>NC_045971.1:14532135-14850931 GCF_010909765.2 Amblyraja radiata | reverse complement strand
CTGAAAAGGGTGAATGTTCAAAGGAACACTGTCCACAAGACGTGCCCTTCCCACAGCAGTTCTCTCCGTCTCCTTTTAACAAGGGGAGCATACATTTGTGGAGACACCCAGGTGAAACATTGTGAACAGCAAAATTACTGTGATTGTGCAAACCTCTAGATTGATAGTAATTTAATATTAGCAGTAACTGTGTAACCATAGAATCTTTCATCACAGGAACAGACATTTCAGCCCATGATGGCAGTGCTGATCATGATGCTTGCATGTGATCCACATCCCTCCATGTTCCTGTGCCTGTCCAAATGCCTCTTAAATGTTTTTAGGTCTGCTTCAATCAACCCCCTTGGCAGCATGCTCCATTCACAAACCACTCTTTTAAAAAAATCTTGCCTTGCAAATTTGCTTTAAACTTTCACCCTCTCACCATAAACCTATGCCCTCCTGTGTCAGACTGAAGAAGGGTCTCGACCCAAAACGTCACACATTCCTTCTCTCCAGAGATGCTGCCCGTCCCGCTGAGTTACTCCGTCTTTTTGTGTCTATCTTTGGTTTAAACCCCCGTCTGCAGTTCCACCTTCTTATGCTAATGACAGTGCCTGTTACTGGCCCACCACAAAGATGGCACAATTTTGTGGGCAGCGTTTTATCTTCAATAACCTGGACTGCTCAGTGATGTTCATCGTTCTTTCTCAACAGATTGGACTCGTGCTGCAGTAAAGTTGCTATAAATGGAGCTGGGAAAAGCTACCAATCAGCCATATCAGAAATGTATTCTGGCCTGACACTGCTGAACCTGGAAGCTAGTGAGAAATGGTGAAGGAATGAAGCCCATGGCACTTGAAGAGTTTACAGATTATAGCATCCCACATACTCATTGCCCTGCCCAACTCTGTCAAAATCAAGATATATGCATTAAACATGATTTTAATAAATGGATTAGAACCAGTCAAATTGGAAAAGGCAATGTCAAGAGTGTCCAAAGATTGAAGCGGTGTCTTATATCTCTGAGCTTTGACCAAGATTTATCTCACCCAAAAAGCCACATCAACAAAAACAGGTTTCTTATTAAACTGTTTAAGAATCTAATTTCTTAATGTATTAATTTGGTAATTATTATCTGTAGATTATTGTCTTTTCATAGAGTTTTAGGGTGACCTCCATATTGTTTGGGACAAAGACCCGTCATTTATTTATTTGCCTTTGTACTCCACAATTTCAGATTTGTAATAGAAAAAAATCACATGTGGTTAAAGTGCACATTGTCAGATTTAAATAAAGGCAATTTTTATACATTTTGCTTTCACCATGTAGAAATTACAGCAGTGTTTATACATAGTTCCCCCCGTTTCAGGGCGCCATAATGTTTGGGACACAGCAATTTCATGTGAATGAAAGTAGTCATGTTTAGTATTTTGTTGCATATCCCTTGCATGCAATGACTGCTTGAAGTCTGCGATTCATGGACATCATCAGTTGCTGGGTGTCTTCTCTGGTGATGCTCTGCCAGGGCAGTATTGCAGCCATCTTTAGCTTATGCTTGTTTTGGGAGCTAATCCCCTTCAGTTTTCTCTTCAGCATATAAAAGGCTTGGGTTCAGATCAGGTGATTGACTTGGCCACACAATAATTGACCATTTTTTAGCTTTGAAAAACTCCATTGTTGATTTTGCATTATGTTTTGGATCATTGTCTTGCTGTAGAATTAACCGCCGGCCGATGAGTTTTGAGGCATTTGTTTGAACGTGAGCAGATAGAATGTGTCTATACACTTCAGAATTCATTATGCTATTACCATCAGCGGTTGTATCATCAATGAAGATAAGTGAGCCAGTCAGCAGCCATACATGCCCAGGCCATAATACCCCCACCACTGTGTTATACAGATGAGGTGGTATGCTTTGGATCTTGGGCAGTTCCTTCTTTCCTCCATACTTTGCTCTTGCCATCACTCTGATATAATTTAATCTTCGTCTCATCTGTCCACAAGATCTTTTTCCAGAACCGTGGTTGCTCTTTTAAGTACTTCTTGGCAAACTGTAACCCGGGCATCCTATTTTTGTGGCTTTGCATCTTGCAGTGTAGTCTGTGTTTCTGTTCATTAAGTCTTCTGCGGACAGTGGTCATTGACAAATCCACACCTGCCTTCTGAAGAGTGTTTCTGATCTGTCTGACAGGTTTTTGGGTTTTTTTCTTTATTATAGAGAGAATTCTTCTCTCATCAGCTGTGGAGGACTTCCTTGGCCTGCCAGTCCCTTTGCGATTAGTAAGCTCACCAGTACTCTCTTTCTTCTTAATGATGTCCCAAATAGTTGATTTTGGTGAGCCAAGGTTTGGCTGTTGTCTCTAACAGTTTTATTCTTGTTTCCCAGTCTCATAATGGCTTATTTGACTTTCATTGGCACAACTTTGGTCCTCACGTTGATAAACAGCAATACAAGTTTCCAAAGGTGATGGAAAGACTGGATGAAAGAATAGGTGCTGAGAGCTCTCTTATACCTGCATTAAGGAGGCAATTAAACACACCTGAGCAATTACAAACGCCTGTGAAGCCATGTGTCCCAAACATGATGGCCCTGAAATGGGGGGAACTATGTATAAACACAGCTGTAATGTATAAAAATACCCTTTAATAAAATCTGACAGTGCACTTTAACCACATGTGATTTTTTTCTATTACAAATCTCAAATTTTGGAGGACAGAGGCAAATAAATAAATGATGGGTCTTTGTCCTAAACATTATGGAAGGCACTGTATTGAGCATGCTTTAAGCAGCATTTCCAATGCAGTGGGACATGCTTACGTATGAGGGTGGGAGTTTTCCAGACTAGAGTTTTGGGGTTCTCTACAACTGCAGGTTACCAAAAAGTGTTGTCTTCATACACTTTTGTTTGTTTTCTGATCAAATTTGAGGATAGTTTGCCACGTTAAACCTGAGAAGAGTAGCTTGCTGGGATGAAATTAGTTGAACCTTGTGTTAGGCTTAAGACAAAAACTAAACACACAACAGTTGATGGAAATCATTGTTTAATTTAGGAAATAAAAAATGTGTTGCAAAATCTAGAAGTTAACAGTACGGTTATGGGGGAGTATTCCTTCCAAAGCGCTTCACTGTGTTTTCTTCTCATTCTACTGCTCTGTTTATGTTTCCCTTCCTGAACACGATCACTTTGTTTATCTGCCCCTCCTGCTGTGTTTGTCCCTTTCTTACAAGTCTTGAAAGTGAAGGTTCTAAATTGATCATTTATTTGTAGGATCACAAAAGCTATCTGGACTATCACTGTTTCAGAAGCAAGTAGCTTCCTAAATATGGACTTGGTTCACAATTGGTAAAGTTTGGTGATCTTGACAACCTGGCCAATGAACAAGTGTAGGTATCTTGGTGATATAATATGTTACCAAAATGGATCTTTTTAACATATTTCTGAGAACTGAATTACCCCAGTCCTTCTAACTACTGGAACTATATATTTTTGACGGTTTTCCATATTACTCTGATTGTACATTTTATTCTTAGTTTGTGGTAATTTATTTTCAATGCGTATAATGATCCACAAAACTCGGTGTCTGCATTTAACACAAGGCCTGCATTCAACATCTGTCCTCATCCAGAAGCGTGATCGATGGTCAGCATGGACTCAGTGGGCCGAAAGGCCTGTTTTAACTAAACTAAACTAAACTTTTTGCTTTAACTCCTAAAAAAAATCTCTAGAGAGCCTTGTGCACCCAAAGGTTGATTTATTATTTAATTTATCTATATTACTAAAAGTAAAATCTTGACCATTTCCTGCTTTTCTGTTTCATGATTTTTGAAAAAACGCTGCCACTTACGGCTGTGATTTTTGGCCATCTTACTCAGAGTCACCCTCCGCTGCGCAGGACAAGAGGATTTTTCCCATCGATGAAAAATAAAATAGTTATTAATGTATTAAATGTTGACCTTCTCTCTGCTGCCCCTGCCGGTGGGAGAGGGGAGGGACTATAAAACCCGGATGTGTTGTAACTCACTCAGTCTCTGCAAGATGGAGGAAGTGGGAGGCTCATGTCTCTCTGAGCTGTGAATAGCACTGAACACATGTCTACTCAACTGTGAGTGCCTTAATGTGTTTTGAAAATGAAAATGTAACTGCTTTGAAATGCTGCACTGCAAATGGCTGTTGGTGGTGGTAACTGCTTTGAAATGCTGCACTGCAAATGGCTGTTGGTGGTGGTAACTGCTTTGATATGCTGCACTGCAAATGGCTGCTGGTGGTGGTAACTTGACAACTTCCTGTTTGCACTATATTGATTTTAGATAAAATGCTACCACTTACGGCTGTGATTTTTGGCCATCTTACTCAGTCCCCCTTTGCTCATCAGGTGCAGAGGATTCTTCCCGTCAATTAAAAATAAAAGTGTTATTAGTGTTTAAAAAAAATGTTGAGAATGTCAATCATGCCATGAAGGCCACAACCCTTCCGGTGAGAGGGGGGAGGGATTATAAAACCCGGAAGTGTGGATGTGGCTCAGTCTCTGCAAGATGAGGGAGGGAGAGGTCACGACTCTGAGCTATGAATCAACTGAACACACTGAATGTCTACTGTACTGTGAGTGTGGTGTTTATGTGGTTTTTTGGTGGTTTCACCCTGCTTGAAATGGTATGAAACTGCATTTGAATGTGGTGGCTTTGCACCCTGCATGATATGGTATGAAACTGCACTTGAATTTGGTGGCCTTGCACCCTGCATGAAATGGTATGAAACTGCACTTGAATTTGGTGGTCTTGCACCCTGCTTGAAATGGCATTAAACAGCACTTGAGTTTGGGGACCCTGCACCCTGCTTGAAGTGGTATGAAACTGCACTTGAATTCGGTGGCCTTGCACCCTGCTTGAAATGGTAGGAAACTGCATTTGAATTTGGTGGCCTTGCACCCTGCTTGAAATGGAATTTCTAGGAATAACCGTGAGTCAACTACTCGCCCACCAGCCGTGAGTGAGCTGCCAGCACTTCAGTCTTGAGAGACTGAGCTGTCACCCCAAGAATCCATTTGGCCCACAATGTCCATACTAGCCCTTTGGAAACTAGTCCCTTCAGCCCACAATACACAGACTAGTGCTCCAGAAAGCCCCCCCCCCCCCCCCCCCCACACACACACACACACTGGCCACCAATATTGGAATTGGTGGAGAGGTGGAATATTGCGTTGGGGGACCAGCCCACCCATGTGAACATGGAACCCAACGGGTCCCACTTAGTCTAGTATTATATTATTATTATTGGTGTGCTATTGGGCTTCTGAAGAAGAGCGTTTATCATAATGGTAGGTGATACACATTTGGTGCTTCTGCTCACCTTGCACCTTCTCAGATAGTCCCTCGGTGTTGTAAATTAATTACTTCCACTGTAGCTCCGTGCCCTCTGAAATGGGTGACAAGACAAGACCAAAGTGGAATTCACAGACTGCCAAAGGTGGGGAAGGAGGTCCCTGACATTGAGGTGAGTAACTTGGGTGCGGATGCATTCCTTTCACGATTCACTCTTGGTTTCTGTCACCTTTCAATGCCTGGGCTTCTCACTTGCTGTGCTGGATACTCCTCATCCAGTTTTAGTGTCATGCAACAGGGATGCCCACCAGTCAATGTGGGAAGGTTGCATTTCTTCATAGAGGCTTTGAACACATTTTTCAATCATGTCCTCAGACCAATTTCTTACTACAATGAAACTAGGACCTCCAGATTGCCTGTTTGGTGTCAGATATGGTCTTGAGTAATGGAACCAACTATGTGTAATTAGGGCCTCAATGCTGGAGGATGTAGGTCTGGAAGGGAACACATATTTGTTTATTTACCCTCCACTGAATTTGAAGGATTTTGCATGGACAGCATGGGTCATATCTTTCCAGGGCCTTGAAATGATTGCTGTATGCAGACCAGGTCTCAGAAATGTGCAGGAGAATGGGGGATCACTGCTACCTCGAGGACCATGAGTACTGTGCCAAGTTTTGAGGTCTTGATCTTCAAACACTCTTCCTCAGATATCCAAGGCAGCTTGAAGGTGATAACGAATTTTGCCCATGCTGGAAGGCAGCTTCAAATATAAGGAGCTTCTTCTTCGAGTCCGTTGCAATCTCAGATGTCGTTCTGCCAGTATCTGGCGCAGGTCACAGCTGGTCGGGTCGGTTCAGCCAGGTCCTGGGGGCTGCACTGGGGGGCGTCGTCACACTCCAGTAGGTGGGACATTGTCTGTACTGCTCCACAGCTGCATGTGTCTTCTGCCTGTTAGTTCCATGCTTTCATAAGTGCTTTGCACCTCCCCTGCCCCACTCGTAATCTGTTGAGGGTCTTCCAGGTTGGCCATGGGAGGTCGTGCCCGCTGGCGAGGCATTCAGTCGGAGTGATTCCTCTCTCCATCCAGTCGTGGGCTCGTGTGTTGAGCTGGTTCCATTCATCTTTCCAGATGTTGGTCCTTGCTGTTTCTTTGGTTGTCTGGCGAGGTGGGACTGTGCAAAAAACTGGCTCTGGATTTCAGTCGGGGTGGAGGTGCTGTGTGTCCGTGCAGGGGGTGCCTGGTATCGATCTCCTGTGCTCTCCGCTCGTCTTGGGCGACGATGGATCGTCTGATATGGGGGGGGGGGGGCAATACCAGCTAGGGCGTATAAGGATAGCAACCCTCATTATTCAGGGTTTTTTGTTGGAGGGAATGTTTTAGAGAGAAAGCAGATTGGCAGCGAAACATTCATTTATCAGGCAATATGGAAGAAGGGTTTCGGCCCGAAACGTTGCCTATTTCCTTCGCTCCATAGATGCTGCTGCACCCGCTGAGTTTCTCCAGCTTTTTTGTGTATATTCATTTATAAATGTTGAATGCAATGTACATTCCTTCGTATGCTTCAGTGAATGAATCGATAACTTGAAGCTGGGTGTCTGAACATGCACAAGGGCATCATCTGTGTACTGCAGGTCAATAGGGTGGAGTTCGAGTGACATAGGTTTGTTATTTGCCAGATACCTGTTTATTGCCTGATGAATAGGTGCAGTGAGACCAGGTTCCTGAGGCAAGATTTCACGTTTAAATCATCGTTTCGAAGAAATGTAAGTGAGCTCTTGGCACCAGCAGAAAGAGCAGGAGAAGAAGCAGTGAAACTAAATATCACAGATTCTGGGCATCTGGAAACAAACTCACTGAAATTGTTGACAAAAAGCTGGTCACACAGAATTGACAAAGTACTGTATAGAGCTGCCCCTGTATTAGGCACTGAAGTCTTTCAGCCATTGTGTGTTTTTAAAGCAGACTAGTGCAGTAAAATAAAATAATCACCCACATAGCATAGTAATGACGGAATTGGTGTAACGTACTGTGGGACTGCAATCCGTCAGTCTGCTTGTTCTTGGGTTAAGATGAAACTTCCATGCCAGAGGTGAGCGGTCAGAAATTTCTTAAACTGCACATCTGCAATGATACTTCCTTTGATCCCCTTACCCCAACCTCATAAACCCCAACCTGCAATACTTGTTGTGATAAATTGATATGATAAAAGCACTATACAACTATACATAATTGACAGACATCAAATATGAACAAGCCAGAAGTCTTAATGATAATTTATTTTACAAAGAACAGTACTGCATTCCAGACTGTCACACAGTCTAACACTACTTGCATTATTTACATTAATAGTGCCTTATTTTAAACGGTCAACATTTTTTTCATAATTTCTTCAGCTCTCCCATTTGTTCGTCATGCTTCTTTATGTCTCTCTGTTATGTACAAAGCCGTAGTGACCATCCTCTCAAGTGACATTAAATACGTGACCTTTACACACAGTTTGTCCTGTCCTCTCCTTAATAGAGTTTCCAGTAATATTTGCTGACCCAGAGCCACTTTATCCGCATCCCCAGCTCCATCAGGTCCCATTGAGACCCGCAACTCCTAAGATAGAAGCGAAAGGCTGGAGTAACTCAGCGAGACAGGCACCCCGAACTCCTGCTCCTTCGTGGTCCCACCAACAGCTCAGCCCAACACATTTGGTCTCAGAAGGCCATGGGACAGCTCTCCCTCCAGCTGAATCCCCTTGTTGTTCCCTGGTGCATCTGCTCAGCGTGTCTGGACAGGGTCAGTAGTCTGCTTCTGATCCTGTCTAGACCATTCTCACCCCATGCACCAGAAACAAATGGAGAGCACCCCACACCACGCCTACTCCACATTCCTTAATAACATTTACCCAACAAAGACCACTAATTATGCTTTTGTCTTTTCCAATTGGCCTCTAGCCCCAAAGCTTTGGGGAGAGGGAGTTCCACGTTTCTACACCCTTTGGACAAAGAGGAGTTTCCCCATTATCACTCTGAATGCCTTGGGTCCATTCTCAACCCAGTCCATTTTGACTACATTCCTACCAAGACTCACTACCACAGCCACATATCCTTGCTCAGAATGCTCCAGATTCCATAGGAAATAAATTATCTGTGTGACTGGCAAAAGGGCCAAAAGTGGGATGAGGAAAACATTTCAATGAGTGGCTATGGTCTGGAATGTACTGTCGAGCAGGACAGCTGAAGTACTGTGGATTCAATCGTGACTATCAAAACGGAATGGGAGACGTACTCAAAAGGAAAGGATTTGCAGGCCTCCGGAGAATAAGCTGGAGAAAGGAATGGACTAGATTGTTCTTAAAGCTTAAACTGGGCCTCCATTTGAGTTATGCTTAAGGTATAATTCTATTAATGCAGTAAATCACTTAAACATATTAAACACCACCATTAAATCAACCGTGAATTTATAAGCAACTAAAAGCGTAGTTTGTGCCACCGGGCTTTCAATTGTTCTGCCTGGTATCACGATGGTTATGCTTTCCAATGACTGGCCCAGGTGGAGATTTGGCTGGGAGTGGAGGAGCAGGTGTCCTTGAGGCCAATGAGATGGTGAACTCCATGAACAGAGGGATTTCCAAGGTTGAGTACTAATCACAAGAGGATGGTCACAGTTCTTAAGCAGGAATGTCGCCATCCACAAAGGTGGATGTAGTGTCTGGTGCTTGTGTTCTGACATAAGCTTCAGGAAAATAAACATGGTCCTTTGCAGAAATGCCAAAGAGATCTAGATCTAGATCTAGTTTTCTTACATTAAGAAGTGAACTGAAAAGAATTGGTGATCTTACAGGGGTGTATAAAATCATGAGGCAATAAATAGAGTGAATGCACAATCTTTTACAAGGACAGGGAAATCAAGAACTAGAGGGTATAGGTTTAAGGTGAGGGTGGACAAACATAATAGGAATCTGAGGAGGAATGTTTTCACACAGAGAGTAGTTGGTATATGGAACACGCTGCCAGGGATGTAGTTGAGCCAGGTACAATAACACTTAAAATACATTTTGACAGCTTCATAGGTCGGAAAGATTTAGGGATATGGGGCAAATGCAGATAAATGGGCCGAACTTAGATGAGGTATTTTGGTTGGCATATAAGAAATGAGCCGATTGGCCGTTTCCATGCTGTATTACTCGGACTCTATGAAAACTGAATAAGATTCACATCTCCGGAGACTTAGAATAAAATTAGGAAATTACGAGGAACAAGGCAGGATATGGACTTCTACAGCATAGAAACAGGCCCCTCAACCCAATTCATCCATACTGACCAAGATGTCTACCTGAGTTGGCCCATATTCAATTTTAGTTAAGCACATTTTTTAAACAGAGATGGTATGATGAATTACAGGGGAAGAGAGAATCGAGAGGTTTCCTGGGTATGGTTGCTTGTTGAATCCCAATCAGTGCTGGAAAGTAATGGCTACGAGATCTGTGATGACATGAAGAGCAGTTCCAGCCAATGGAGACCTTGAGACTTCTGGACAGGAAAGGCTCGAGGGTGAGCTCCCAGGAGCACATTAGCGACGCCATTGCGTGAGTGACCAGATGGAATGAGCAAAGCTGGGTCAGGCTCTTCCAGAGATGGAATAGCTAGCTGTTGGACCGAAAGGGAAGGGCTGAGGCTGGAGGCTGGAAGAGTGAGGATGCAGTGAGGGCAAAGCCACCAGTGCTATCCCCAATGTAGTGGTGGATTCCTTGAAACATTCCCATGGACCATTCAGATCAGAAGAGTCCCCACTGAAAATCCCTGCTCTGTGCTGACCTTTAAATCCCACATCTATCCAGGTGATGGCTTGGCTGCTCGATTCTACCTCGGCAAATGTCCCCCAACTAACAGCCAGCCCTAGTGGTCAAACACTTCAGAACCTCCCTGCCCACATTGCACTCTGTACACCCCTGCTTATTCCCATCCAGCGACAGGGGGGCAGGGGTGACAGCTGGCTGGAGTTGAGGGTGAGGATCAGAGAGTTTGTGAGTCAGGTCCCAATGCGCTCACATAGCAAGGCCCTGAGGTTTGGAACAGAGCGGTCAGTGACTGGGAAGTTCATGGAACCACTGATACTGCAGGGAGCCAGTGGTCACACCTGGAACAGCTGGGATCTGAGCTGGGATCCAACCTGCAAGAGCAACTTGCAGTAGAAGTTCTCATTAAACATCTGGGGAGACGTGAAGCTCCCTGAAGTATGGGAGTTTGGTTTTACTGTATCTGCGGGATAGACGATGAAATGGGCAGCACCGCTGGACCAACTTCCAAGCACTGCATTTTGAAAATAGGGAGCGTTTGCAAGGTGTGCATCATCCATGCAGACTGAACAAGGTCCACTCGCTGCCCTGCCCACAACGTATCTCTGGTTTAAAGTTTCTCCCCACGTTGCCATGTTACAATAACGACTCTTATCGCTGTATACGTTCGAAGGTCGATTCCAGTCCCCATCGTGTCAACTCGATTCCAGTCCCCATTGACAGCCCTGGGCTGCTGCACCAACTCCCGCACTCGTTCCGGGTGTCAGCTCGCTCCTCACTACAGGCTCTTAATCCTGACGCGAACATAGAGGGTGGCGGGTGAGAGGGACGCGGAGTCCCTGGCCAGCAGGTGGATGTGGCGGTAGCCTGCAGAGACAAACATGACTTGCATTAAAGAGCCGCCAGCAGAGGGAGGCAGCGAGAGTGGGGGACAATAGGCAGGGAAATCCAGTCCCGCTAATGTGTAAGAAGGAACTAGCTGCAGATGCTGGTTTAAACCAAAGATAGAGCAAACCAAAAAGCTGGAGTAACTCAGCGGTACAGGCAGTATCTCTGGAGAGAAGTTTTGAGAGCTGCATCTCTGGGTGAGATCCACCCTTCCACCCTTCTTCAGACGCTACAGACAAAACTTGGATTAAAGAACCGCCGGCAGAGTGGGCAGAGGAGTCTGAAGAAGGGTCTCGACCCCCAGATGTCACCCATTTCTTCTCTCCAGCGATGCTGCCTGTCCCGCTGAGTTACTCCAGCTTTTTGTGTCTATCTCCATTCCTGCTAATGATGAGGAGCCGGTCCTGACTGGCAGCAAGGGGTTGGGGCAAAGTGGTGCCACCTGCAGAAGGGGGCAGTCAAGGCCAGGGCGAGGTTGGTGGGTGGAAGTGGTGCAGTCTGTAGAGCCAGGCAGTTGGTGTAGGGTGGGGTGGCAGTCGAGGTCCAGGGCTAGGGGCGATGTCGGCAGGGTCAGGGTGGGGAATGGGTAGACTAGAGTTCATTCTGCAAGGGGAGGGGTCTGCAGGTTCTCTAGAGTGTTGCTCACCTTCTTTCACGCTGGTGAAGGGGAGTGTGAACTGCCCGATGAAGTCGTTGCTGGAAGACGAGTCGTAATCTTCGACCAGGAACCGGATCAGCGTCAGCTCGGGAACGCTGATGATAAACCGGAGCGACTCATTCCACACTGGGTTAAAACCTGTAACTCCGCAAAGGACACGGCAATCAGTAACAGCTCCTGTCTCAGGTAAGCGGATAGCAATAGGAATCCAAAACCTGACCTGCTCCCTCACAAACGCTGGCTGGTTTGAACCTCCGTTACATTGTCATGTGGATGTGGGGAGAGGTTTAGGCTGAGCCTGTTGACTCTGGAGAGATGATCTCACAGAAGCACAACACTGTTCTCACATTGCCACGGTGCAAGGATGTTGCCTCCCTTGCTGAGGTGTTCAGAACCAGGGGTCTGATACCCAAATTAAGGGATCAGTCAATCAAGACCGGACTCTGCTATCGTAATACCTGAGGGGGCTGGATCCTCAGTGGCTGAGAATATTCAAGAGGGGGATCAATGAATTGGCTGGGATCGGAGGTTGGAGGGAGAAGTTATTCTTGTTGAATGGAGGGGCAACAGGAGGGGGGCGAAAGGTCTATTAATTTTCCTATTTCTTATGCCTTTATATGTAAGACAACCCAGGCCCCTCAGCACATTTCACCTTCCCCAGAAAGTAAGGGCTTCTAACCACAGCTGGTTCAAAGCATGGGGACACCAGAGATAGTATCTGCTATTCCAGCCAGCCCTCAATGGGTTAGGATCTTCTGCATCTACTGCTTTGTTCAATGCACAGTCATTCCCAGCATGACCTTTGTCATCATTCTTAGACTAAGACCCTCACACTGTAGCATTACATGTGGGCCAGAATATCCAGCAGATATAATGGGCAAACTGGGAGAGACGCTGTACTAAGATGCACAGGGTTATTGTGCACTGATGGGCAGGGGCCTTAGGTTTGGCAATTGCACCCCTGCTGGTCATAAACGGTAATGAAAGACGACAGGTACACAAAATTGCTGGGGAAACTCAGCGGGTGCAGCAGCATCCATGGAGCGAAGGAAATAGGCGACGTTTCGGGCCGAAACCCTTCTTCAGACTGATGGGGGGTGGGGGGGGAGAAGGAAGGGAAAAGGGGAGGAGGAGGAGCCCGAGGGGGGGCGGATGGGAGGGTGGGAGGAGACAGCTAGAGGGTTAAGGAAGGGGAGGAGACAGCAAGGGCTAGCAAAATTGGGAGAATTCAATGTTCATGCCATCCGGACGCAAGGTCCCCAGGCGGAATATGAGGTGCTGTTCCTCCAATTTCCGGTGTTGCTCACTCTGGCAATGGAGGAGACCCAGGACAGAGAGGTCGGATTGGGAATGGGAGGGGGAGTTGAAGTGCTGAGCCACCGGGAGGTCAGGTTGGTTATTGCGGACTGAGCGGAGGTGTTCGGCGAAACGATCGCCCAACCTCCGCTTAGTCTCACCGATGTAAATCAGCTGACATCTAGAGCAGCGGATGCAGTAGATGAGGTTGGAGGAGATACAGGTGAACCTTTGTCGCACCTGGAACGACTGCTTGGGTCCTTGAATGGAGTCGAGGAGGGAGGTGAAGGGACAGGTGTTGCATTTCTTGCGGTTGCAACGGAAAGTGCCCGGGGAGGGGGTGGTATGGGAGGGAAGGGAAGAATTGACAAGGGAGTTGCGGAGAGAGCGGTCTTTGCGGAAGGCAGACTTGGGGGAAGATGGGAAGATGTGGCGAGTGGTGGGGTCACGTTGGAGGTGGCGGAAATGGCGGAGGATTATGTGTTGTATTTGCCGGCTGGTGGGGTGAAAGGTGAGGACCAGAGGGACTCTGCCCTTGTTGCGAGTGCAGGGATGGGGAGAGAGAGCAGTGTTACGGGGTATGGATGAGACCCTGGTGTGAGCTTCATCTATGGTGGCGGAGGGGAATCCCCGTTCCCTGAAGAACGAGGACATTTCCGATGCCCTGGTATGGAATGTCTCATCCTGGGAACAGATGTGGCGTATGCGGAGGAATTGGGAGTAGGGGATGGAGTCTTTACAGGGGGCAGGGTGGGAAGACGTGTAGTCCAGATAGCCATGTGAGTCAGTGGGTTTGTAATGTATGTCGGTCAGGAGTCTGTCCCCTGCGATGGAGATGGTGAGGTCAAGGAATGGTAGGGAAGTGTCGGAAATGGTCCAGGTGTATTGGAGTGCCGGATGGAAGTTGGTGGTGAAGTGGATGAAGTCAGTCAGTTGTGTGTGGGTGCAGGAGGTGGCCCCAAAGCAGTCGTCAATGTAACGGAGATAGAGGTCGGGGATGGGGCCCTGGTACGTATTGAACAAGGATTGTTCAACGTACCCGACAAAGAGGCAGGCGTAGCTGGGGCCCATGCGTGTGCCCATAGCTACGCCTTGTGTTTGGAGGAAATGGGAGGAGTCAAATGTAAAGTTGTTGAGGGTGAGGACCAACTCCGCTAAGCGGAGGAGAGTGTCAGTGGCTGGGTATAGGTTGCTCCTCTGGTCGAGGAAGAACCGGAGGGCTTTGAGGCCATCCTGGTGGGGGATGGAGGTGTAGAGTGACTCACGCCCTTCTCTCCCACTAGTTAATGACAAACATCCCACAGGATCCCAGTAATGAGCTTATAGAAGTGACCCACTAAATTCTTGCCCAAATTTTCAACTATGACCCATCAGTTGCTGTAACAAGTTGGTAGAGAACAGGTGACAGCCCCAACATGTTGTGATCTTCAGACTCTCCCCTACTAACTCACCAGAAAGCCCATAGAGTCACAATATAGAGATATACAGTATGGAAGCAAGCCCTTCTGCCCACCATCCTTACCACGTATCAACCAACCATCCATACAAACCCCGCATTGAACACACATTATCATCTTACCATTATTTTCAATGTGTTTTGTCTTTTTTGTGGCGTTATCTTCAGGAACTCCATGGATTTCTACACGCACCAGAGGATCCACTATGGAGTTCTTTTTGTCCTTATTCACTTTGGGCAACTGCTGTGCTGTAATAACCTGAATACAAGAGAGTTGTCAGTTTGAATACTTGGGGGTCTGTGATGTGGGGGAGAGAGAGAGAGAGAGAGATGGAGTAAGAAAGAAAAACAAGTAAAGAAAAACTATTTTTACTGTACTTTCCCTTTGGATGAGTGGTCCCACATGTTGTAGTGGAGTGAAGGCACTGATTGCAGTGAAAGACCCTGTTGCTTGTTCTAGAGTTCTGGGGCAATAGACATTTGCTGCTGTGTTATGCCCCTGTCCCACTTAGGAAACCTGAACGGAAACCTCTGGAGACTTTGCGCCCCGCCCAAGGCTTCCGTGCGGTTCCCGGAGGTTGCAGGTGGTTGCAGGTAGTGGAAGCAGGTAGGGAGACTGACAAAAACCTCCGGGAACCGCACGGAAACCTTGGGTGGGGCACAAAGTCTCCAGAGGTTTCCGTTCAGGTTTCCTAAGTGGGACAGGGGCATAAGAGTCTCTAGTACAGAGAGTTGCACTCTATCAAACAGCAGAATATCTAATACTGTGCCCCAGCACAGAACCCACTGCAGCCAACTACAGTAGAAACCACAAGCTGTTCTCACTGGGTACCCTCCTGGCTACCGACCTTCCACTGGCTACCCACCTTGTCACCCTCCTGTCAAGGTACCCATTAAATTCACTCCCAGAGATGGACACACAATGCTGGAGTAACTCAGCCGGTCGGGCAGCATCTCTGGAGAAAATGGATAGGTGACATTTTGGGTCAGGACCCTTCTTCTAATATAAATACTCTCCCAGCCCCGTAATTACAGACCACCAAAAATGTCCCGTTTAATTCACTCACTGGGTATGGCAGCTGCTGGGGATGCCCGTACTGATTGCTCTGTAACTGAGTCAGTCTCGATGTTGCAGCCTGGATCACAAGATTACTAGTGCTATCAGGACGGTTTGAGCCATTGACAATGAAAAACCAAATCTGAAATATGCTTGAAATGTGAGCGCGGTGTCTGACCTTGGGACAGAAATCGGCACAAATCAATGATCGACCTTCTCCAGTTAACTGTGCAAAGACAGTCCATTCATGAATTTTAAAGTTTGAATCTGAACTGGTCCATGTGGTTTTTATCTGGGATTATAAATCCTACAGAATGTTCACAACTTTGGTACAAGGAGACCAAGTGAACTAAGCTTACATCGATGAACAGCTGCTTCCTGTCGAGGCCTGAACCTTCGATGGGCCGCGCGGGATCAAACAGAACGCTCCTGTCCCTCATGAAGCTGGGCTTCAGGATGTAACCGGATCGACCATTCTGGCGAAACTTCCCTTTGTTCAAATCCATCTCCATTCCAGGCTTCTGAAAGTTCAGGGCCACTGCAGAGTATAAACGCGTTGTCATTAGAAAACTGAGGTACGTTCAAAATATATATTTTTGAAAATCCGGTGGAAAACATAACATCAAATTGCATCTCTCTAGCCATTCACCTCATTTTCCCCATGGACATAATTATTTCCCTAACATTATTTGCTGTAACACAAGGTTTCTTAGGAATGCAACAGTCACGTCATAGCAGTACCTGTACTCAGCCTCACCAATATCAATTTGGCTCAGATGGTCCTATTCTTTGGAGGAGGTACATGTGAACCTCTATCCATCACTGAATGCAGTAGATGAGGTTAGAGGAGGTGCATGTTAACCATCTCCTCTAACCTGTATTCAGCCCCATTTACAGTGGCAAAACCAAGCGTAGACTGTGCAAGCGTTTTGCCGAACAATCGCACTCGGTGCGCCAAGGTCTGCTGGATCCCCTAGTTGCTAACTATTTTAACTCTCCTTCCCATTCCCACACTGACCCTTCCATCTTAGACCATCTCCAGAGTGGGACCACATGCAACCTTGGAAGAAATGCAATTCTCTAATTATTTTTCCCCATTCCAGAAATCACAGGAGAGATCTGACTTCTGCCTTATTTTGGAAAATGATACTTTATAGGAAGGCGGCCAGATTTATATTAAAGTTCTGATGACTTATTTGGAACAGGGTTGCATGGGAAGTGATGGAAACACCGAGAGATGATATATTTTGGAGTATTCAGTCAGAATGCTTCACACTGGTTTAGAATTTGCGGAACGAGTGTTTCCTCGTGCAGCACTGATCATCTTGAGACATCAAGTCTTTTGTTTTGAGTGAAAGACCACCAGCAATGTTCAGTTGCACTCAGGAATGAGGTGTGCAGGTGCGAGAGAGACTGACCCAGCTGGCAGCCGCCGTTCCACATCTCCTGAGGGTTGAAGTTGGAAGAACTGACTCGGGAACCCAGCGGGTAGACCTTGGAGAGCTGCAAGGTGTTGTGAACGACAAAATTGAACCCTAGAAAAAAGAAGAAAACAGTCTTTAGAGGAGTGCGGGAATGATGTAGGTAATATCATTAGACACTGCTGAGACATGGCGTGACTTCATCAGATGTCAATGCCTGAGCTCTGTGGCCAAGCCACTCTGCATGGCTACATTTACAAGATGGAATTGTCTGCACAATACCAGCATGTACAAGGTCTCACCCTTGGACTTGGACGCAATGGTTAACACATCCCACTCATACCTTACACAAACTTCTACCCATTAATTCCTTCAACAGCACATCCCTCAGAAATATTAAGTGCATTTCAAATATGATAAACACTTGTTCCATTGAGCAACAAATCATGGGTTCAGGACAGATATGGACTTGGATGTCCTGGCTGTGGTTGCAGTTATAGACTCCAGATCCACAACAATACAACTAACGTCTCTGAGAGGAATGAGCAGCACAGTGGAAGGTAATTCAGTACCCTCGTTCTAACAGAACTAGGGAGTGGGGGGGGGGGGGGGGCAATAAATGCTGACAGTCATGCCTGGGAGAGAATAAGGCTTACCATTTTCAGCAATCAGCCTCTTGGCCTTGGTTTCAGAGAAGGAGGATGTCTCGTGGGAAACTTGTCTAATCCAGGTCTGGTCAAAGCTCTGGAAATGGGTACTCTGACAGTAAATCACCAGGTCCGACAGCTCCCTCGTGAGTTTCTGTAAAAGTAACGAAGTTTCATTTGAACCCAGCCAGGAGCCCACAAAAAAAAAAAATGAGAATCATCTGTAAGACGGTGCCTCACCAATCCAATAAAGAATTTAGGAGAAACAGAGTGGCGCGACGGTGGAATACATTGGCAAGCAATAGTCATAACGTTACACAGCATGAAAACAATGAAACCCTTCAGCCCAACTCGCTCGTGCTGACCAAGTTACCTAACTGATCTCGTCCCACTTATCTGCACTTGTTCATATCCCTGCAAACATTTCCTATCCTTGTACCTGTCCAAGTGTACTTTTAATGTCACAATTGTACTTGCCCTCATACTTCCTCTGGCATCTCACAGAGACTCACACAGAAACAGGCCCTTTCGCCCACCATGTCCATGTGGACCACCAAGTTCCTATCCGCTCTAATCTAATTTACCAGCACTTGGTCCGTAGCCTTTGCAATGGGGATTCTGAAAAGCAGGCCAATGCAATGCCTCCACATTCTCCCCAACTTCTTCCCCAAAGTATTTCACTTTACCTTCTTGTTTTTCTTTTCTTTTATCACATTCTCTTCTTCACAGTCGTCTGTTGCTTCCTCCTGCTGCACTGCCGTGGACCCAGAGCACTTCAGCTTCTTCCCCTTTATTAGAATCTTCCGCTTGAGTTCCTTGCAAACAATCAACATCAAATCATCTTAGTTCTCAGGATGACCATTGCTATGGGATTGAGAGGGTTAAAATTACAGGGAGTGGCATTGATACATATGGTTCAGCCCCAACAACAGGCCACTCAGCCCCTCCAACCTGCTCACCCATTCAATAAGATTAGGGTTGGTCTGGGTCGGAACCTCAAGTCCACTACCTGTCTATCCCCGGTTACCTTTTTGCTCCTTACCTATCTACCTCTGCTTTAAAAATGTTTAAATACTTTTTTTCGCACTGCCCTTCGAGAAGAGCGTTGCAAAGACGTAACCTGAGGAGAAAAAAATATCATCTCATCTCACTCCAGAGATGCAGGTGCATGATCTGGACAGAATCTCTGGGCATGATTGAGGCAGCCATGTCTTGGTGAAAATGCTGCCTTTCAGGTGAAACATTAAACGGAGGCAACGACAGCTCCCGAGTAAAAGTGAAAAAAATCCATGACAATGGAAAACAGGAGAGTCATCCCTAGAAACCAGGCCAGAGCTCATGTTCACAAGTGATAGGAGTAGAATTAGGCCATTCGGCCCATCAAGTCTACTCTGCCATTCTATCATGGCTGATCTCTCTTTCCCTCTTAACACCATTCTCCTGCCTTCTCCCCATAATCACTGACATAATCCCATATTAATCAGGATACTAACCAGTACATGCTCTTCTCTTACCATAGAAACATAGAAAATAGGCGCCAAAGTAAGCCATTCGGCCCTTTGAGCCAGCACCGCCATTCAATATGATCATGGCTGATCATCCAAAATCAGTGCCCCGTTCCTGCTTTCTCATCATATCCCTTAATAAATACAAATACATATAACAAACACTCTGGATTTCTTTGAAAATTGCCTTGAAATCATTAATGCTCACTTTCCTATTTTACAACAGGAACTTCATTTTAAAATGTCTCATTGGTTTTAAAGCACATTAGACCATGTTGCGATCACAAGAGATGTAAGAAAGATACAAAACTCTAGTTGTGTCTGCTTGTCAGTGGAACCATTCTCTCCAGAGCAACGCTGATAGCAGTCAATAACTCTCAGCTAACAGCAGTGTCTGGTACAACAATATTGCAACAGTCACACTCATTTCCTGGAGCTAAATGAACATTTAAATATAATAAATAATTAAGAGTAGAACCCTTGACCTTACTGTGGGTGCCTGTGCCCATACCGTGGTCCTTCAATACAGCAATAGGAAGTGTAGTGGGAATATATTGCAGTAATATCAGAAGTAGAATCATGGAGTGTTTAACGATGCTGTGGGTTCAATAAAAAGCCAAAATATTTAAAATGTTCCTTCAGGATAGTAAAACACTGCATAACCGGCACGGTAGATTTGCTGCCTTGCAGCGCCAGAGACCCGGGTTTGATCCTGACTTTTGGTGCTGGTCAGTACGGAGTTTGTACGTTCTCCCTGTGACCTGCGTGGGTTTTCTCCGGGTGCTCCGGTTTCCTCCCACACTCTAAAAACGTACAGGTTTGTAGGTTAATTGGCTTGGTATAATTGTAAATAGTCCCTAGTGCGTGTGTAGGATGGTGTTAATCTGCGGAGATCGCTGGTCGGTGTGGACTTGGTGGGCCGAAGGGCCTGTTTCCGCACTATATCTCTAAACTAAACCGAAAGGTAAGAGTGTTTTGAAAATATTCTTTCTGTTAATTAATTTACGCCAACATTTAGAGGCAAGGCATCATATAACCATATAACAATTACAGCACGGAAAACAGGCCATCTCGGCCCTTCAAGTCCGTGCCGAACACTTATTTTCCCCTAGTCCCATCAGACCATAACCCTCCATTCCTTTCCCGTCCATATACCTATCCAATTTATTTTTAAATGATAAAATCGAACCTGCCTCCACCACTTCCACTGGAAGCTCATTCCAAACAGCTACCACTCTCTGAGTAAAGAAGTTCAGAGAGACCTCCAGGACCGCACCTGAGTCCTGCACGGCCACAACTGCAGGGAGTGCCCTCGGCTGGGGAAACTCGAGCAACAGTTGACGTCAGTGTAGTTTATTGGCGAGGTGACAACCTTTCAGGAGGTGAGATTACCCTCCAGTCTGTGGTCTCCAGTCTCCAGTCTGTGGTCTCCAGTCTCCAGTCTGTGGTCTCCAGTCTGTGGTCTCCAGTCTCCAGTCTGTGGGGAGTCTGGAGGGTGATCACCTCCTGAAATGTCCAATCCAAACACTCAGCCTCCCCGACAAACTACACTCTTGTCGACTACCAGTGAGCAGCCCTGAGCTACTATCTACCTCATTGGAGACCTTGGGACTATCTATGATCGGACTTTACTGGACTAAACGTTATTCATGTTATTTTCTTTATCGTGGATCTGTACATAAGTTCATAAGTGACAATAGACAATAGACAATAGGTGCAGGAGTAGGCCATTCGGCCCTTCGAGCCAGCACCGCCATTCAATGCGATCATGGCTGATCATCCCCAATCAGTACCCCGTTCCTGCCTTCTCCCCATATCCCTTGACTCCGCTATATTTAAGAGCCCTATCTAGCTCTCTCTTGAAAGCATCCACAGAACCCGCCTCCACCGCCCTCTGAGGCAGAGAATTCCACAGTGATTGGAGCAGATAGGCCATTCGTCCCATCAAGACTACTCCGCCATTCAATCATGGCTGATCTATCTCTCCCTCCTAATCCCATTCTCCTGCCTTCTCCCCATAACCTCTGACAACTGTACAAATCAAAAATCTATCCATCTCTGCCTTAAATATATCCACTGATGGCCTCAACAGCCTTCTGTGGCAAAGAATTCCACAGCTGTACACTGGGGATGGCTCCATTGTAATCCAGTATTGTCTTTCTGCTACAGTTAGCACACAACAAAAGCTTTTCCCTGTACCTCGGTACACGTGACAATAAACTAAACTCAAACACTGCCAGTCAGGAGAGTGCAGGCACAGTGGGGCTGGTTGTCTGCTCAAGATGTTTAGGAGATCCCCATAGGTTGTCTGACCAGTTCTGTTCCAAATCCTGCCAGGACTCGGCCAGAACCATGACCCAGACCCCAGACCTGCCTCTAGCGTGTCCAAGCCCTTAACAATCTTATATGTTTCAATGAGATAGCCTCTCATCCTTCTAAACTCCAGGAGTTGTGATAGTGGAGACTGTGGAGATAGTGGAGATAGCCTGAGGACCTTCTGAGCAAATGCATGCAGGATATGCAGGAAATGGTTGTGAGTGCTCCATCAACTGCACCAGAGGGGGAACCACAGTCCCTAAAGAAGGAGAACATCGCAGAGGTCCTAGAATGGAAAGCTTCATTGTGAGAACAGAGGTAAGGCGATGGAGAAACTGAAAGGCAGAGATGGCGTCCTTACAGGAGACTGGGTTGGTACTGGAATCACTGCACTTTTTAATTACATGTTAATGATTAGGACTGCACATAATTTCTGAAATTGCAGATGGCACAAATCCTGGAGGCGTAGTAAACTGTGAAGATAGAAATAGACTTCAAGGAGATTTAGACATACTGGTGGAACGGGCGGATGGGTGCCAGATGACATTTAATGCTGACAAACATAAAGGCTAGGGTGACAGAGAGTAGGCAATGTAAATTGGAGGGCACAGTTGTACAAGGTGTATACGATCAGAGACCTGGGGGTGTGTAGAGTATACAGTATAGTCGGAGCAAGGCAGATAGATGTGCGAGGATTGTTGAAACTGGAGAAAGTGGTTAAAAAGCAACAGGGATTCTAGGCAAAGATGTCATGATGAATCTTTATAAAATTCTAGGCACGGTACATTAGGGAAGATATTAAGGCTTTGGAGAGGGTGCAGAAGTGATTTACGGAAACTATTGCGGGATTGAGGGATTCGGGTTCTGTTGACAGACTGGAGCTGGGGTTGTTCTCCTTGGAACCGAAGAGACTGAGAGGAGAGAGGAGATCTGATAGTAGTTTTGTAAAATCATGAAGAATGTAGTAGTCAGAGCAGATAGAGAGAAACTGTGCCTACTGGCAAAGGAGCAATGGACTGTGAGACATAGACAATAGATGAGTGACGAAGGAAGCGGAAGTGACCTGGGGAGTAACCTCTCTGCACACGGTGAGGTTAGAGCCTGCAGTCCACCTCCAGAGGGAGGAGTTGAGGTAGAGGGATGGCACGGTGGCGCAGCAGTAGAGTTGCTGCCTTACAGCGCCAGAGACCCCGGTTCGATCCTGACTGCGGGTGCTGTCCGCACAGAGTTTGTACGTTCTCCCCATGAACTCGTGGGTTTTCCCCGGATGCTCCACTTTCCTCCCACATTCCAAAGACGTACAGGTTTGTAGGTTAATTGGCTTTGGTAACATTTGTAAATTGTCCCTAGTATGTAGCATAGCGTTCGTGTACGGGGATCACAGGTCGGTAGGGATTTGGTGGTCAGTAGGGATTTGGTGGGCCACAGGGCCTGTTTCCGTGCTGTATCTCTAAACTAAACTAAAGATTCCATGGCAGAATTTAAGAGGGAGCAGGATAAAGGCAGGAAGTGGCAGAGTTGTGGGCAGCTGGATATTTACACATACTCTGTGGACTGAGTAGCGTGCTTTGGTGATCTTTCTGGCAGTCTGCGTTCACTGTGTATCTCCCACCACTGATGAGCTCCTGCTTTGGTTGCGAGTTTCTGGATGGAGGTGGTTGGGTCGGGGAGAGGTTGCTTTACCAAGAACAGCCAATCCCGCCCGCTGTCTGACACAGACCACACAGGGGAGATACAACAATTCCGGGGCATGTGCTTACCTCGGGTGAGGGAAGCTCCCTCAGGACTTTATCATCGACCGGAGCGGTGACCAACATGTTGCCGAGGATTCCCTTCAAGTGCCGGGCCATGACCGCCTGCTGCTCCTTGCCACAGTGATTCTCCAGGGACAGGATGACGGGATACAGAGAAACCTGCAGAGAGGTTAAGGGGATAGGCTTCACTCAGCTGCAGCAGCGTCCTGGTGAACAGACTACCATTTGGCTAAAGCAGGTAACGGGAGGCACGGTGGCGCAGCGGTAGAGTTGTTACCGGGGGGGGGGGGGGTTAAGCGCCAGAAACCCGGGTTCGATTCTGACTATGGGTGCTGTCTTTATGGGGTTTGCACAATCTCCCTGTGACAGCGTGGGTTTTCTCCAGATGCTCCGGTTTCCTCCCACATCCCAAAGACGTGCAGGTTTGTAGGTTAATTGACTTCTGTAAATTATCCCTAATGCATAGTCTAGAACTAGAGTCAGTGCGGACTAGGGCCTATTTCCACACTGTGTTTCTAAACTAATCTAAATGTACAATAACTGTGTTAACCATCAGCAGGTAATCATACACAGCAAGTTAACATGTAGCAGTGACCTTCAGTACCTTCAGGAAGGGGTTGCTCCCCAAATCAGCTCCTCCAGTAGGCCCGGCCTTGCACTGCAACCTAAAGTGGCAATATTTTGATACCTCCACTAGACTGGATTTATTATACTAGATCCATGCCTGATACACAGCAACAGCATGGAATGTGTCTGTACATCCAGGTAGTTCTGCTATTACTCGATAGTTGCATTTCTAAGAAACTTTGAGTTATAGAAGATTGCTTTCTTAAAACAACTGTGTCAATGGTGGATAGGGGTTTCAGGACTAGAGAGATTCAGGCTCGCAATAACAACGTTATTTTTCCTGAAGGATTTTCAAAAATGAAGGTCTTTTTAATAGGTTACAGGCTAAAATACCAAAGGCTGTATGTCACATTGTTTAATAGAGTATCCTTGCTCAAGTGTCATTAGAAATGAAGACTTGTCAATTTTATTGACGATAATGAGGCTAAAGTAGCAGCTGTGTTCTTTAGAGACAATGATGTATTTGATTACCGTGGGGAGAACATTGAAAAACTATTTTTTCGCTGGACTTTTTGTTTTAAAAAAAAAACCCCAGCATTTTTTCCATATCAATTTCCAAAGTATCTTTTTCAGTGGTTCTCTGGTTTCCGATCGAAATCACGTTGTAACCGATTAGGCCCACATAATACAAATAGTGTTCCTAATCAATTCATCCCAGTATATCCAGTTCATATTATCGAAACACAATGAACTGCAGATGCTGGAATGTTTGAGCGAAATACAAAGTGCTGGTGTAATTCAGTGGGTCAGGGAGCATCAGTGGAGGGAATGAACAGATGACATTTTGGGCTGCGACCCTTCTTCAGAGTTATGAGGACAGACATTGTAGCGGAACAACAGACAGGATTAGAAGCGGGGTCGAGTGTGCCAGGGATTCATTTGCTCTGGGAAAGTGCACTCTGCTCTAACACTAGACATGGTCTCCATTGATTGACCTCAGCTACAGGGATGACCAAGGATGGCCCCATGTTAGAACAGTTGGACCCTCGGACTGCTATCTGGCCTCTGACAGTCAGTTACTGGGGACATTCAGTGTGGTCTTACCGTGAAGGCGTAATCCCTGATGGTTGTAATGACGTCCTTGAAGAGGATTTTGGAGGTGAGGGTGTATCCATGGTAGATGATAGGCTCTCCATTCGGCCCCTCCCAGCAGTCCAACTCCACACAGCGACAGCCCCTCAGAAGAGCTCTGGAAAACATTGGATGCCTGTCCGTTACATGCATTGAATTCACAGAACCACCTTTTGCTGCAATGTAGGTTTTCCGCATGATTGATTGGATGGCATTTCTGGTCTGTTCGAATAACCTGCGAAACAAAGCTTTTCACCGTACCTTAGTACACGTGACAATGAACACTGGCATGGGCCAGTTGTGACAAATGGTCTGTTTCACTTGTACACTATGGTTACCTGATGTATGCCTCGGTACTGCTTGGTCCTCCCAACTGGTCCTCCATCAGGTAGGTGTTATGGGAAGTTGAAATGAAGTAGTGACTGAGTGGCTGGCTCATGTCCTGGTAGACATTCTCATGGTCGGGGTTAAAAATGTTCCCTTCAGGAGACAGCATGTACATCATGAAGCCATCGAAGGTCAAGCCCTGGTTCAGTTTGCCTGCAGATGGGAAACAATATCCAGGTTACTATGACTGAGGATGGCGTTCCAGTACAGCTGTTGCTGGGTGTGTTAGGAATCCAAATCCATCTTTTCAAGGGCACTCTGCCAGAACTGGAAGATCCCAAACATTGTCAGCATATAATGAAAGTGTCCCCAGACATTGCAGTAACCTGTTCCATTCCTACCAGTCCTTGGTTTGGAAGCCCAAATGTGCAAGGTTCAGCAATGATGAGACTGGTAGGCTTAAGATTTAGAAGCACGGGGGATCTATGCACTAGGACCTCACCCAGTTTTGCATGCTCCATCCATATCACAACTGTGCAGTGATTATTGTAACTGTGCATGGTAACAATTTGTCCCTCTGGCCAATTTTCCATCTGATGACACTCCTTCCCCTCTCCTTCCTCTCTGACTCAAGTCTAATGGAAGGCAACTTAGAGCAAACACTCCATCCTTTTCAAACCAAGAATAAAAGACTCATACCTAGGGCCAGCTCTCTGTCTCCTGTCATTCCTGCCTCCACCCTCCCACTATCAAAAACACTTTTCCCAGTTCTTCCTCATAATCAACAGGAAATTGTTATGGAATTAAAATAAATGGACTTAGAAGCATAGAAACATAGGTGCAGGAATAGACCATTCAGCCCTTCGAGCCAGCACCGCCATTCAATATGATCATGGCTGGTCATCTAAAATCAGTACCCCGTTCCTGCTTTTTCTCCATATCCCTTGATTCCTTTAGCCCTAAGACTTAAAGGGACAGGGTCAATGAGCAGTTTAACCTCCCATCTGTACTCAACATCTCAGCCCCACAGGAAAAGAGCTAACGTGTAAAACAAGTCGAGCAGTGGCCTTCAACATTTGCCATACCGTTATCATAAAGTCCGTACTTCTGCATGATGTTCAAACAATTTTCTTCTGTAACCATCTCCTTCTGTTCTTTCAAGAAATGTTGCAGCTCGTCAGTGGTCAGCGTTTGCCCCTGGCCTGAGAACTGATGGAAGATTTGCTCCAACTCTGGACGCTGCATCAGTAACTTGCAGAACTCCTCGATCTCATGCTCTTCCAGTTTATTTGTTTTCGATTTGTCACATTGCTGAAAGAAGGTTTGCCCAGGTTTACAGTGAGACATTCCTTGATCATCATTACTTTTTGGCATATCTTTCATCCATATCTCTATATATATCACCGCCTGCATCTCTTGTTTCCCTTTCCCCCGACTCTCAGTTTGAAGAACCGTCTCGACCCGAAACATCGCCTGTTCCTTTTCCCTAGAGATCCTGCCTGACCCGCTGAGTTACTCCAGCTTTTTGTGTCTATCGTTGGTTTAAACCAGCATCTGCAGTTCTTTCCTACACATATATTGTGAATGTTTCATTGGTACAAAGAAGGAGACTGGATAATCAGTGATATTCCGTGAATTATTAACGCACACTAAGATAAAAAAGAAATCAGCCAGGACTTCACTAACCAGCAGCCCGCCCCCTGATTGCGAGTGGGCTACTACCACCTACTGCATCCGTCACTGATGCCAGGCTGCCGTGTTTGTTGAGATGGCAATGTAACAAACAGCACAAGAAAAGCAGGGACTGGAGCATACAGGTGCACGTAGGCGAGTGAACATGCAGCACATCCAAAGTCATCAGAAAGCAACGACACGCTGTCACCGCGTTAGCAAGATGTTATTAAAAGCTGTTATTTAAAGCTTTTATCTATTCTTTCCCAGGACACCGGGTGTTGCTGGCTTAGCCGATGCTTACTGCCCGCCCTCTGTGGCTCTTGAATTAAATGCTTTCATGGGATAAGAATCAACCACATTGCTGTCACATTTAGACCAGGCCGGCTAAAGGTGGGAGATCTTCGTGTGTAAAACGCACTTCAATACTTTCAACATTTGTTATTTAATTATTTTCCTGCTATAGTGGGAATTGAATTTATAGACTTGAACCTGGACCAACCTGTTTACAAAAAACTGCACAAGAAAATTGTTTTCCTCATTTTTTAAAAAGTGTTGGCGTTGAAGTGCCACCAGCTGGTGACTGTTCAGGTCGAGACCCTTCTTCTGTTTTTAATTTAGTTTCCCGCATCCGCAGTTTTTTTTGCTTTTCATGCACTTTAATCAAGCTTACCTGTGCCCAAGTGGACATCGCAAGCTGTAAATGCACAAGCCCGTGTCTCAGTGCTTGTGAACGGGAGAAAAATATGCCAGTGACCAGTTACTACAAGGAAGGCCCAGTCCCACAATTACTTTACTGATCCTCACCCCCACTTCCCAATGAAACACTACAGCCAGATAACAACCAAAAATGGGTGGAATCCAGCTTCCCGACGTGTCTCTCGGCAGTAGCACGGATTAGACCAGATAACCAGCAACATAAGCCTCGTGTGACTACCTTCCTATACCAGACAGAGGTCAAAGGGACAGGAACTGGCTTTAATCAGCACAAACAGATTAGTTAAACACTCATAACATTTGCTCATAAATCCATCCCAGGGGATCTGTCAGTACCAGTAATCTCATCGTCATTTTATGTGCAGTGCAAAGTATTAATAAAGCATTAAACAGAATATCACAAATGCCTGGTTTTCTAGCTCATTTAAAGGGACCCAAGGGCCATGTAGAGGTTGAGAGGTTAATTAGCTGCTAAATTGCCCCTGGTATGTGGGTGAGGGGCAGAATCTGGGGGAGAATAAAATAGGATTAGTGTTCGATTATTACAAATGGGAGGTTGATGATCGGCAGCATGGACATGGTGGGCCGAAAGGCCTTTTACTATGTGTATGCCACTGAGAACATTTATCTGCAATCACATAAAGATGATAAATGTACGTGGACTCAAGAAGTAAAGTGAAACCAAAAGATACTCACACTGGCAATTTAACAAAGCAGTGCATTTATTGAGTATTCAGTTTGAGGATTTACACCTAAAATTTTAATTTATGTAAAAATGGGTGACAGGAGAGTAATTTGGACACCCGAAACGTCGCCCATTCCTTCTCTGCAGAGATGCTGCCTCACCCGCTGAGTTACTCCAGCATTTTGTGTCTACCTTCGATTTTACCAGCATCTGCAGTTCTTTCTTAAACTAATTTGGAGCCCTAGCCTGGAACTAATGGAGCAAAATTACTTCTGAAGAAGGGTCTCGACCCGAACTATCACCCATTCCTTCTCTACAGTGATGCTGCCTGCCCCGCTGAGTTACTCCAGCATTTTGTGTCTACCTTCAAGATAACTTCAGCCATGTGTCTGTGGAATAATACCCAAGTGGGAGAAAAATTCACCTGTTCCATCAAAGTGCAAATTTCACTGAGCTTCTAGCCGTATAAGGGTTGGAGATTTCTTGGCAGCTTGCAGGCAAGGTACATTATTTACTTTGTAATCACTATTCCCTTGAAACATCAAGGTGTTGCATCCAAATCTACCATAATCCCGGGATAGGTCTCCTGGAATTCCTGCTGCGGACACATCTTCCTTCCTGCCCCTGGAATGCACCCATGGATACTCTACTGCAAGGTCCAAGCTGCGAGGTCCAAGCTGCAAGGTCAGAAAATATACCTGCTGAACCTGCGCTGGGTGCACTGTGAGCCAGGTGCCTGGTTAAAGTGGTAGGCACCAACTCTAACCTGGATGGAGCAGGATGCAAAGTCTATCCTCTCATCCACCACTCCACCCTTGGGAACAGTCTCTCACCCCTTCCACTTTTGAAGGATATGCCTAGACGCTGGGGTTTACCCATTTCTGGAGCATTAGAGGGGACTCCTCCTTTATCCGACCACCTTAGCAAGTACTCCCTCTTTGCCAACACTCCCAGAAGATGAGAAAGTGCCAGCTCGGGTGTGCTCTGAACTTTAAGAACTGCTTCCCGGGGTCAAAGCTATGAGGAAATATTGAATTGAATGACACCGCACCAAAACAGGCCGCTCGGCTCACCCCATCCGATGGCCCACCACGACCATCGATCGCAAGTTGTCACTAATTCTATGTTATCCCACTTTTGCATCCACTTCCTACACACTAGGGGACATTTTTTACGATGCCGATTAACCCACAAACCCACACGTCTTTGGGGTGTGGGAGGAAGCAACCCACACAGGAAGAACATGCAAACTCCACACAGGCAGACATCTGCAGTGATTGGAAAATCTTGCCAGAAAGCATTTTTGAAGGTTACAGAGCAGTTGACACTCACTAGAAACATCTGGACAGAATGTCCATGCTTATTAGTGACTGGAGTCAGCTCACTCACAGACGTGCCAAAAACAATCAGCACAGTTAAGCATAAAACAAAGTGTTGGAGGAACAAGGCAGGAGAGAATTTGACTGACATTTTTGGGTCAGGACTTTCTTCAGACGAATATCAGTCTGAAATTTCATCTGTTCATTTCTCCTAACAGATTATGCCTGATCTACTCAATTCCTCCAGCACGTTGGTTTTACCTCAAGATTACAGCATCTGCAGTCAGCAACTAAATGAGTATCAGCGCAAAGCAGTGGTAAAGGGGTCAGCCTGGGCTCAGTGAGATCTTCAAGTGCTGAGTCCAAAGGCTGTCCAAGTCACACCTTTATGCCTATGTCCACTATAGTGCCATCTCTTAAACTTAGATATGCTTGCTCCCTTAGGTAAATGTAACTCATTCCATGCTGACCAATATTTATCATGTCATAGGAGCAGAATTACACCATTCGGCCCATCAAGTCTGTTCCACTGTTCAGTCATGGCTGATCTATTTTGTTTTATCTCAACCCAATTCTCTTGCCTTCTCACAGTAACATTTGACACCCTTACTAATCAAGAACATAGAAACATAGATAATAGGTGCAGGAGTAGGCCATTCGGCCCTTCGAGCCTGCACCGCCATTCAATATGATCATGGCTGATCATCCAACTCAGTATCCTGTACCTGCCTTCTCTCCATACCCCCTGATCCCTTTAGCCACAAGGGCCACATCTAACTCCCTCTTAAATAGAAACATAGAAACATAGAAAATAGGTGCAGGTGTAGGCCATTCGGCCCTTCAAGCATGCGCCGCCATTCAATATGATCATGGCTGATCATCCAACTCAGTATCCTGTACCTGCCTTCTCTCCATACCCCCTGATCCCTTTAGCCACAAGGCCACATCTAACTCCCTCTTAAATATAGCCAATGAACTGGCCTCAACTACATTCTGTGACAGAGAATTCCAGAGATACACCACTCGCTGTGTGAACCTAATCAAGAACGCTTTAAAAATACCCAATGGCCTCCACAGTCGTCGGTGGCAATGAATTCCACAGATTCACTACCCTCTGGCTAAAGAAATTCCTCCTCATCTCCAATCTAAAGGTACGTCCTTTTATCTGAGGCTGTGCCCTCTGGTCCTAGACTCTCTCACTACTGGAATCATCCTTTCCACATACACTCTATCTAAGCCTCTCATTGCCAGGTAGGTTTCAATGAGATTCCACCTCATCCTTCTAAACTCTAGCATGTACAAGCCCAGAGTTTAATGAATATTGCTTCCAAGCAAATACCTGGGCTTCATCTTCTTGATGTTCTTGTGGATGTTTGCTGTGCACATACTGACTGCCTTGCTTACTACGTAGGAGTGAGAAATACATGACTATTTCCAAGGTTGTGAGTGGTCCTGACATAGGAAAAGCTTTGTAGGTGGACAAGTATTTCTTTCTTCCATTCTAACTAAACGTATCAGGTAGACCCATTAAAATCCTAGCTTATTATTCAAATCCCCCATTCCATCTCATCACCGTTGGTCACCCAATGGTCCAATATGTACCCAAACTTACAGCTATGTCCCCCGCCCCCTTCATGGGCTCCAATGTCCCCAGTAACATTAGCAATGGCATGCTTTCACTTTCAAAAGCCTTACCTGAAAGATGGAATTGACGTAATCATCATTTACTTTCAGATTGATCATTTTGAGCATATTTTTCATTTCCTTAAAACTGATCTTGTTGTCGTTGTTTTTATCAGCCTTCTGCAGATGTTGGTGGATCAAGGTAACAGCAGTTAAGGCAATAACTAAACAGGCAGTGCTTATACATGAAACTATTTAGAAATATCACACGCAACATGGTCGCAGATGCAACATCATTGCAAGGCTTGAAGTGCAGGAATGATCTCTGTACATCTGTTGGCTTGGGGTTAATGATAAACGGCTTGGGGTTAAAGATAAACATTATGCAGAAATCCCTTCACAATCTTGTGGCCCAAACCCCAGCTTCAGTTCTTGCCTCTCATCCCAGGTCACCACATTCACCGGTACAGTATTCCTGTAACTCCATCATCAAGTTTGCCGACGACACCACTGTTGTAGGCCGTATTACTGATGGGGACGAGTCAGAGTATAGAAGTGAGATCGACCGATTGACCAAATGGTGCCAGCACAACAACCTGGCTCTCAACACCAGCAAAAACAAGGAACTGATTGTGGACTTTGGAAGGGGTAGGATAGGGACCCACAATCCCATTTATATCAACGGGTCGATGGTGGAAAGGGTCAAGAACTTCAAATTCCTGGGGGTGCATATTTCCGAAGATCTCTCCTGGTCCCAGCACACTGATGCAATTATAAAGAAAGCACATGTGCACCTCTACTTCCTAAGAAGATTACGGAGAGTCGGTTTGTCAAGGAGGACTCTCTCGAACTTCTACAGGTGCACAGTAGAAAGCATGCTGACTGGTTGCATCGTGGCTTGGTTCGGCAACTTGAGAGTCCAGTAGCAGAAAAGGCTGCAAAAAGTTGTAAACACTGCCCAGGCCATCACCGGCTCTGACCTCCCCACCATCGAGGGGATCTATCGCAGTCGCTGCCTCAAAAGGGCTGGCAGCATCATCAAGGACCCACACCATCCTGGCCACACACTCCTCTCTCCGTTGCCATCAGGCCTGAATCTGCAACATCCATGTTCAGGAACAGCTTCTTCCCCACAGCCATCACTATTAAACACAACTTCAAACAAACTCTGAACTATAACAGCCTATTGTACTTTATAGAAACATAGAAACATAGAAATTAGGTGCAGGAGTAGGCCATTCGGCACTTCGAGCCTGCACCGCCATTCAATATGATCATGGCTGATCATCCAACTCAGTATCCCGTACCTGCCTTCTCTCCATACCCTCTGATCCCCTTAGCCACCAGGGCCACATCTAACTCCCTCTTAAATATAGCCAATGAACTGGCCTCGACTACCCTCTGTGGCAGGGAGTTCCAGAGATTCACCACTCTCTGTGTGAAAAAAGTTCTTCTCATCTCGGTTTTAAAGGATTTCCCCCTTATCCTTAAGCTGTGACCCCTTGTCCTGGACTTCCCCAACATCGGGAGCAATCTTCCTGCATCTAGCCTGTCCAACCCCTTAAGAATTTTGTAAGTTTCTATAAGATCCCCTCTCAATCTCCTAAATTCTAGAGAGTATAAACCAAGTCTATCCAGTCTTTCTTCATAAGACAGTCCTGACATCCCAGGAATCAGTCTGGTGAACCTTCTCTGCACTCCCTCTATGGCAATAATGTCCTTCCTCAGATTTGGAGACCAAAACTGTATGCAATACTCCAGGTGTGGTCTCACCAAGACCCTGTACAACTGCAGTAGAACCTCCCTGCTCCTATACTCAAATCCTTTTGCTATGAAAGCTAACATACCATTCGCTTTCTTCACTGCCTGCTGCACCTGCATGCCCACTTTCAATGACTGGTGTACCATGACACCCAGGTCTCGCTGCATCTCCCCTTTTCCTAGTCGGCCACCATTTAGATAATAGTCTGCTTTCCTGTTTTTGCCACCAAAATGGATAACCTCACATTTATCCACATTATACTGCATCTGCCAAACATTTGCCCACTCACCCAGCCTATCCAAGTCACCTTGCAGTCTCCTAGCATCCTCCTCACAGCTAACACTGCCCCCCAGCTTAGTGTCATCCGCAAACTTGGAGATATTGCCTTCAATTCCCTCATCCAGATCATTAATATATATTGTAAATAGCTGGGGTCCCAGCACTGAGCCTTGCGGTACCCCACTAGTCACTGCCTGCCATTGTGAAAAGGACCCGTTTACTCCTACTCTTTGCTTCCTGTTTGCCAGCCAGTTCTCTATCCACATCAATACTGAACCCTCAATGCCGTGTGCTTTAAGTTTATAAACTAATCTCTTATGTGGGACCTTGTCGAAAGCCTTCTGGAAGTCCAGATACACCACATCCACTGGTTCTCCCCTATCCACGCTACTAGTTACATCCTCGAAAAATTCTATAAGATTCGTCAGACATGATTTACCTTTTGTAAATCCATGCTGACTTTGTCCAATGATTTCACCACTTTCCAAATGTGCTGCTATCCCATCTTTAATAACTGACTCTAGCAGTTTCCCCACTACCGATGTTAGACTAACTGGTCTGTAATTCCCCGTTTTCTCTCTCCCTCCCTTCTTAAAAAGTGGGGTTACGTTTGCTACCCGCCAATCCTCAGGAACTACTCCAGAATCTAAAGAGTTTTGAAAGCTTTATCTGTTTATTTATGTTTGTATATATATATTCTATGGTATATGGTCACACTGATTTGATCTGATCTGTATTTATGCCTAAAATATTCTGTTGTGCTGCAGCATGCAAGAATTTTATTGTCCTATCTGGGACACATGACAATAAACTCTCTTGACTTGACGACCTTTACTGATATGAATCCCATTCCTTTTTGACAAACATTTTAGTCCTTGCCTTTGCAGACGTTGCTGATGAAATAAATCATGTTCCACTACAATCCTGATATGTTGACTTACCAAAGTAACGTTTTATTATTAAATATTTTCCAAATGTTCAGAGATATGAAAATCTATTTTACATTATGTAAATTCATGTGAATAAGGAATTCCACTGCACCTGGTGAATATGGCAATAACCTAATCAGGATCTAAAATCCAGAGAAAAATCACCAAATTTTAAGCCATCTTTGTTGTTTAACTTCTTGTCATTTCTCAGTTCCCTGAGAATGACTCTCAGATTTCTCTGTTCTATTTTGATGCCCTTCTAATGGCCTGGTACTATTGGAATTAGTCTCTGATGTCCCACTATTATTTCTCCCAAGGCAGCTTCCAAAATACTAACTGACCCAGAAATAATTTTTGCACAATTTCAAAAGACACTTCCATGTCTTTGACTCCACATAATGGAATAGATCGGGTAGAAGCACAGAGTCTCTTGCCCAGAGTAGCGGAATCGAGGACCAGGGGACATAGGTTCAAGGTGAAGGGGAAAAGATTTTATCGGAATCCAATGGGGTAACTTTTTCACACAGAGGGTGGTGGGCGTATGGAACAAGCTGCCAGAGGAGGTAATTGAGGCTGGGACTATCCCTTCGTTTAAGAAACAGTTAGACAGGTACATGGATAGGACAGGTTTGGAGGGCGTTGGACCAAGCGCAGGCAAGTGGGACTCGTGTGGGACTTGGGACATTGTTGGCCGGTGTGGGCAAGTTGGGCCGAAGGGCCTGTTTCCACAATGTATCACTCTCTGACTATAATTTTACATTATGGTCTCTTTGGATGAACAGCAGATCACAACAGTCTGTTAATGTTACCTTCTTTAGTCAGGACCTCTGCTTCAAAGCTCCATAATGCAGCTCCAAATGATAACTGGTGCTAACTAGTGGCAGCTGGCCTAGGCTCTGAACCTAGCATTGAAGGTCGAACATTTGCACAATAGCCAGAACTAGATGGTCAGCACAATTAACACCACTGCCACGTGCCCAATGAGCCTAGCTCATCCAGAGCCTCGGATGGAGTTTGCATTTTCTCCAAGTTCACTGTATTTTTACTAATACAAATACAGAAAAGTCTGCAGGTGTCTTTGTGGAGTGAGGAAGCAGAGTCAGGAACATTACTGGGGGATAAATTCAATGCATCAGTAAATCATTCTGCCGGCATCAACCCAGAATAATTATCCCATGTGTTCTTGTTAATCACCCTGCACTGAGCGAATATTCAGTGGAGGAGGGGGTGGAGAGCAGGCAGTGTTACATCTGCTGCCTGTGCTTTGTGCCCTCCAAGACCTGGTTCTGTTGAGTTCAGGATGTAATACATAATGTGTGATGGGTGTTATTACCCCAACTTCTTCTGCACAGCAGTTATTTTCCCCCTGAAGCTACTCTCTGCTGCTTCTGGGAGACCTTAAGGGGTAAAATATATTTGTGGGCGGCCTGCACTGAGACAGAAACATAGAAGCATAGAAAAAAGGTGGCCGTTTGGCCCTTCGAGCCAGCATTGTGATCATGGCTGATCATCCACAATCAGTAACCCGTGCCTGCCTTCTCCCCGCATCCCTTGATTCGGCTAGCCCCTAGAGCTCTATCTAACTCTCTTTTAAATTCAGCCCGTGAATTGGCCTCCACTGCCTTCTGTGGCAGAGAATTCCACAAATTCACAACTCTTTGGGTGAAAACGTTTTTTCTCATCTCAGTTTTACAGTTTTTCATAGACTGTGACCCCTGGTTCTGGATTCCCCCAAATTTGGGAACATTTTTCCTGCATCTAGCTTGTCCTGTCCTTTTATAATTTTATTATTTGAGATGGAAGCTGCTAGCGGCTGCCCCAGACCCTCGTCCACGGGGGCTGGAGATGGCTACTGCATGGATCTCATTGAAATTTAGAACCATTAACTCAGTTAAATGCCCCCCAAAGACAATTATGATTGCCCTCCAATATTATACCTTGTGGGTGAAAGACAGTAGAATGGGGTTGAGGGAAAAATAGATCAGCCATGATGGAATGGCAGAGCAGACTCGCTGGGCCAAATGGCCTAATTCTGCTCCTATGTCTTATGAAGGTGAGCCTGATCCAAGCTTCACACCCAGCAACCTTTCTTTCCACTTGTGATGGAGGGGTCAGGGTTGCCGAGCTGGTCCACAGTCTGGCGTTTCTCACTTATTTTCTCTCATGGTGCTGAGATCCCTTCAACAGACGCAGGTGCTCAAGGCTGATCTGGCCAATGGTCCATGTTCACCAACCCTGATTGAGTGGCATAAAGCAGCAGCATTGTGTGATCTGCTCCAGATCTCTGGGTTTACAGGCTTCAATGGGCCTGAATTTCAGGGATGAAGTACAGGTCTCAAGTGGTCCTAGTTATTTTTATTTTTTTCATGGCAACTTCACCATCTACGTTATTGGAAACCCTTGGGCTATCTTTAATCAGACTTTACTGGACTTTATCTTGCATTAAACGTTATTCACTTTATCCTGTATCTGTACACATTGGACGGCTTGAATGGAATCATGTATAGACTTTCTGCCAACTGGTTTGTACGCAACAGAAGCTTTTCACTATATCTCTGTACTGGGTTGTTGTATTAGTCTATATTGGCTACCAAACCAGACTATAGCTTGACTGTCAGAGTTGAGCAGCATGTCAGTAACAGAAAGATTAGTGTCACCAGACCCCGGTGCATATTCACATTGCTGCTACCCAGTCTAATGCCCAGTCAGGTCTGTTCCCCTTGTGGTCAAAGGATATTGTTCGATTTTGTCCTGCTGGCTCATGGTTGCTACTCTTCCGGTGAGTTTCTTCAGCCCCCGCACCCAGCACCTCCCTTCCTCCTCTGAGGCCGCCACCAGGTCCAGGCTGCTCCGGCTGCCCACGAACACGATGGTGAAGCAACGTTTCTGCAAGAAGCTGCCGCCGTGTTTGGTCATCACGTCCGACTGGTGACCCTCCTGGATGTCCTGGATGTCCATCACCGAGACTGAAACACCGGGCGGAGAATTAGCAGCCGGACAACGTTTGCAAACCAGCTGGGTCATGGGACAACTCTGTGGGCTGGGAGGGAGGGGGGGGGAGTCTGCGGTGAAAACCAGGGAAGCTCCGGATGGGAGCTGACGGCGGGTTGGAGGGTGGAGAGCTGGTGTGTGAGGTTGAGCCAGCGTTGAGTTAAGCAGCGGCTGCAAGTGACATGGGTCAGGAGGGCACCCTTCAAATTACACTGAAGCCTTGGACATTCAGCCTGACGAATCCTTGCTATCTACACCACATTTGTATCATAGCATGAACAACACCAACGCATTGACAATTGGACACCTCCGGGCACTGGTGCTTAGGATGCAGCGAGGACCCAAATGAAAAAGAATGGACTGGACTTTGGAACATGCGGCGACCTCAGGCTGTGCTTCACAGACTGTCTTCTGAGCAGACTGTGTTGAACGGTGTACGTCAGTGTTGTAATGGGGGGGGGGCAGAAATTCTCTGCCTAATCCTCCCCACCTCTCATTTTCCACATCCTACAAGATACCCTTTCAAACCTCTATCTTTGCCCAGAGCATTCAGTGACCTCTCTTACAAGAGCACCTGCTCTTCTGGCTTGGGACAGAGTATTATTCAACAGTTCGAAGCCTGTTTAAAAGCATTGTAGTGCTTGAGAGGTTTTTTGAGTTCATAAACTTTATATGACACATTTAGTATATTGTGTCAAAAATAATCCCATAAAACAATTCCTAGCCAGTTACCATAGAATTAAATGTATTAATTAGTTACTGTAAGTGGGGATCTCCTCCTGAGAACCTCCTAGTCACACACCAGACTTGGAAAGGTATGACTAGTCCTTCAGTGGGTCTAAATCGGGGAACTCCTTGCCCAGCAACACTGTGGCAACACCTTCACCAGAGGACTTCACCGGATCACTCCTCAAGGGCAATGAGAATAATGTAGAACAATGTACTGTGATATAGTTTGATGGCCCATGAAATGTCAGGAATTGAGGTCAGCGGATAATAGACAATAGACAATAGACAATAGGTGCAGGAGTAGGCCATTTGGCCCTTCGAGCCAGCACCGCCATTCAATGTGATCATGGCTGATCATCCCCAATCAGTACCCCATTCCTGCCTTCTCCCCATATCCCCTGACTTCGCTATTTTTAAGAGCCCTATCTAGCTCTCTCTTGAAAGCATCCAGAGAACCTGCCTCCACCGCCCTCTGAGGCAGAGAATTCCACAGACTCCCCACTCTCTGTGAGAAAAAGTGTTTTCTCGTCTCCGTTCTAAATGGCTTACTCCTTATTCTTAAAGTGTGGCCCCTGGTTCTGGACTCCCCCAACATCGGGAACATGTTTCGTGCCTCTAGCGTGTCCAAAACCTTAACCATCTTATATGTTTCAATGGGATGCCCTCCCATCCTTCTAAACTCCAGAGTGTACAAGCCCAGCTGCTCCATTCTCTCAGCATATGACAGTCTCCCGCCATCCCGGGAATTAACCTTGTAAACCTACGCTGCACTCCCTCAATAGCAAGAATGTCCTTCCTCAAATTAGCCTTCAATTGCCTTCATTTATCGGTCATCAATTCCCTAGCAAAGCCTACATGGTGACACTGCAGTCTCCCACTGCATTAACGCCAGTGTTCCCACTGCACTTAGTGTTCCCACAGCACGACACCCCACTGCACTGACACCACAATGTTCCCACTACACTAGCATCAGTGTTCCCACTGCACTAACACCGTGTTCCCACTACACTAACCACTGTGTTCCCACTGGATTAAGTGTTCCCACTGGTTTAACAGTGTTCCCACTGCACTAACACCACTGTGTTCCCACTGCACTACACTGTGTTCCCACTGCTCTAACAACAGTGCTCCCACAATGTGAATGGTGCAGTGCTCCCAATGTCTTCACAGTGCCGATACTACGGTGCTTGAAGACGATACTCACACGTAGGTGACTTATTCCTGGACTCGTACCAGATTGAGAGCCCGTCCTCCTGCAGCTTCATCTGGCGATCCTTCTTCCACTTACTGGACTTTACTTTTCGCAACTTGCCGCCTCTCAGCATGTACTTCACATCATCATCTTCATGTAACCCTGGGAAAGGCAGTAGGACATAGTTCCCTCAACAATCACAATAAGATGGAAGGTACTTCTCCGGTTTACCCCAGGCGCCATATGCCAGTGAGTTCAGAGAAAGGTTACAGCTAAAGGAGACCATTCAGCCCAGTGTGTGCATGCTGGCTCTCTCCCAGAGGAATTCATTCATTGCAACCCACCCCCTTCTCTGCCACCGTGTATATTTCTCCACACCATATTTGTATCCAATTCCCTCTTGAAGGTCGCAGTGCTGCAGCGGTAGAGTTGCTGCCTTACAGCGAATGCAGCGCCGGAGACCCAGATTCGATCCTGACTACGGGTGCTGTCTGTACGGAGTTTGTACGTTCTCCCCGTGACGTGCGTGGGTTTTCTCCGAGATCTTCGGTTTCCTCCCACACTCCAAAGACGTGCAGGTTTGTAAATTAATTGGTTTGGTAAATATAAACATTGTCCCTGGTGGGTATAGGATAGTGTTAATGTGCGGGATCGCTGGTCGGCACGGACCCGAAAGGGCCTGATTCCGTGCTGTATCTCTAAACTAAACTAAACTAATGCAACCTCTGGTACTGACCTCTCCTACGCCAAAGACATATTCCTGAGCTTCCAATCTACCTTGTTATGATCCATGCATTTTTTATCTGCACTTTCCCTGAAGCTTTAGCATGATATGCTGCACTCTATTCCTTATCTCTTTTAACCCTCATGTACAGAATGATCCACATGGATAGCATACACGACAACATTTTTCACTGCATCTCGGTATACGTGTCAAGACTTGCATTGGTAAGGCTTGTGTACGGTGTTGGTTAACTGCTATAGGAAGGATGTCATTAAACTGGAAAGGGTACAATAAAGATTTACAAGCATGTTACCGTTCGGGAGTTTTGAGACATAATGAAAGCTTGGATTGGCTGGTTCATTTTTCCTGGAACATAGGAGGTTGAGGAAAGACATAATACAGATATACAATCTTTTCTCGGGTAAGGATGTCAGAAAAACTAGAGGGCATAGGTTTAAGGTGAGAGGAGAAAGATTTAAAAGGGAACCGAGTGATGCCTTTTCACACTGAGGTTGAAGCAGAGGTTGGAACAAGCTGCCTGGGGAAGTACAATTACAACATTTAGAAGGATAGGAAAAGTTTGGTGGTATATGGGCCAGGCATAGGCAAATTGAATTATTTTAAGCAATTTGGTCAGCATGGATGAGTTGGACAGAAGGGCCTGTTTCTTTGCTGTATAGCTCTATACTGCATCTTATGAAAAGCCTTCTGAAGACAACTGCATTCTTCCCATCAACTCTTTTCATGATCTAAGTGTATATCGCACACTAAACATGGCAGATGAGCTCATGCAGTTAATTATTACTAGCACAAGGTTTAAAGGGAGGTTGACTGGCAGCTGAACATTCCTGATTACAGGGAAGGGCAATGCTAATTAAAGAAGCTTACACACCCATGAGAGAGGATGATACCTCAGCAAGATCATCAAATGAGGCCGCAGCACATATCATAGAGCTGTGCAGCACAGAGCAGGCCCTTCAGCCCACCATGTCCATGCCAAGGTTTTTGCCTATGTACACTAATCCTATTTGCCCACTGGGCCTTAAAACTTCTGGTGGAACCTGTAGTCCCATATTCTCAGGGAGATAGAATCTCTGATAAGTGCAAACACTATGAAAGTAAGGGTGCAAAGTTTTAACTACCCAAGCAGTTAGACAGGTACATGGATAGTACAGGTTTGGAGGGATATGGACCAAATGCTGGCAGGTGGGACTAATGTAGCTGGGGCATTGTCGACCAGTGTGGGCAAGTTGGGCTGAAGGGCCTGTTTCCACACTGTATCACCCTTTGCCTCTATGACAAGTATTAATGATCAGTTTAAAGGACCAAGTGAACACAGGACACCCAAACCTCATTCTCTGATGTGTGAAATTATGCATTTTAGTAAGTTAAACCAGAGTAGGACTTACACAGTAAGATGACAGGGTCCAGGAAAATGATTTGATTGGAGACTCTGAGGGGTACAAGTACATAGTTCCATGGAAGTATGTACTTGTTGGATGATCAGCCATGATCATATTGAATGGCGGTGCAGGCTCGAAGGGCCGAATGGCCTACTCCTGCACCGAGTTTCTATGTTTCTATGAAGTGGTGACACAGATTGACAGGGTGGTGAAGAATGTGTTTGACATGCTCCTCATCATCAGTCAGGACATCGAGTGCATGAGTTAGGACCTCATGTTGCAAGTCCTATTGGTTGTTGAGAAATGTTGGTGAGATCACACTTGGAGTATCGTGTGCAGCGCTGGTCACGCAGTTGTAGGAAAGGTGTCATTAAACTGGAAAAGGTGCAGAAGAGATTTACAAGGATGTTACCAGGAGTGGAGGGCTTGAGTTATAAGGAGAGACTGGATAGGATGTTGTTTTTTCCCCTGGAATGTTTGAGACTATGGGGTGACCTTAAGTCGGGGTACAGGTTATGTGAATGGTCATAACTTTTCCTCAAGGTAGAAGAACCATAAACAAAGGGACACTGGTTTAAGATGAAAGGGGAAAGATTTCATGGGAACCTGAGGGGCAATATTTTTACACAAAGGATGGTGTACACATGGAACAGGCTACCAGTGGAAGTAGTAGAGGCGGGTACAAATCACAATGACTAAAAGACACTTGGATGGATACATGGAAAATTTACCAGGTAGGTACCTTGGTCAGCCTGGTCGCAATGGACTGGAGGACCTGGTTCCATGCTGTCTGACTCTATGCCTACACACTCAGGTGAATATAATCCATTAGTTTGAAGTTTGCTCAACAAGAAAGCAAGCAATAGAGACGGAGGAGACTGCCGATACTGCAATCAGGAGCAAAAAATCCTGATGCAGGGTTTTGATCCAATATCTCAGCCATTCCTTTGCCTCCACAGATGCTGCTTGACCCTCTTCAGCGGTTTGTTTTTTGCTCCGGAGGATGTGCGATCCTGAATGTAATTTTAAGGATTGAAGCTGGGCAGATGGTCAGAGCATCGTGGGGAGTGTAGGTTTGTGGTGTGATCATAAACTGGCTTCTTTTAGAAAAGGATAGAGTGCAGGATCTTAACAGGAACTAACCAACTTACTCAACTGGGAAGTGATTTAGAAGACCAGTAAAATGGTCTTGAGACAATTTTAAGAAGGGAAATCAAGAAGTTCAGGGTAAATATATCTGCACAAAGGAAAAAGGGGTAAAGGATGACAGGAGGGTGGGGAAGCAGCCAACTGGGGAAGCTTATGTGAGACACTTGGAGCAGGATAAAGCCTGGGACAGTATCAAACGTGTAGTTGTCAACAAAGGGAGGGAATGAACAAGATTATCATCAAATCAAATCAAAGAGCTAAAGATAATAGAAAATGCTAAGAATTTAGCGGGTGGGACAGCAAATGTAGAAAATGAAACAGAGGGAAGTTCACATCAATGGCCTTTTCTCAAAAGTAGGTAAGGTTTGAAAATAGGTATTCAGTTACCAAGCTGAATTACCAAGATTGTGGACAAAAGCACTCAAAGGGTGGAGTCCAAGAAAAACTGGATAAACAGGAAGTGGTGATGCTGGCTGAGGGAGGGTTGATACTCACAAATGACCTCTCTGGGGAAAGTGTAATTAGAAGGAGAAGAACACAAAAAGAGAATGACAAACCAAGGTGCTGGAACTGTGGACGCCGGCTGGTCGTCAATTCACCATTGAATCCCCTGGGCTTACTGTGTCTGTTGCTGTTCTCAACCTTACTTTACATCTTGCTGGAGTCGGGTAAAAACCAGAGGCGGTGAGAGGGATTGGGATGGAGAATTAAATATGACAGGCTACTGGGAGCTGTGGGAACTCATTGTAGACTAAAGAGAGCCCGTTCTGCAAAGTGATAATCTCATTGCATTTGGTTACTTCAATGTAGAGGAAACTACATGATGAGAACCATCTGCATAGGAAGAAATTTCAGACACTTGTTTATACCAAAGATAGACACAAAATGCTGGAGTAACTCAGTGGGTCAGGCAGCATCTCTGGAGAAAAAGAATAGGTGACGTTTCAGGACGAACCCTTCTTCAGACTGAAAGATCTATTTTTGAAACCTATCCCAATGTTTCTCTTTAATGCTACACGGTGTAACCGCTGGAGATATTGATGACAACATTCCTTGTCCAATATTCCTTTGAACCTTAACTTGCTCGGATTCCATCTTCTGGCAAGATGTAACTTGGTGGCAATGATTTATCCAAGCTCCATGCTTTTTGGACAATTGCCTTGCTACAATGAAGCAATTGGTTGTGAAGGCTTCAGACGGCAGGAATGAGACAAATGCCTCACCCAACACACAATCCATTCCACATAATCCACGAACTTCATCCCCTTTGATCTCTCATTTTCACACCTTACCCTTCCATATCTCTAGTCTCCCTCTCCCCTTACTCTCAGTATAAAGAAGGGGCTCGACCCAGAAAGGTCACCCATATTTTCTGTCTTCAGAGATGCTGCCTGGCCCGCTGAGTCACTGCTGCATTTTGTGTCGATCTCTGGTGTAAACCAGTATCTGCTGTTGCTTCCTCCACACATCATGATATTGATTCAATCCTATAGCTAAATATTCCTAAATGTATTTGCTATTCTCACTTCATTTTCAGCCTTTTCTCACCACACTCGTCTAAGAACAGGAGGAGGCCGCAGTCTCTCTGACTAATGCCACCTCTCATTTAGAGTGTCACAGGTCCAGCTCTCTCTTCCCTCCACCTTCCCTCAACCAACAAGAAACCTATAACACACAGATGTCTTCAAGTCTCCTCTCAGGAAGCAGCAACACTAGTTTACAACTGACCTGCAGACTGATGGTCCCCACGTTGATTGTGAGGGTTTCGCAGCCAAACCCTATTTACAGCCTCACACACTGCAGCAATTGAACAGGACTTTCTCCAGGAGTTGAAGCCCACAGATGCACAGCCCTGGAAACTGTGCGACTGACAGGCCTGGGAGCAGTCTTGACTTATCCCACAACGGCGTTTAGCAACTACTTGCATATTTACAATGCAGTTATTTAGGATGCTCGGCACTGCATTTCAGTCTGTGTCTGCCCCTTAGCCAATGTGGGTCAGTGATCCAGAGAGCACAATAAGCACAATTCTAATTCCACAATGTACTGTGTAATCACTTGTGACCTTGTCCGTGATCAGACTCACAGCCACACACAACTCCCACTAATGGCAGAATCACTGAAGGAAGGGGGGCAAGGCATGTGACACATCACTTTGTAGCACCCTAACGAAGATGCATTCTAAGTCTTGTACACTTAATCAGCCTCAGACCTGCGGCCCTTTCCCCCACTGCTTCTACTTCTACTTCCCACAGGCTCGAGTGGCACTCATCTCCTTAAAGCATCAGAGGGCCCTGCTACAGGTACTGTTATAACTACCAGAGGCCATTCACCGCATTAGCCTGAGAGACAAATCAGGCAGGGAAGCCTGCTTCAATACCTACTGCACAACCATTCAACACCCTGGCTAAACCCCCGGCCTCAAAACGGTTTAAACGCGCAGTGTTGATTGCATCAGTGACCACGCTGTGATTGAACAAGTTCAGTAGCCAAAGTTATTTTTGCAGCTGGAAGATAGACACAAAAATGCTGGAGTAATAGAATGGGTCATGCAGGGTATGGACAGGCCTGAAGAAGGGTCCTGACCTGAAACGTCACCCATCCTTTTTCTCCCGAGATGCTGCCTGACCAGTTGAATTACTCCAGCACTTTATGTCTATCTTCGGTATAAACCAGTTCCTTCATACACTCTTTGTGCAACTATCCGCTCCTACGTAAATCACTGCTAATCCACCTGATTTAGTGCAAACAAGGAAGTTGGACTTTAGCCTTCTTGTATTTAATTTCAAACGCTCGTAAACATTGCCAACTGCAACTATGCTGAACCCCCCCCCCCAGAAATTCAATCTCATTATTTTCTCCATTACTATTTTCTACTTGTATTCACTCTGATAAAATTCATCTCCTTAGTAGTTTTTCATTTTCCTTTTCGGCTGCCAATTTTATTTTTTTTCATGTGGCGAGGAGAATCTGTGCATTCGGCAAGGTAGGAACATGAAGCAAGCATTTACCCGCCTTGCAATTAGAATGTCGTCTGCATCCAAGAGCTTGTTCAGCAACTTACATTGTCAGCTATTGAACAGGCGTGTCAGTGCAACAAGTATATTTCTGCATCATAACCTCATGCCTTTTTTTAGCTGAGCATGAAGCTTTCCAAAACTCATTGTTGCATTGTCTGCCTCCGTCTAACTTGAAGAATCCCACGATTCTTTCACTTCATATAGAACAATGAACAGTACAGCTTAGAAACTGGCTGTATGGCCCATAATGTCTGTGCTGAATATGATGCCGAGGTCCATTATTGAGGGGGATAGATAGAGTGAATGAACAATGTTTTACCCAGAGTAGGAGAATCAAGAACCAGAGCACATAATGTGTAGGAAGGAACTGCAGATGCTGGTTTACACTGAAGATAGACGCAAAATGCTGGAGTAACTGAGCAGGACAGGCAGCATCTCTGGAGAGACGGAACAGGGAACGTTTCGGGTCCAGACCCTTCTTCAGACTTCAGAGACTGAAGAAGGGTCTCAACCCGAAACGTCACCCATTCCTTCTATCCAGAGATGCTGCCTGTCCCACTGAGTTACTCCAACATTTTATGTTTATCTACCAGAGGACATAAGTTTAAGGTGAGAGGAGAAAGATTGGAACATGAGGGGGACAACTTTTTCACACAGAGGGTGGTAGGTATATGGAACGAGCTGCCAATGGAGGTAGTTAGGCAGATGATATAACAACAATTAAGAGATAAATGGACAGGGACATGGATAGAAGAGGTTTACAGAGATGTGGGTGAATGGCGGACAGGTGGGACTAGCGTTAATGGGGTATCTTTGTTGGCATTGGCAAGTTGGGCCAAAGGCACTGCTTCTGTTGTCTGACTCTTTGACTCTGTTAATCTCCTTTGCCTGCATGTGATCCATATCCCCCCACACCCTACTTAGCTACTTGCCTAAATGCCATTATCGCAGCCGCCTGCACCATCCCCTTGCCTACGTGCTCTAGGCACCCACCTCTCACTGTGTGAAAAAACATCCCACACATCTCTTTTAAATGTTGACCCTCCCACCTTAAAGATGTGCCCTCTCGTTCTTGACATTTCCATGCTGGGAATAAGGTTCTGACTGTTTACCCTTTCTATGCCTCTCATAATCTTATATACTTCTATCAGGTCTCCCCTCAGCCTCTGACGTTCCAGAGAAAACTATCCAAGTCTGGCCAACCTCTCAATATGGGAAACTTCCTCTAACCCAGGCATCATTCTGGTAAATGCAACAGCTGCAACAGGAGTTCCTGATTTTTATACTCAGTGCCCTGACCAATGAAGGGAAGCATACCATACATAGAAACATAGAAAATAGGTGCAGGAGTAGGCTATTCGGCCCTTCGAGCCTGCACCGCCATTCAATATGACCATACATCTTCTTTACCAATCTATTTACTTACGTTGCCACTTTCACTGAGCTATAGATTTAGATCCCAAGTCCCCACTCTACTGCTCTTGCCATTAACTGTATGCTTTCCGCATATAATGGATAGGATAGGTTTGGAGGGATATAGACCAAACGCAGGCAGGTGGGTCATGTGTAGATGGTGCGTGTTGGTCGGCGTGGGCAAATTGGGCAGCGGGGCCTATTTCCATGCTGTATGACTATTCAACCTCCCAAAGTGAAACACCTCACACTTGCTCGGAATAAACTCCATCTGCCATTTACTGCCATTACCATTGACGTGTCTGTCAACAACCTTCCCTGTTTTCTGTTGTTCCTTATAAGTGTTGTGAGTTGTAAGCTTATTTCTCTTCCACACTCCTTGTTACTATCTCTGCCCACTTTGTCTCGTTGTCATCAGCATCACTGCCCTGCATTCACATACTCTATCTCTTGCATTTATACCATCTTTCCACAGTTTCCTCACCCTCACTGGCCTCTCTCTGCAATGCTGCTAATCCTTCCTTTCCACACCTTTGTCCTTCTAATCTGAAATATTAATCTCTCCACCTAGATGGGTTGGGGCAGTGCAGTGGTGCAGCAGGTAGTGCCACTACCTCACTGCTTCGGGGAGCCTGGTTCAACCCTACCTTTGGTGCTATCTATCAGGAGTTTGCATGTTCTCCGTCTGAGTTTACTCGGAGTGCTTCTGTTTGCTCTCCCAGCTTCTAAAGATGTGCGGGCCAGTAGGTATTAGACTGCCTATGGTGTATGATTGCCCCTGGTGTATGATTGCTAGAATCTAGGGGGAGTTGAGAATAGGGTTGCCAACTTTCTCACTCCCAAATAAGGGACAAAAGGTCAAAATAAGGGACAAATTCCCGACGGCAATTCGTTGACCGACTCGGCCGTGGCTGGGTGAATGATGAGTTGGCCCGGGTGCTGGACTGCACACAAAGCCCAGCTGGCGGGCCAGCCGAGGAGTTTTGGCCCGGGTGATGTCGCACGCAAAGCCCGGCACCCCATCCAACTCGGGAACCGAGGATTGGCTACGAGAAGGAGGGGTTGTGGTGTCGGCGGTAAGCGGTAAGCGAAGGTCCGAAGGTCGGACAGCTGTCCGGGCTGCCGACCGACGGGGCCACGGGCGAGGAGCTGCTGCTGCACTCCATGGGCTGCACTACGTCGGGACGGGTGAGGCGGGGCCGCCCGCGGCGCTCCGACCCGACAGCCCCCTCCACCCGAGTAGTGTGGAGTCAAATACGGGACAAGGGCGGTCCCGTATGGGACAAACCCAATTTAGCCCAAGAAACAGAATGTCCCGGCTAATACGGGACAGTTGGCAACTGTAGTTGAGAGGAATGTGGAAAGAATAAATAGGGACACGAGTCACTGGGATCTTGAGCAAGAAGGCTGGGAGAACTCACATGTCGGGCAGCAGCTGTGGGGCGAGTGGACAGACCCGAACCCTTCTTCAGATCAGTCTAAAGGATCCCGACCCGAAACGTTATCTGTTCATTTCTTCCACAGATGCTGCCTGACCCCTGTTTTTGTTATTGTTGCTGGAGAATAAAATGGGTTATGGGGGGATTAGTGGAACGGGGGCCGGCTGTTACACAGTCAACATAATGCCTGCTCTCCGTGCTGCATCTCTCTATGACTCTATCTTTTTTTTACAAATCGCATCTGAGTCGCTTCCCGCTGTTCACGAAGAACCCATCCAGCCCTCTCCGGACAGCTCAATCCTTGCTCTCTCTATCTCTCTCCGCTGGCTGTCTCCCTCACTACCTGCTGGGATTTCCGTCTCAAATCTCTAATGTTAATGTCCTCTCGACGATAGCCTTTTTAGAGATGGTACACAAAAATGCTGGAGAAACTCAGCGGGTGCAGCAGCAGCAACACCTGGGCCTATCTCCTTCGCTCCATAGATGCTGCTGCTGCACCCGCTGAGTTTCTCCAGCACTTTTGTGTACCTTCGATTTTCCAGCATCTGCAGTTCCTTCTTAAAGCCTTTTTAAAGATTGCGTTTTTTTCTCTTCTCTCCACAACCCTCGCCCTCCAGACAGGGTTGTGAGGACGGGATACTGTGCCTGTGCTGAACCCGAGCCGAGTGGTGACAGACCACCTTGTATCAACTCACAACACCCGCGGCGGCGGAGCTGAATAACCATCACCTTGTTCCTGCGCCGTTGGTTTCGGGTCGGCTTTTAGGTTTACTGTTTTTAAGAAGGAACTGCAGATGCTGGAAAATCGAAGGTAGACAAAAGTGCTGGAGAAACTCAGCGGGTGCAGCAGCATCTATGGAGCGAAGGAAATGCTGCTTCACCCGCTGAGTTTCTCCAGCACCTTTGTCTACCTTAGGTTTACTGTTGTCCCCTCTATCGGGGAACAGCGAGAAGCTTTCCAATCAAATCAGATGATACCATGAACACAATCAAAACCAAACTCAAATACATGGGAAGACACAGAGTGCTGGAGTAACTCAGCGGGCCAGACATCATCTCTGGAGAGGTTCAGACTCTGGAGAAGGGTCCCGACCCGAAACGTTACCAATCCATGTTCTCCACAGATGCTGCCTGGCCCGCTGAGTTACTCCAGCGCTGTGTGTCTATCTTTTGCAAACCAGCACCTGCAGTTAGTTCCTTCCTTGTATCCATATTCATGCACAATGGTACACAAAAATGCTGGAGAAACTCAGCGGGTGTAGCAGCATCTATGGAGCGAAGGAAATAGGCGACGTTTCGGGCCGAAACCCTTCCTTCATGCACAATGGGCCGTTCTTTGAATGTGGGGTGAAGCAGGTGAAGTAGGGGGTAGGGGATAGAGGGTGCCCGGCCCGGGATAAGTCAAGGCGGTGACCTGAGGGCAGGCACGATGCCCGGGACAAGCGAACTGACATCGTCCGCTGCCACCGCTCCTCCAGCCTCCACACCCCCTGAAGCTGCCGGCTCTCCACCCCAACCTCAAGGGGGAGATCCCTCACTGGGACTGGGGGGTGGGGGGTCTCGCCCACACGCGGAGGCTCAGTGCTGAATGGTCGTTATCCTCACCAACTTTCTGGAAGGCTTTCAGAGCGAGTTTCTTGCCGTCTCCGTCCTGTGGCGGAAGCACCAAACTTCCGGACCTGCTGCCGATCATGGTGCTCCTTCCCTGGGCCCGGGCTTTGCCCCGACACCGCCCCCGTGTCCGTATCCGTGTCCGTGTCCGTGTCTGTGTCTGTGGCTGTGTCCGTGTCCGTGGCTGTGTCAGCCCTCGCCCCGCCGCCTGTGGTCTCCGCTCCCGCACTCTCTGCCCGTCCGGAGCAGCGCCGAATGAGATGCTTCCTTCTCCCACCCTCTACTTATAAAGCGGCAGCCTCGGCTCACTCAGCTCGCAGCCTCTATATAAGGAGAGGGCTGCGCGCAAATGAGGAGAGATTGATTGAGAATGAGAAGAAACCCTTTTCATTAAAAAATTCAATCGTTTTCTCGCTCTCCCCACCCCGCTCGATTCCAGGTTACGCCTCAAAGCTCCCGTTCACACCACCCTGTGGCTTTCTTCAGACAGTCACAGAGTGATACAGCGTGGAACGTGGGAAGGAGAACTAGGTAGCAGGCGGGGGAAGTTGGGGTTCATATGCTTGCAGGCAGCTGAACAAATGATTCACGAAGTAGCCACAAAACCAGAAGAGGTCTTGTTGAAAGGAAGGAGTAGATTGTATTAAAATGACAAGGAAGTTGGGTGAAGTGGTAGAATGTGAACTCCAAGCAACGTAGCCCATGAATTCATTCTTTGCTTTGGGTGCCGCACGTTACCTCAGAAATTCAGATGTAGAATGCAAGTTTTATGTTTGGGGCTCAAATGGATGAACTGATCTGTATTTGGTAGTTTAGCATGAAAAAACAATACTGCTTTGTAGAGGTGACAGCAACTCTGATGCAACACATTTAATCCCCGTCTTATCGAAGAGCCCATCTTTTAAGTAGTTGGGAAAATTGGGTCTGAAATGTAGGGATGAGCCATGTCCTCTGGCAGCTTGGTCCACATACTGTGTGAAAAAGTTACCCCTCAGATTCCTATTAAATCTTTTCCCCTTTATCTTAAATCTATGACTTCTGGTCATGGATTCGCCTACTCTGGGCAAGAAACTCTGTGCATCTACCCGATCTATTCCTTTCATGATTTTGTACACCCCTATAAGATCACCTTCATCGCCCTAGGCGGTGATCCTCCTAGTCCTATCCCACTTCCAGGGCGATGAACCTTTGGGAATCTCTACCCCGGAGAGCTGTAGATTCCCCGAGGTTTATAAAATTGCGAGGGGCACCGATAAGACAAATAGAATATTTCCCTCGGGCAGCGGAGTCCGGAGCCAGAGGGTGTAAGATGAAAGGGGAAAATAGAAAGGATCTGAGGGGTATGTTTTTTACAGCAATGTGGTTATCTGGATGGAGCTACCGGAGAAAATGATTGGGACAGGGATTATTACAATATTTAAAAGGCATTTGGTCAGGAAAGCGGTAGAGAGATACAGGTGCATTGCAGGCAGATGTGATTACTAGGCATCTCGGTTGGCATAGACGAGGTAAGCAGAAAAGGATCATTTCTATGCAGTTCCTTTCTATGATTCAAGGGTCAAGAATATTTTATTGTCATATGTCCCAGTCAGAACAATGGAATTCTTACTTGCTGCAGCACAACAGAATATATAAACATAGTACTCGTTAAACAATATAATAAACAAGAGAAAAAAAAGTTCAGTGTGTCTATGTACACATACTCACAAGTACGCACACAAATATATGTACACACACTCATACACACACACACATATGTACACACAAAAAGCAAACAATAGTAGTGCAATAATAATAATATTGATAATAATAATAATAAGCCTATTGAAGTTCAGAGCTTATTTGAGGTTGTCGTGTTTAATAGCCTGATGGCTGTTGGGAAGAAGCTGTTCCTGAACCTGGACATTACAGTTTTCAAGCTCCTGTACCTTCTAGCCGATGGCAATGGTGAAATGAGTGTGTGGCCAGGGTGGTGTGGGTCTCTGATGATGCCGGCTGCCTTTTTGAGGCAGCGACTCCGATAAATCTCTTCGATGGTGGGGAGGTCAGAGCCAGTGATGGACTGGGCAGTGTTCACAACATTTTGCAGTCTTTTTCGCTCCTGGACGTTCAAGTTGCCGAACCAGGCCATGATGCAACCAGTCAGTATGCTCTCTGCTGTACACCTGTAGAAGTTCAAGAGAATCCTCTCTGACATACCGGCTAATAGCATATTCAGGCTATTAAACACTTCAACCTCCAAACAGACTCCAAACTATATAGACTTGTTCTTTATTATGGTATTTACAGAGTACTATGTTCACATATCCATTGTGCTGCTGCAAATAAGAAATTCATTGTTCCATTTCGGGACATACGGCAATAAAACACTCTTGGCTCTTGACTTTCTTGAGATCATTTGTTTTTAAGATATTAAGGGAATCAAGAGATAGGGTTTTAGCACAGGCAAGTAGCACTGAGGTAGAAGGTTTAATGGAATGGCAAACAATGGAATGGAAAGAATGGGCTGAATGGCCTGCTCCTGCTATTTCTTATGTTTTTTTGCTCAAGAAATAAGCGGTTATGTACAGGAAATCAGAAGATTAGCCATGGTTTAATGGAATGGTAAATAATGGAATGGAAAGAATTGGCAGAATGGCCTGCTCCTGCTATTTCTAATGTTCTAAATTAAGGAGTGGGCCTTTGGCTTGATCCCTTGTTAATATTCTTGGTGTGTCCAAGTGCTGGCTCCTTCCCGTTGATCTCACGTTGTCACATGAAGGCTTTCAAAATGTTTCTTTCCCAAGGTATGCTGGCTGCATGAAACAAACCAAGCTAAACGAAGATTTGACCTGGGGGCGCCAGGGTTTTGAGTCAGAAGCGGTATCCAGTGGCAGCAGGAGGAAAAGATTGAAGATAATTTCCCCAAAAATGCCAAAGATAGATGCAACTTATTTTTTTAATAACAGGTTGCTTTAATCTGGAATAAATTGCCCCAGAAGTTGGTGGAGACAGATTCAATAATAACTTTCCACATAGAGTTGAGTGTATTTGTACAGAATAACTCTGTAATTTTTCTTCTTGGTTACAAAATAACAGGAATCTTTAATGCTTGTTCTTTTTTAGGAAAAGATTGGTTTGTACGGTGCAATTAGTGACAAACATTAAATATAGTATTGCTGTAAAATTACTGAGGGTTGTCAGAGTTATGGGACCAGCAAAGAGCGAGGAACAGAATCTGATAATAAATTGGCAAGAAATCTTCTAGGTTTTCAGTTTAGCACGGAGCCAGACTCTTGGGCCCACTGTGTCCACACCGACCAGTGACCAGCGACCACCGCACGCTAGCTCTGTCGTAAACACTAAGGACAGTGTACATTTTTTAAACCAAAGCCAATTAGCCATCAAATCTGTGCATCTTTGGAGTGTGGGAGGAAACAGGAGCACCCGGAGAAACCCCACACAGTCACAGGGAGAACGTACACACTCCGTACAGACAGCACTGGTAGTCAAGATCGAACCCAGGTCTCTGGCGCTGTAAGGCAGCAACTCTACCACTGTGCCATCGTGTAGGGAAGTAGATAACGTAGGATTATTTTCCAAGTGTGTAATGCAGAAGGTGTGAGTAGAATATCTCACACGGTCTCCACAAAATAATGTGTTCGTGCCAACATTGTGACTGAGGAGATGAATGGGGTAAGAGAGGACATATTGAGTATTCAGCATATTTCAAAGCAGGTAAATCCCCTGGCCCAGGTGAAATGCCCCAGGTTTGGATGGGTACATGGATAGGATAGGTTTTAGAGGGATATGGGCCAAACGCAGGCAGGTGAGACTAGAGAAGATGGTCTATGTTGGTCAGCATGGGCAAGTTGGGCCAAAGGGCCTGTTTCCATGCTGTATGATTCTAGGACTCTATGACTCTATGAGATGCCAGAGATTCTGATTGAAATCTTTCATTCCTACCTGCCTACCAACGGTTCCAGAGAATGGGAGGATTATTGCTTTAAAAGGGGGAAGGTTTAAACAATGTAATTACAGGCTAATTAGTTTAACTTCAGTGGTGGAACATTATCAATATAAATTCTGATGGACAGATTAAACCTTAGTTTAGAAAGGCACAAATTAGTCGGGGAGTATGGGTTTGTTAAGGGAGGCAGAGCTGAACTACGCAGCAGTTAGTGCTGCTGTCTCACAGGTCAGGTTCGGTCCAGTGGTCCTGTGTGTGTGGAGTTTGCACGTTCTCCCTGTGAATGGGGTTCTCCTGGGTGCTTTGGTTTTCACCCATATGCTAAAGGGAAGCTGACTGGTGTAAATTGGCTCTCATTTATATGGGTGGCAAGAGAAGCAGTTGACATGGGCGTTGGAGGTGGGAAATTGATGAGAACAGAGAGACAAATGGTATCAGTATGGGTGGATGGTTCATGGTTAACATGGACACAGTAGAATAGAAGGGCTGATGTCTGATATACTGTAACTCTCAAGGTTGTATGTGAAATTAATACAACATTTGGAGGAGGTGTCAATGGAGGTCGATGAGGGCAGCATGGTTGATGTATTCTAGAGGGATTTTAACAAGGCATTCAACAAAGTTCCACGTGGTGAGCTGAAAGTTTACACAAACCTAAAAGCCCAGAGGATCTAAGGGATAGTGGCACTTTGGATTAAAAATCACACATGGCCTTTTAGGTTGAGAAGCACCTGATAGAGACATTAATACATTAGATGAGTAGGTAGGGTAAATAATAGGAGATAGCAATGGTTGAATTTGTTCACCTAATTCTAGAGGCATCTAAAAATAGAGGGTAGAGGCTTGGGGTAAAAGGTACGAAATATAGAGGGGACCTGAGAAAACTCTTTTATTCCCCGAAGGTGGATGAGATCTGGAACGCGCAGACGGAGGAGTGATGGAGGCAGAGAGTCTCACAACATTTAAGTTTCTACACAAACAATTGGATCGCCATGGGAGAGAAGGCTACTGACCAAATGCTCGTAAATAGTGGAGATGGGTATTTGATGGTCAGCGCAGACTGGGTGGGCTGAAGGGCTTGGTTTTGTTCCATATAACAGTGGCTTGCAAAAGTATTCATACCCCTTGAACTTTTCCACATTTTGTCACGTTACAACCACAAACGTAAATGTATTTTATTGGGATTTTATGTGATAGACCAACACAAAGTGGCGCATAATTGTGAAGTGGAAGGAAGATGATACATGGTTTTCAAATTTGTTTACAAATAAAAAACTGAAAAGTGTGGCGTGCAAAAGTATTCAGCCCCCCTGAGTCAATACTTTGTAGAACCACCTTTCGCTGCAATTACAGCTGCAAGTCTTTTGGGGTATGTCTCTACCAGCTTTGCACATCTAGAGACTGACATTTTTGCCCATTCTTCTTTGCAAAATAGCTCAAGCTCAGTCAGATTGGATGAAGAGCGTCTGTGAACATCAATTTTCAAGTCTTGCCAGAGATTCTCAATTGGATTTAGGTCTGGACTTTGACTGGGCCATTCTAACACATGAATATGCTTTGATCTAAGCCATTCCATTGTAGCTCTGGCTGTATGTTTAGGGTTGTTGTCCTGCTGGAAGGTGAACCTCCGCCCCAGTCTCAAGTCTTTTGCAGACTCTAACAGGTTTTCTTCCAAGATTGCCCTGTATTTGGCTCCATCCATCTTCCCATCAACTCTGACCAGCTTCCTTGTCCCTGCTGAAGAAAAGCATCCCCACAGCATGATGCTGTCACCACCATGTTTCACAGTGGGGATGGTGTGTTCAGGGTGATGTGCAGTGTTAGTTTTCCACCACACATAGCGTTTTGCATTTAGGCCAAAAACTTCAATTTTGGTCTCATCTGACCAGAGCACCTTCCTCCACATGTTTGCTGTGTCCCCCACATGGCTTGGCTGCTTCTCTGATCAATGCTCTCCTTGCCCGGCCTGTCAGTTTAGGTGGACGGCCATGTCTTGGTAGGTTTGCAGTTGTGCCATACTCTTTCCATTTTCGGATGATGGATTGAACAGTGCTCCGTGAGATGTTCAAAGCTTGGGATATTTTTTTATAACCTAACCCTGCTTTAAACTTCTCCACAACTTTATCCCTGACCTGTCTGGTGTGTTCCTTAGGCTTCATGATGCTGTTTGTTCACTAATATTCTCCAAACAAACCTCTGAGGCCTTCACAGAACAGCTGTATTTATACTGAGATTAGATAACACACAAGTGGACTCTATTTACTAATTAGGTGATTTCTGAAGGCAATTGGTTGCACTGGATTTTATTTAGGGGTATCAGAGTAAAGGGGGCTGAAGACTTTTGCACGCCACACTTTTCAGTTTTTTATTTGTAAACAAATTTGAAAACCATGTATCATTTTCCTTCCACTTCACAATTATGCGCCACTTTGTGTTGGTCTATCACATAAAATCCCAATAAAATACATTTATGTTTGTGGTTGTAACGTGACAAAATGTGGAAAGGTTCAAGGGGTATGAATACTTTTGCAAACCACTGTAACTCTATGACTCAACAACACCTACTCAAGGGTAAGAAGGGTTCACCACATCACCACACCAATACCCAAAGCCCCAAAATGAATTATTTCAGACAGGGCTTCATGCCTAACAAAAATATTACATTTGAGACGTTGGGACAGAGTGATAATAATATAATTGTTCACAAGACTATATCTTTGATGAGTTGGCCTATAGGGGCAAGATCTCAACCAATCCATGATTCAAGGGTCAGGTCTGGTGTGATCAGTTCTCAGCCCTCTCTCTCTGGGTCCTCCTTAAGCAGCAGCTAGTTGGAGTTTTGATATTGATATTCTTTTGCTGGGTTTCTATGTGGTGAGTTCACACTGTTACAAAAGGACTAATAAGGAGGATGGAGTCTAAATCCTTGGAATTTGTTACACTTTTATCACACCGCCGCTTTACTCAGGTCTTCCGCTCATTCCAGAAATTATTAAGCTTCCTTCTCTCAGTGATGAGTGACTCCAGAAGAATCCTTTCCACGACCTGGGGCAGCCATTGTGTTATTCGAGCAGAACATTATTCAGCAGATCAGGCAGTATTTCACAGAGTGAATGTATGATGAGATTCTGGGTGAATGTGCGGGTCGACACAGTGTCGCAGCAGTAAAGCAGCGCCAGAGACCAGAGACATCCTGACTACAGGTGCGGGCTGTACATTCTCCCTGTGACTGCACGGGTTTTCTCCGGGTGCTCCGGTTTTCCTCCAACACTCCAAAGACATACAGGATTGTAGTTAATTGTTTGTTAATTGCCTTTGGTAAAATTGTAAATTGTCCCTAGTGTATAGGATAGTGTTAGTATACAGGGTGATCGCTGGTCAGAGCGGAGTTGATGGGCCGAAGGGCCAGTTTCCGCGCTGTATCTCTAAAGTCCAACGATTTGAAAAGCTTATCCACTGCAAGGTTTCTTTTGTGTCTTTTTCTGCAGATTCTGCCAGACCTTTCGAATGTCTCCAGCAACCTCCTTTTTAAATTTTAACACATTGAGGATTGGTCAAATTAGTCTGAAGTTAGTCGGCAGGCCAGACATTAAATGGTGGGTTATACTCAAATCATTGTCATATATAAATAATATATAGCTTTATTAAAATGGAAAATCAGTGTTTTTTTTCATGGAAAAACAGGGGCGGCACGGTGGCGCAGTGGTAGAGTTGCTGCCTTATAGCCCTTGCAGCACTGGAGACCCAGTTTCCATCCTGACATGCAGGTTTGCAGTTAATTGTTTGTTAATTGGCTTTGGTAAAATTGTAAATTGTCCCTAGTGTAGAGGATAGTGTTAATATACAGGGTGCTCGCTGGTCGGCGCGGACCCGGTGGGCCGGAGGGCCTGTTTCCGCGCTGTATCTCTAAACTGCAGATGGCAGTTGGGACGACAGATGGCACAATGGGCTAAGTGTTCGGCTGGCAACCGGAAGGTAGCCGGTTCGAATCCCGCTTGGAGTGCATACTGTCGTTGTGTCCTTGGGCAAGACACTTCACCCACCTTTGCCTGTGTGTGAATGTGTGTAAGTGATTGGTGGTGGTCGGAGGGGCCGTAGGCGCAGATTGGCAGCCACGCTTCCGTCAGTCTGCCCCAGGGCAGCTGTGGCTACAGAAGTAGCTTACCACCACCGAGTGTGACTGAGGAGTGAATGAATAATGCGATGTAAAGCGCCTTGAGTATTAGAAAGGCGCTATATAAATCCCATCCATTATTATTATTATTAAACTAAACTAAACTAAACTAAACTGCAGAGTTAGATCAGAAAGTAATGGATAACATCAAGGTTAAAACAATACAATTGTTAAATACTACATTGAAAAATTACTATTCCAGTTCTTCTGTGGCCATCTGACCACATTCCATCTTCCATGTAAAGTCATCTTTTCATTGCCCATCAAGTCCCATTCACCTATTCCCACTCCCCCCTGTTGACAAAGATGGACACAAAGCTCTGGAGTAACTCAGTGGGTCAGGCAGCATCTTTGGAGGAAATGGACACATTTCGAGTTGGGTCGGGTCGGCTCACTTGTCTTTTTTCTCCAGAGATGCTGCCGTTGAGTTACTCCAGCACTTTGTGTCTATCTTTGGTATAAACCAGCATCTGCAGTTCTTTGTTTCTAGTCCCAGTTGACACATTTATTTCCCTGTTTGGCACCAGTTTTAAAATTCCCATTGTCAAAGTCCAATTCCACCCTGGCTTTGCCACCCACTGTGTCCACAGCCTCCGGCAGCCCTGCCCCCCCCCCCCCCCCCCCCCCCCCCCCCCCAGGGATCCAGCGTTCCTCCAATGCTTGCATCTCGGGCTGCCCCTGCTTACTGCATGCTCCAACCCAGACCCTAAACTTGGACATTGGATCCTAAACCTTTCTGTCTCCAATTCACCTTGTTGCTTCAAAGTGCTCCTTATGAACCCTCTGCCTGAGGATTTGTGATCACAGTTCCTAACATCTCTAAACTGCAATTTTGTTTGCTACACACTGAAAGTGCCTTGGTTTATGGTGATATGTTTGGAGGCTGCATAAACACAACTTGCTGTTAGAGCAAGCGTATCTGAGCGTGGGAAGTGAAATATCAGCTGTTTGGAATTTGAACACTCGATAAACTGATCAGCATGAATCCTTTCTGCTTGATTCTGAGCAGGACACAGACCTACTGAGTTTGGTGTATAGAGTCTCCTTGGCAGTGTGAGTCTCACAGTGTGTGTCTCAGTGAAGTCAGTGGGATACAGGTACTATGAAAGTCTCGCCTACAGCAGCATCAAATGAAGATAGACTCAGACAACACATAAAAAGCAAACTAGACTTACCGGTAAGTTACACGTAAATTCTATAAGACAGCAAAAAGGAAAAGAGTGCATAAAGGCATTAGTGCAAAAATACACATAGAAAACAAGTCCGTGGTCGTGCAAAAGGTGGTCCTTAGTGTCCCACTGCTGAGATAGGATTAGGGTTGCATAGGTCGGCTCAAGAACCTGATGGTTGTAGGAAAATAGCTGTTCCTGAACCTGGTGTTGTGGGATGTCAGGCTTCTGCCGGTGGTAGCAGTGAGATGAGGACATGGCCCAGATGGTGGTGATAGATGATATGATGATATCTTGATGATAGATGCCACCTGCTTGAGGCAGCTCCTCAAGTGCATGCATCAATGGTGGGGAGCTCTTGTGTGCCTGTGCATTGGAATTGCTGAGCCAGGTCATGATCCAACCAGTCAGATACTTTCTACAGTGCACCTGTGGAAGTTTGTTGGAGTATTCGTTGTCTCATTACAGTTTGTGTCACCGCACAGTGTAACTCCCAGTGTGTATCACAATGTGTGTCTCATGATGCATGTCATGGTGTCAGGGTGCATCTATCACAGTGTGTGTCACAGAGTGTATCACAGTGTCTGTCAGTGCCCTCAGTGTGTGTGCCGCGGCATCTCTCACCAACTCAATGTCTCTCATATCTATCACAGTGTCTCACACGATGTGTCTCCCATAGCGTTCCTCGCAGTGTCCCCCACGGTGTCTCACATTGTGTCGTGGACAGCGTGGTGTCTGCAGTGTGTCACTGAATGACTCGGTGTGTAGCCTGGCTCCCAGCGTTTACCTGTTCACCATCTCATCTGTGCAGGATTACTGCACAGATGAGATGGTGTGATTAAAGGGAATGGCATCTGCTGCAAAGAGACATGCTATTAATTATCCCTGACTCACTGCTGGATTTAGCTGATGGATTAGAGCCAGTCAGAAAAACACACTAATTAAAACGGCCTCTTTGAGGAATTGTGAATAGGGGATGGAGTCTTCACAGGAGGCAGGGTGGGAAGAAATGTAGTCTAGCTAGTTGTGGGTGTCAGTCGATTCATAATAGACATCAGTCGATCGTCTATCTGCTGCGATGGAGGCAGTGAGATCAAGGGATATGAGTAAAAAGCAGGAACGGGGTACTGATTTTAGATGATCAACCATGAGATGAGATGTTTCTAAGAAAGGGGAGAGAGGTGGCCAAGTGAACTTGAGTGCAGGATGGAAATTGGTCGTGGAGTTAATGAAGTCCATGAGTTCTGCACGGGTGCAGTCATCAATGTAGGGGAGATCGGGTTCCGCGACAAGGCCAGTGTACACCTGGATCAGGGATTGTTCAACATTCCCTACAAAGAGGAAGGCTGGGGTCCATGCAAGTGCCCATTACTATGCCTTTGATTTGGAGGAACTGGGAGGAGTTGAAGGAGAAGTTGTTGAGAGTGAGGTCCAGAGATGCTGTCTGACCCGCTGGGCTATTCCATCTCAGTCACGTTGGTGCAGCAGTAGAGTTGCTGCATTAAGGGGCTGTCCCACTGCAGCTCAGAGTTCAGAATAGTTTGCCCTCGACTCATACTCGCAGCATGGTCGACACGAGGTCCTAGTAGGTCTTTGTAACTCTCCTTCATACTCGAGGCCTCAGCTAGGTTGCGGCGTATTTTTCAACATGCTGAAAAATGCCCGCGAGTAAAAAAATGGTCGATTTTTTTTACTCGTAGGTTCAGTCGAAGTAGGTCGTAGTAGGTCGGCATGTTAGTCGTAGGTAATCGAGGGTAGTCGAAGGTAATCGAAGGTAGTCATAGATAGTCTTCATCATAATCGAAGGGAGGTCGAAGGAGATCGAAGGAGGTCGTCTTCACTCTCCACTATTCGGTGTCCAATTTTCCCGCAGCTAGTCTTCTACGTAATCGAAGGAGGTCTTCGACTTGACACTTTTTCAAACTTTCCTAAACTCTTCTAAACTCGCCAATTAGGTCGCCGCAGTGGGTCAGCCCCTTCACCGCGAATGCAGCGCCAAAGGCCCGGCTACAGTTTCTGTCTGTACGGAGCTTGTACGTTCTCCCCGTGTGTTTTCATCGAGATCTTTGGTTCCCTCCCACAGTCCAAAGACGTGCAGGTTTGTAGGTTAATTGGCTTGGTAAACGTAAAAACAAAATTATCCCTAGTGTGTGTAGGATGGTGTTAATGTGTGGGGCATCACTGGTCGGCGCGGACCCGGTGGGCTGACGGGCCTGTTTCCGCGCTGTATCTCTAAACTAACCTAAACAAAAATCTCGTTGTGTCTATCTTCTGTTAATGAACAGATACTGGCTAGCGACTTCTTAGTTTAGCAAGCAAGAGAGTACGAAGGTATTGGACAATCAGCCTGTTCATGGACTCTATACCCCCACCCCTCTACTCTGATGCAGGAGTCACCTATATTGCTAGTTTTATGAATAAAGTATATTTAAATGAGAAACTCTGTTTTGAAAAAGAAAAATGTTTTACACGCTATAAAAGGTCACCGATGAAGTGATTTAAATGTAACAGAGTATCCTGCATCCTGCAGCTTTTGGGAATTTGGGGACTTTACATTTGTTCCAGGACATTTCAACTTGGTGTTCTATCTCCCTCCTATACGCTGTGTTAAAGCCCACAGTGGTGTCCTTGGTGAATTTCTTGATGGCATTGGAGCTGTGTTTATTCACGCAGTCATGGGTGTAAAGGGCAGAGCAGGGGGGTATGCATGCAGCACTGGTGTGCACCGTGTTGCTGTTCCCAAGTAACCATAGGCTTAGCATTTGTCACCCTCAGTCCCAAATCCATCATTGGTGACCCTCAGACTATCCTTGATCGGACTTTGCTGCCTTTACCTTGCACTAAACGTTATTCCCCGATCATGTATCTATGGCTCGCATGTAATCATGTTTTGTCTTTCTGCTGACTGGTTAGCACACAACAAAAGCTTTTCACTGTACCTCGGTACACATGACAAAAAACTAAACTGATATAGTTTCTCTCAATACTTTCTCCAGATTTCTCAACCCGCGCTCCTCCTTCAACTCCTGCTTCAAACACCGCCCCTCACTCCACAGGGAAAGGCCTTGTGCCAAGTCTGGTGCTCGATGCATTCACAGCCGCCCTGAGCTCAGTCGATGGGCTGGCGTCAGATTGCTTAGCAGTCAATGTTTCTATAATCCCTCTAAATTCCTCTAATCACCAGTCAGGCTTTGTTCTCTTCTGGAGCCACTGCACTGCCAGCTCTGCACACACATGACTCCACACTCTTTCTCCACTGACAAAGAGCCATGCAGTCACACGGCATAGAATCAGACCCTTCGGCCCATCATGTGTCTATCCATACTAATCCCAATTCCCAGCACTCGGCCCCTGGCCTTCTATACCTTGGTGTTTCAAGTGATCATGTCAATATTTTTTAAAACGTGAGCGTGTCTGTCATCACCACCCCTCAAACACATCGTATTCTAGATTCCAACATTCCTCGCGATGAAACATTTTCCTCAACTCCCCCTGAATCTCCTCATTTTAAACCTTCATATTCTAGTTGTAAACAGTCTTAAAGTAAAGATTCCTACCATCCATTTTACCTGTAACCTTCATAATTTTGTGTACCTTTATTCTCAGCCTTCTCCACTCAAAGGAAAACGTACTCAATCTATCCAGTTTCTCATCACATCTGAAATGCTCCATCCCAGTGAACCTCCCCACCAATCACATTCTTCACACAGCATGGTGACCAGAACTGCGCACAGTACTCCAACCTTGGTCTTTGTCCTCCCCAAAGGGTCTTGTGTGTCACAGTTTGGCCTTTGTGTTCTCTCACCAGTCAACCACACTAACCTGACCCTCAGATCTCTGACCGAGAATGTGCTGAGATTCCCTGCCCTGTAGGCAGTCTCAGACTGTCACTGGATCCCAACTACCTCCCCTGGCATCCGGTCACCGGGACTGAGCCTGTAACGCAGCAATACCGTAGCTGGTGCTGGTTAAATATCCCCCACTCCAATCAAAACTTTATTGTCATTTAGAAATACATCGATATATGCAATTCTAAACGAAATTCCGTTGCATTTGGCTCCCGGTGCAACACAAATTAAACAGAAGGATAACATGGATAAAAGGATAAAATAGATAATGGTGGCAGCCCATTACATGGCATTCAAGAGTCTGATGGCTCGTGGGAAGAAGCTGTTGCAAAACCTTGACGTTCTGCTCCTTATGCTACGATATCTTTTGCTCGGGGGCAGCAGAGTGAACAGTCCATGATGGAGATGTGTGGGGTCCTTTATAATACTGCTGGCCTTAGACAAGCAACGTTTGCTCGCAATGTCCCCGATTGAGGGGAGAGAAGTGAGAAGTGAAATATATCTTTACTTCTCAGCAACTTCACCGAATGAGAGGTGTCTGCACTCCAGGGTTCCAGCAGGGTTGTTCCTGTTGAGTGAGTGTTGGAGGCCACTCTGCTCACCGATCTCTGCATTTTCTCCTTTAACTTCATTTTCAGTTTTGTTTATTGCCATGTGTACCGAGGGACAGTGAAAAAGCTTTTGTTGCGTGCTAACCAGTCAGCTGAAAGACAATACATGATTACAATCGAGCCATTATTGCCCCTAGCCTCTGCGATGTCCGCAGCCTCAAACATCATGTCCAAACTCTCCCAGTAAATGCTCAATGTCTCCTGTGCTTCATCATATTTCCAGGGATTTCCGATACATCTTACTTGCGGCCTTCCTGGCACCTCATCTTCAGCCCTCTTTCTGCGTGTGATTATTTTGTTTTAGTTTCGTCAAAAGCCTTCTGTTTTCCCACACTTTTACAACCCAGTCTTACGTTAAAGGCTGCCTGTGATTGCCACACATCTTGTCACGTTGGCTGGTGCAGTGTGTTTCACTGTCGCCCACTGTCTGACTCAAATACAGAGAATCAAGTGAACACAACAGGTATTCTGACAAAGGGACCCAGGACTCAAACACTAACTGCATCTCTCCTACAGATGCTGCCTGATCTGCTGAGTGTTTTGGGTATCTTCTGACCTTATTTTCTTTACGCTCGCAGTTGTTGTTGGCTGAGTCCAGGGGCAGGTGGCAATGGTTAACCACTTGACATTGTTTAATAGCGTAACTGAAACCCCATCAACTTTAAAGTAAGAGCAAACCCTACACTTTCTTCACAAGGCACCTTGGTACATATCTCATTTATTTCCCCTAATTTTCTGTTAAGTTGGATGGTGAGCCTTCCAGATGATAACAATCCACAGCCTAAAATGATCCTCCTTATCTGTCTATCTTCTGTCTGTTTCTCTGGTCACTTACTTCAAAAACTGTTGGATCTCAACAACAAATTCCTGGCTCTGCTGGATTAATGAATGGGCTGTGCCTCTTCCTGTAGCATGTCATTATTCTGCATCATTAATTTCCTCTTGCATGGGAACAGATATGTTTTGGTTTACATTCTGTCACAGGCTGGTATTTCAGATAAGTGTTCATAAAAGGAATGACTTGCATTACTGCCCCCACATTAAAAATGATTCATCAAAAGGGATGCAAGCAGTGAAAACCTCTCCAGTGACAAATACCTTTTTATGGACAATGTACAGTTCATTACGTTCATGTGCTCTAGCCTTGAGCTGTTGTTGTTAGTTGTGAGGGTGTAATTGTTATGATGCCTGTGCACTGCACAGCTACTGTAACTACATGAGTGTGGTTCAAATACCAGCAGTTTGAGATTTGAAATCTGCTCTTTCTGAACCTAGAAATAAATATTAGTGAAGTAAATGACTAAAGGGCCATTATTGCCCTTTCAGAAAGGTAGCCAAGCTTTCCTTGCTAGGACCACCTCGTGTGACTTATAACCACATCGGCACTTGAATGTCCTCAAGGTTTCCCCTGCTGTGTCTTGTCCTGACTGTCACTGGAAAGATTGGTGTGTTTGTCAACACGAAAGCTGACTTTCTGACTTATTTCCCATATTACCACTTCCTTAAATAACAGATACCAACATTTCCCTATTCTTGATATCAGGCTAATTGCTCTGTAATTCCCTATTTTTTGGACTCCTTCCTTTCTTAAACTTATTGACATCTCCATCAAAACTTAGTGTGTTTTTATGTTTCTCACCAGCCTTCTGTCATTTTCTATCACAATCTCATCAGTTTCTCGGGTCTCATTCTTCAGCTCTTCCCCATCATTTGGAGTTTTTCCGTGTCTTCTTCCATGAAGGCAGCCACAATATGTGTTTAAATTCTCCACCACTTTCTTATTCCATAATATAATGTAGGTATCATTTATGGTTGGTGTGCTGTCTGGTCATGTGCCTGCAATGCTGCAAGAAGGTTTTTCTTGGACATGGACCTCATTGTACTTGTACACCTGACAATAAACGCAACTTGAAGGTACACAAAAATGCTGGAGAAACTCAGCGGGTGCAGCAGCATCTATGGAGCGAAGGAAAAAGGCAACGTTTCTGGCCGAAACGTTGCCTCAACTTGACCTGCAATTTTCTGGCCGAAACGTTGCCTTTTTCCTTCGCTCCATAGATGCTGCTGCACCCGCTGAGTTTCTCCAGCATTTTTGTATACCTTCGATTTTCCAGCATCTGCAGTTCCTTCTTAAATACTAATAAACTCAACTTGACCTGCAATTTTTCCCCATCTCTAAGTAATCCTTAAATTTGTTTATTTTCTCCCTTTTGACATCTCCATCAAAACTTAGTGTGTTTTTATGTTTCCCACCAGCCTCCTGTCATATTTTCTATTTTCCCTCAACTTCTGTCCTCTGCTGAGGTTTAACCAGTCCTCTAGCTCACTGCTCATCTTGGCAACATTACAGGCCTTTCCTTTAGAATTAATGCCCTCATTTGCCACAGCTGAACCACTTTGTCTGTTGTTTTTTTCCTTTTAAATCGATACATATTTTTGTTACAGGCCTGTGTACTAATTCTTTAAAAGTTACGTCATTTTTTTGTTTACTGTAAGACTTCATTGACAAAGAGTCGATTGCAGCCAATTCATGCCATCTACGTTTACAATTTGCTTTATTCAGGGTTATGACCGTGGTTTCAGATTGGACTTTCAATCTTTCTATAAAATTCAACCATATTACAATCATTCTTCCACAAAGGACTAAAGTTTAATAATTAAGCAATGCCCATTACATACTAGATTGAATGTAGCTTGTTATTCCATTGATTCATTATCAGACCGATTTAGAAAGCCATCTCTATACATTCTGAAATTTTCCTGCAGTATCACTGCTAACGTTTGCCCTGTCTCTATGTAGATAGGCATGCACTTCTAAACTTCCCGATTTATACTATGCTTGCATTACCAATGTGGATTGGGGATGTAAAGACAACATCCACAAACGTCACCCTTTCCTTCTCTCCAGATATGCTAACTGTCCCGCTGAGTTACTCCAGCTTTGCGTCTATCTTTGGTTTAAACCAGCATCTGCAGTTCCTTCTCACACATCCCACAAATGTTTACTGTCGGTTTTCAGTGCTGTGATCTTACCTTTCAACTGATAGTCTCATTCTTCATTTGCCAAAATATGACGACAGGTGTAAGAATTTCAGTGTGCAGTGCATACATGACAATAAAGAACCATCGGACAAAGTTCAATGCAGAACTGCCAGCAAATACTGATAATTGGAGGGATCTTCCTTTTTGTTTTAGAAGCGCTTCACAAACGTCTAAGTCCTAGAGGGCGTTGAGGAAAGATTAAAGTATTTCCAAACATTTCTCCAAGGGTCTCTGAAATCGAGACTCGGTGCACTCTCCCCCCTTGAGCTTGTTGTTTCCTGCATTTCCAACATCTGGAACTCAACGGTGCCATATTTTTCTTAATCTCATAATTGGCTTTTAAAATCACTTCTTCACCTTTCAATTTTGTTGGTCTTGCACATATAGCAGGAAATTCAGATAGATGGGGCTGATCACTGCTAGAATGATTTGCCCTGGGGGCCAAGTCATGACAAAAATATGAGCAAAAACAGATGGAGATAGTGAACTTTGCATTAGCAAAACATTCTTCCAGGCCTGGCTCAAACTCAAGGCATCACTATAATCTCCCAGGTCAAGCATTTGACATCAAAGAGATCTCATCAGCATAGGAACGCTTTGTCCCATTAAGTCAAGCTGACCTGATGCCAATGCCCGACTTGATGCCAACTAATCGATTCTGCTTGGATAAGGTGGCAAGCCTGAGTTTCCATGTGCCTGTCTAAATGCCGCAAATATTGATATCCTATCTGCTTCTATCACCTCCCCTGACAGTACGCTCCAGACACTCACCGTGTAGCCAAAATGTGCCTCGTAATTTTTTAGTCATTGCCTCTTTCATTTTAAAGCTATACCGCTAGTATTGGACATTTCCATCTGGGAATAAGAAACACTGACCACCTAACCTATCAATGCCTCAATTATATACACTTCTGCCGGTCACCTCTCAGCCTCTGATGCTCCAAAGAAAACAATCCAACCCAAGTTTCTCCAATGACTCCTTATTGCCAATGCTCTCTAATGGAAGCAACATCCTGGTGAACCTCTTCTGCACTCTTCAAAGCCTCCACATCCTTACTTTGGTGCAGATAATACTCCAAATATGGCGTAACCAAGGTTTTATACAGCTACAGCAAAATGTACCAACTTTTACACACTGAATGCCCCAACCAATGAAGGCATGTCTGTGGTACACCTTTTAAATGACTATCTACTTGTGCTGCCACTTTCAGGGAGCTATGGACTTGCAGCCTAAGATCTCTCTGTCCATCAATGCTCTCAAGGTTCCTGCCATTTACTGTATACGTTTCTCTTACATTTGACCTTGCAAAATGTACCATCTTGCACCAGATCTGATCAAACCTCATCTGCCATTTGCCTGTCCGTACTCTCATCTGATCTATATCTTGCTGTATCTTTTGACAATCTTCTCACTATCCACAACTGTCAAATTTTATGTCGCCTGCTTGCTAATCAGCCGTCATTTTTGTCCAAACATATCAAACACGAGGTTGCAACACTGATCCCTGGTCCCCACTAGTCACAGACCTCCAGAGAGAATAACACTCTTTCACCACTATCTTTTGTCTTCTTTGGCCAAACCAATTTTGAATCCAATCTACTAATTTTCCATGGATCCTACATGCCTTGATCTTTATGAGCCTACCACAAGGGACGTGGTTAAATGCTTCACTAAAATTCCAAATACACAACAGCTACTGATTGAATTCATCTTTGTCACCTTCTCATAAAATCAAGTCCATGAAGCATGAACTCCCCACACAAAGCCATGCTGACTATCCCCAATGAGCCCATGCTTTATGCATACCATTCTTAAGAGACCTCCTCAACGAGAACCAAAGGTGCAGACTGCAAAACAGACTCCTTAATGTACTATATGTCTGGCTCCTACCAAGGAAAGTCCTACTATTGCAAGCAAAACCAAATATCTCTTATCAATGCCAGACTGGAGAAACACACGCTGATGCATTAAAGAAAGCCTTTCTCAGCTGTTTGCCTGGATTTAGTGCATAACTGAAATAGAAACATCCAACAGAAGCAATCCACAGCAGAGCCCTGTCAGTCTTTGGCAAACACTAAGGCAGGATAAATGACTGGTATGTGACTTAAGTGAAATGATGGCTGCCATCAAGTCCAGTTATACATCGACATTATACAGTTGATCTTGCCTCGTGATCTCTGCAATACTTGGTCACTTTGATGGTAGAAAAATGCATAAAAATAGAAAAACAAAATATTGACACGCTTCAATAATTTTATTAAGAAAAAGTTAACATCTTATATATATTCCATTGTAAACAAACATTCTACAGTTCTAAGAAAGCAATCAGCTATGCATTCAATAATTAACGGAAATTGAACAAAAATAAATCGCACAATATAAATACTAAAAGTGCCATTTACAGCATACAGAAGTGGACAAACAGAAATTTGAGGACATTTTAAATTAAAGATGAATTATTTCTTCATTGCAAGATGGATTCTACTTCAAACCATGAACACACTTGTCTTCAAAGTAGACCTTGGGGAATCAGCTGCAAGTGTTGGATCAAAATTAAAATCCTCATAAATAGCAGGGGAGGAATTCAGTACAAACATGTCCAGCTCACACCATGTCATGGGCATATGGGTTAATGAGATCAAAACACCAGGAATAAAAAACACACAAATGATCCCGGCCTCTGTCTGATGTACACACCTGACTCAAAAAACAGGCAGCAGCTAAGCTCAACCAGCAGCAACACAGTAAAACGGAGAGGCCTTTAGAGTTACATTACATCAAACATTTATGAAAAAAAACACAAGAAGAAAGGTATGGACTAGAGATGACATACAGATTGTAACATTACAACAAAGAAAGGCTTCAGTTTTCAGATACAGTACACTGTGGAGCGGGAGAGCCTAGGCTTGCAGTTGGCTGCCTGTTTAAATGCTGATTAAACTATGGAAGCCCAACTCCGAAGGCTACCTAAAAGCACCAGGACAGCATAAGCAGTACACAAGTTTGAAGCCAAGCAGGTGTGCAACCTCCTTAAAACAAAAGCCCTCACCAACCACTGGACACAGAGATCCAGATAGGTAAGCAAATGGTGGTAGCATTCGCTAACCAGCTTTGCCCCTCAAACAGCATGCATTAATACTTTAAATATCTCTATACACACTACAAATACTGTCAATACAAAAACTCAGGTTGTGCTATACAAATCTGAAATTTAAATGGCACAGAACAAAAGATAATTGATAGCTAAAAATAAAAGCATCAAATGGAGAACTCAATCAGGTTATAAATCTGAGGATAAGGCCAGTCACTGTTACATTTACTATGAGCTGTCGACAACACAAACTATTTGCACAAGACAAAGGCGGGTACTGTCAGTGAAAGTCTTTAATAACTGGACTTTTCAGCGAGTGTTGGGACTGGGTATATTTTACTCAGAGCACCAATTGGGATCCAAAATGCTTGGCAATAAGATAATTTTTTGCTGCATTGCTGTTTCACATTCCCCTTAGATTGCCCTAATATCCCCTATACCTGTACTAGCCTATACCAGGACAAATGCTACGATTCTAGTCGGCGCATGTGCATGCTCTACACACAAACCTAGATGTAGCACGTGCAGAGGAGGGAGCCAAACCTAAATTGGACTGGCTGGATACTGGATACCCACATCAGGAACCACTAGAGCTCTGAATGTCTTTATAAAAGGAAATTTGATTAATTAAATAATAAAGAGCATTTAAAATAATTAAACGATTTTCCCCAGTGCGAACAGCAGAGTAACTAAATATAAATGTCCGAGTTTAACCATTGTTTGATGCCAAGGTAAGTCCCCTCCCAACCCAATGCAGTGAAAGTGTTTCAATGACATTGTGCCCCAGGTGATAATAGCAGAGAACTTGCTTAGATGATTGACTTTACGGTTTATCGCTTAGTTGACCAGCCCCAGCCCTCTAAAACCACACGCACAAAATGAGCCTCTGTCGTTGTACCTGGTGCCCTTGTGTTGACGCTCTTTATGTGCTCTCAGATGAAGAACCAGATAGCAGAGGAATTCCTTGTCCAAACTCAACAGAAACAAATCTTCCACATCAGAAACTAAAGTTTACATTAGACAAAAATGCTGGAGAAACTCAGCGGGTGAGGCAGCATCTATGGAACGTTGCCTATTTCCTTCACTCCATAGATGCTGCCTCACCCGCTGAGTTTCTCCAGCATTTTTGTCTACCTTCGATTTTCCAGCATCTGCAGTTCCTTCTGAAACTAAAATTTATATTTCCTGTCCATCAATATTACACAACATCCCTGCATGTCTAAAGCAGCACCCTTGCTACACTAAAATGAATAGCGTAGGAGAAATCATATGGTTAACAATCACTGCTCATCAAGCCTGACTCACAACAGCAGCAGCAGCAGCTTGGGGCAAAACAAGCACTCACCTTCGACAGACAGCCCAGGTCTGGAAGTCCTTAGAAAAGCTTGAGCCTACTGGTAAAACAATGAGTAAGCTAAGTTTATGGCATTACTACTTGCAACTATCACTAACCTACAACAAACCTGATTACAATTTTTGTGATTGCTCTGCAAAGTTGTACAGACATGGCTCAAATCGTTGTTTCAAAGTCCCTCTGCCACTTGATATCTCACCCATGTCCCTGTGAACCCAACTGGAAGGTGTAAGCTGGTAATCACAACTGTTTGACATTTCCATTCATTCCCACTTTCCAGACAAATATTTTTGCAATGAACATCAGTACTTCTTCCTGACCGATTCCCTCCTTATGATACTCAGTGATACTCTCTTCAATTGCTGTGTATCCAAATGAGGCAGCGCAAGATGAATGAGGGATGCCACCTAACTGCACGTAGTCTCCATCAGCAATGGCAGGAAAACTTCTCATTTCAAAAAGCCAAATACTATTCAAAGCAGTCATTTTTTTAGCCATTAGCAGACCCATCAATTGATTTATTCTAATACGGCCCTCTTGTACTGTAGGATGCTCATTTATAAGGAAGAATTAGACAACCACAGCATCGCAATTTTTGAATTTTTATCAGTTGGGAGATGGTAATTTGAACTTTTGCAACAGGTGAAAAATGATCTTAAAGTAAAAGAGCCTGCAAAGGGATGGCGCAGTTAGTCCAATTCTGCCTTATAACACTAGCGACTAGAGTTAAATACTACCCTCTAGTGCTATCTAAGTGGAGATAGCATCCATCCCCATAAATGCTCTGGTTTCTTCCCATATCTCATAAACATGTAGGTTGGTTGGCTAACTGGTCACTTTTAATTGCCTCTGTTGTGTAGGTGAGTGGTAGAATGTAATGCAGGTAGAAGTGGACTGAAGACTTGAAGGGGAGTGAGAAGAATAGGTTAGAGAAAAATCAGTGGAGCAATGAGATTGCTTGTGAGCCGACACAGCCTTGATTGACTGAAGTAGCCACCTGTGCCTTAACAAAAATGTTAAATTCAAGGAGACACCTGGCTGGAAGGCCATCTTTTGCCCATAATGGGAAATTAAACGCCAAGAAAAAGGCAGAGAAGCCACCCGTTATTATTTCCCTACTTTTGGCTGACTCAAGAGTTACAAAATATGCCCTGCTAAAGACAGAAGTTAGAGTGAAGGACCTGCTAAAAGTCAAAGAAATGGGAGCAAATATCTTCAATAAATAGTTAACCAAAGTTTGAAGGGAGATGGCTGAACATGCTGAAGTTTCAAGGCTTTAGTTAGTTCAACTTCACCACAGAAGCTGGATATTTCACTACCAATGCATGCGTTTATACACTTTAACTGGTATATTATTGACACAAATTGATACAGAAAATGCTGGAAACATTCAATGTCAAGCAGCATCTGTGGTACGGGAACAGAGTTAATGTTTCAGGTCTACTTGGGTATACAGAGTGTTTCCAGTATTTGTTGCTTTTATTTCAGATTTTGTGCCGGTAGTTTCAAGTACTATGGACGGGAGAGAATTTGCACTTTAGCACTTTCACCGCTAGATGGCAACAAATCCATCCCACCTATGGTACTGGAAGCCTGACTGTGTCCAAGCAGGATCCAGCTGGCTTCCTGCAGACTTTAAGAAAAATCTGCCACAGTATATGGGCACAATTTTTCTGTGGTCAAGAGTATAAAAACTGAAAATTGAACAAGGCCTGGATTGACAAAGAGCACATATCATTGGCTTTACTCAGCTCATGCAAGGTGCAGTGCACAGGTTGTTAATAAAATACAATAGAATCCAGGGAAGGTTAAGTGTTTGAAGATTAGCTTAGATTTTAGCCCCACAACTAAACATACAAACTAGAAAATATTAGCTGCTAAACTAGCACCTAACCCTTCCCTGAGTTTAATCTTTCAATATTCATGCCAACAATATACTAATGTCAGTAATTAATATCGAGGCTCTGGAAAAGAACCCCAATAGCATTGAGAAAACAACCAGATGATGGAAGAACTTCAAAAATAATCGGTCACAGGAATCCATGGTGCCAATGCATAACAGAAAAATATTAAACAAACATCAGTAAACAGCAAAATACCTTAGAGCCTTTCAATTTAATTTATTCCACTAGTGAAAAAGTAATTTATCTATAACCACTAAACTTTGGAGTGTCAGAACTTCAACATTTACTATATCCCCAATGTCACAGGAAGAGCACTAGGCTCTCAGCACTACACCAGTGTCAGTAAAGCATTTCTAAATACAATGCTATATTGACCCGTTAGTGCTGATTCGGTTAGCATTCTTGTTCCTGGGAACACAACCCTCGCGCTAAACACAGTATCAGTGTACTAATGCTCTGAATGTAATGAACTCCATTGCTCCATCTCTTGTTCTGGTGAAATAAATCTGTTCCACTACTTCCTAGAGCAAGACCAAAAAGCACCAATTGAACACATCCAGCTTCAGGTCTAGATAGAGAATGCCCCAAATCAGTAACAAGTAACTTCATTTCCCAAGTATGCCGTGCACAGTGCATTGTACCCAGTCCAATACAGTACAAACAGAACACACCATGCCTTTTCCTGCTTAGAAAATCTCACATTCACCAATTCTTTATTTAACCGAATACACTAGCAGAAAATGAACTGGTCTTGGGTATCCACCAAATAAAGAATTCTCAAGAATGATCTATTACTTGTTACGCCTCACTGCCTGCAAGTCTGGGAATGTAGGGTACCTTTCAGTCTCAACTTAGTTAACAACTAAAGCTGGTTAACTCTGGCACTTGAGTAAAAGCCAACCCACATACACACTTCTACATCCTCTCACTTGTGCAGTTCCATCCCCAGAACAGGCCAGGACACTGCATATAGTAAACTATATAACAAAAATCCACAATTCACTACTGCTGAAAGATCCATCAAACTCACAAATACGTCACATTCTAAATGACTATATCAGGCCTATATGTACCAGCTTCGACAAAGGAAAATGGCTTGCCTGGATTGCAGAAACAGGAACTAAAATGTACAATCATAGCCCCAACACAGCCACAAGTCTTGTAGCCATAAAGACTTCTTATTGCTGTTCAATTGTACTTTATCGCAGTGCATCTTTTTTTAATCAATATTATTCTGTCTATCAAACATTGCTTCACAGGGTGAGGGGGAAACAGACCATGAAAGGGTTGCATAGGGAGTCCATCTGCCTCATGATAAACCACTTCCAGAAGTGGTGACAGATTGCATGGACTTACTGAGCAGTAGTGCAAGCTCAGGGGGTGGTTGTTGAGGTTCCGGCATCTACTTATGTTAAATTAATCGCCTCTCATTGAAGGCACACCATCAAGAGAAACAGGGATTTTCAAAACACCCTTGTTTGTTTCAAAACAAACCGGATCCCTCCCACCCCCAAAATACACAGCCGGTTGAGTAAAATCACTGCCGTCTTGAAGGTGAGCAAGCAGAAGGGAAAGGCAATGCAAAGTCCTTGCATTCAAAGACCCCATTTCAGCAAGGCTCAATTGCACAGCACTAACTGTATTAAATTTCACTTAACTATCAGTTATACCTAGACTGAAATTGCCTACTCTAAACTCAGCCCGTTTAGATTAGAAGGCAAAGTCAACATTCATAACAGATTCCAAAAATGCAAACACAGGATGTCTCTCAAAGTCCATTCATGGTTTAATATTCGTTGCTGGAGAATTGGTGGGAAGCTTGCTGAATGAGCCACTGAATAGGAAAACTAATTCCATATTTGATTAAATGAATGGGTTGTTTGCCTGCAACCGAGTTAAAATGATAATCCCAATGACAAGTGGTGCAAGTGTCAGTCATTGCAATGCGGCAACTTTGCTGAACCACACTTTCAAAATGTAGTGTCGCCCACTTCAAAGAACAGGATAATACCTTGTTTGCATTCCAAAAGCCAATGCGGTCATTGAGGCCCCAACTTGGAGAAAGGCAAACCTACTGAAAGAAGAATGGTGTCCTGCGGGCTGTGTCCAAGGCAGGACCAAACAAAGCATGTTCTCAAAACCAGATGATTGTTTACTGCCTCATTCAGCAAAATCTTCATCCAGATACTCCAGAGGAAATTCACTCCAATCTGTAAACTTCACCATGGCCCAATATTATAGTTATAAACAAATGTAATAATTTCTGAAAAGATAGATCCTGATCTTTCTTATCAAAATAGAACCATTGTCACAAACCAGGCATGAAATATAGGAATGCAATACCCTGCCGGCACACAACCTGATGTAGTGGATTAGGGACCAGGATTTATTCTGAAACTAGTTATCCCAGATTGAGCTATTCCAATCATAAAAATATGGTTGTGTTATTTACAGCGACATTTTAAAAAAGTTTTTTATCATGGTACATGTACATTACCAGAAGGTTAGCTGATTAAACAAAAGTGTCCCTTTCCCAACAGGTTTAGGCATTTGCTTTAAAGGTGGAGAAAGATCAGGGATCCAAATGGCTAATTTTGACCTAGAAAGGCCAAATTGCACTCAGAATATAATAATAACAACACTGAGAATCTGCACAATCATTCTCAACTTTAACTCATTCATACCATTCACACACCAACAGCCCCCCCCCCCCCCCCCCCCCCCCCCTCTCCCGGCTTGTGTCAGTCATCAGAACTAAACCCGCAAGATCTCAAGACAGTTATTGTAGCAAATGGCTATCCAGTCAGGCTGGGTAGATGCCCACTGGACATTGTTGATTTCTCCTTCCGCTGTGTATGCCAAGATGGGGTCTTCAATGGCACGTGGCATCTGCTGGATGTCCCAAATAAGTGCCTGGTGGTCATCAGCTTGAAACACAATTGTGGATATAGTTAAAATGATTGCATTCATCTTTAAAGTTAACAATGCTGACAGCAAGACATTCTACCCATTGAAATGCTCACGAATAACTTTCAGGACTATGCACTCTGCCTGGCTCAGTACCAGTTGGTGGTGCAGAACCTTCAGTGTTTAACATAAGAATTCAAAGGGAATAATACACCTAAAATAAACAATGTTGAATTAGTTCAAATCCTATGATGCAACGAGACCTGGGTGTCATGGTACACCAGTCATTAAAAGTAGGCATGCAGGTGCAGCAGGCAGTGAAGAAGGCGAATGGTATGTTAGCATTCATTGCAAAAGGATTTGAGTATAGGAGCAGGGAGGTTCTACTGCAGTTGTACAGGGTCTTGGTGAGACCACACCTGGAGTATTGCGTACAGTTTTGGTCTCCTAATCTGAGGAAGGACATTCTTGCCATAGAGGGAGTACAGAGAAGGTTCACCAGACTGATTCCTGGGATGTCAGGACTTTCATATGAAGAAAGACTGGATAGATTCGGTTTGTACTCGCTAGAATTTAGAAGATTGAGGGGGGATCTTATAGAAACCTACAAAATTCTTAAGTGGTTGGACAGGCTAGATGCAGGAAGATTGTTCCCGATGTTGGGGAAGTCCACAACAAGGGGTCACAGTTTAAGGATAAGGGGGAAATATTTTAGGACCGAGATGAGGAAAAAATTTTTCACACAGAGAGTGGTGAATCTCTGGAATTCTCTGCCACAGAAGGTAGTTGAGGCCAGTTCATTAGCTATATTTAAGAGAGAGTTAGATGTGGCCCTTGTGGCTAAAGGGATCAGGGGGTATGGAGAGAAGGCAGGTACAGGATACTGAGTTGGATGATCAGCCATGATCATATTGAATGGCGGTGCAGGCTCGAAGGGCCGAATGGCCTATTCCTGCACCCATTTTCTATGATAGCCTAACTTTTTCCTCCTCTATTTCTAATGACACAGGAACAAACAGGAGCCAGGCAGGCACTGGGTAAAACCCACAGAGGGATCCTGTGTTGAAGGTCAGGCAGTGAGCTGCACTTAGAGGTGGCAAAAATGGGAATTCTCCTGTCAGTGGCAAGGGTTCATGGCCAGTCCTACCTTATTCTACAAATTCCACAGGTTCAAATTCTGCCCAGAATGAAGGGCTAGAAATAACCACACCTGTTGAATAAAGGATAGCTACACAGAAACACAGTATTTAAGTTCAGTAGCCAATTCCATCGTTAAATATGGAACTAATCCAAAGATGTTGCCATGTCAAATCTTATAAGACTTGAAAGGAAGATTTCAAACCATAGATAATTTAGAACTATGACTGGACGCCTTTTCGTAATAGGGAGAAAAAGCTCCTCAGACGAGTACAGAATTTAAAATTTAAATATTTAGAAATGGGTTATGATAAATTTAGGGCCATGGGTAGCCAATAAAATGAAAACAAAGTTGGGCAAAATATATAGAAAGTCAGTTGAAAAAACAAAACTACAGGAGGCAGTTCAGATGTGAGCTGTGAGATCCCCAACTGATCCTCAATATTGATCCTCAATATATATTCTTGGGTAGGTGCAGAGTGCAACATCAACTGGTGTAGATGGTACAGGAATAATAGGTCAATTGACTAAAGGCAGACAGGTTAGTATGGACACAACAGACTAGAGATGCTGGGATCTGGAACAAAACACAAACTGCTGAAGGAACTCGAGCAGGTTGGGCAGCAGCTGGGAAGGCAACATGCGTTTCAGGTGAGACCCTGCTTCAGGATAATATATTTGCCCAATATAAAATGTTAGGAAAAAGAGGTAGAAATACAGGAAATTATAAAATTTTATAAAGTGATTGCCAGAGAAACTTGTATACATTGAGAAAACAAGAGGAAACTGAACTGTAATTTTATGGACAGTATGCAAAAGTGACAAGTTATTGATAAGCCTACACAGATCATTGGCCAGGTCTCAGGGAAAATTAGGATGTTTCCAGGGATAATAATTGTTGGATTTAAGTTACAAATTTCCACAATGAAATGTGTTAAATTGAAATTAACTTTACATTTAAACGGTTAGTGTGAAAGAAAAGAATGTTAATAACTACGGTACACAAAAATGCTGGAGAAACTCAGCGGGTGCAGCAGCATCTATGGAGCGAAGGAAATAGGTAACGTTTCTTAAACATGTTAATAACTAAGATAAGAATTATTTATTATCACGTTTAAGGAAAGTCTTTAGATGATGTTCAGTTGTAAATGAACAAAGGAAGTCCTTACCTGCAGTGCAGATGTGACAGGATGAATGTGGAGCCCAGGCAATGCCATTCACACATGCCCGGTGATTGTTTAGCCGGGCCACAGGAGTGCAGGGCACACGGACATCAAGAATCACCACCTGCAACCGACAGGTAAATGCTTTTGGTTTAACAGACTCAAAAGAAAATTTTAAAAGAGTGAAGTAGCATTTTACCTGACAATTAATGCCTCCGAAGCAATTTAAGTGCAAGGTGAATAGGATCCAAATTAGGAAATAGATTTAATAGAATAAGGTTGACAGAATCTGCAATAACCACACCCTCTCACTCAAAGACTGAAAAATATTATATAACCAAAAGCATTTTTGGAAAGCAACCAGTTACCCTGATATTGATGGAACCATTAAAAAGCAAGATTGATTATAAACTTCAGTATAGAATGGAATGTTTATGTAAATACAGTAAAAAAAAACGTTATCAGTTTATCAGCTTGACCTTCTACTCTCCCAAGTTGCCAACTTCCACATGAAACAATCTTACCCTGCATACAATCTGCAACTCCAATATTGTAACATGTTAATGTGTTACTGTGCACCATAAGTCATGATGGGGCATTATTCAGCGACTGCAGGCTATCTCCTCTTAGATCAGTCACATGCCAAGCCATCAGGTGCAAGTGGTTACTGCATCCATTCAACCAGTCACTAAACATGAAAAACTCAAGCCAGTCAGGCTGCATCTGTGAGAAGACGAGTCACTGCTGCAGGACAGAAACCCTTCATCAGAACTTAGAGAAAAGCTAATCAATCTGCAGGGAGGGTGGGGGATGTCTCTGAGAGCATAAAACAAATGACCAGGTTTAACAAGGTTATCGGGTCAACGAGTGAATGGGAGCAATTAGAGACAAAAAAATATGTCTACAGGACAAACCCCGCAGATTCCCCGGCTGGGATTGTCTTTCATCCCAGGTAGAAAAGGAAAGAATAGGCTGAGCTAATATTACAGATGGATGACTGATACTGACTGAAAAAAACAAGTTATCTGAAATTGGCAAATTACCAAGTTACTGAAAAATTCAATGTCAATTCCAGAAGGCCACGGGCTGAAATGAATGAGGGTTCTTCAAGCTTGTGCTGGGCTTCACTATGACAATGCAGGTTACAGACCATAGGTCTGAGTGGGAGGGGGAATTAAAATGACAGGCGACAGGAAGCAGAATGAACAAAGATGTTCCACAAAGTGATCACCCAATCTGCATTTGGTTTCTGCAACGTAGAGGAAGCTACATTGTGAACATTGAATGTAGTATACCAGAATGAAACTGCAAGTGAATCAGTGCCATAACTGGATAACTGCGTTATGTTGGCATTCTTTCTGAATTGTGGCTTCCTCTCTGCCATTCCTTGACTATCTCATCCATTTCTCATGCCTTTGCTGTCAACTCCTCTCCCCGGGACAGACCAAGGATAGAATTCCCTAGTCGTCACATTCCATCCCCGCAGCTTCCACATTCACTCCTCACCCATCACTTGTTGATACATTGACATTTGGACTTGGAGACTGCCCAAGTCCGTAGAATTCAGTCTTGCAATTATTTTCTTGCCCATCAAGGCATATTATACATATTACTACACCATATTACTGGACCGTTAATTTTCTATGCTCACCTCCATGCCGTCCATTGCCATTGTGGCCAAATAATTGGGATCTTGCTTGTTCCAACACAGTCGAAGCAATGGATGGTGCTGCGGATCTTCATAGATGATGGTGCTGTGTTCCAGGTGTCTAAGGTCAAACATACGCACTGAACCATCTGCACCCACAGAGGCAAACATGTCCCTGCCACCTCCTGCTCTGCTGAATGCAATATCGTACACCTGCGAGTGGGAGAAAATAAGATGCAAGTTATTAGTCTAACCATTAGTGGTTTCCAAAGTGGAAGAGGCAATGAATCTTTGCAGATTAAGACAAACAGATTTAAAAAAAATTTTTAATCAAGAAAGGCCTTACTTCAATTCCCAAGTCCAGCGATCTCTCTGAGCTGCATTCAGGGGCTGGTATCTTGCTTAGGACACAAAGTGCTGCAGCAACTCAACAGGTCAGGAAGTGGCATGCCGCCTGACCTGCCGAGTTACTCCAGCACTATATGTTCGTCGCATCAAGCTGCTAATTAGCGTTAAGATCACTTATTAAGGGTGGGAAAGGAAGAGGATGCACTTATAATTGTTATCAAGCAAATCCCAATGGAAATAATTGTGTGAAACCAATAGATATACACAGGGCAACACTTGACATGGTGGACTATGGCATCTGGAAATGTTGAAGGTGTGATTGGAGTACAAGTGGCTGGGAATACAAAATTCTAGCTTCCTAATTTGACAGCTTTGATTCATATTTTTTTCAATAAAGCTTTTATCTTGCATTTCTAAAGTCCCTTTGCACTGTAAAGCCAATGTAGGACATTTCTGAATCAATGTTTTTAAACATGCTGGCCAGGTGACACAATTAATCTCCATTCACATTTTACACGTGTAAAGGAGTCTTCCAGGTTGAATGCACCTCCTTCCCATGAGAATGAAAAGTGATCTCTCTGCAATGCATGAATAAGGTCTTGCTTATTCCCATCTTGAAATTGGACCTAAATGCCTGACAAACAGAAAGACCCGATGTCAGCAAGTTTGAAACAGGTTCCATCAAAGTAGTCTTGAATTAAGGATTAATCTGCAATCCTTCTCACTAGAAAAGAAGCACCTGGTGTGTAAAAGCAGATGTAAATAGGTATCCAATCATAATAATTCTCAGAATTCAGGCAGAGCAAAAGGACCTTTACTTTCCAGCTAGAAATGCTAGATGTAGCTATATTGCACAATAGGAAAATATCCTATTGGCCAGCACCAATAGACTATACAGGTACAATCTTCACAAATCCGCAAGTGGGGACAAAAGTTAGCTCACTTGTGTTTGACAGTCAACATTCACTTTACTTTCCATCTCTCATGTACTTATTTCAAATCTTCCTTTCTTCATGCATGTCAGCTCCTTAAGCTATCAGAAGCATTTAAAATGCAAGTTCAAAAACAACTAAATTAAGATGGCTCACATTCAAGGAATAGAAAAGCCGCCTCCTCCTCCCCTGTACTGCAGTTCTCTGTTATTCATCATTAACTTTTCCTCACCTACACAAATAATGGGATTTCATGTTCAATTCAGCCATCCAAAATTATTTCAAAACATCTGATTGCTCAATCATAACCAGTTATTTTCAAAAGAGGATTGCAGGACCACTAAGTTATGGAGAAACTCAATTATGAAAATGACAGGTGCCAAAGTTCAGATCAACTGCAATACTTTGAACCGTGAAACAGGTCTCTGATGGGTTACATGACCTGCTTTGGGGTTCTGAGCCTACATACTGGGAAACAGCCGCACAGGCATACAGCAATATACCAAACATCTTTTGGTTTATGTTCAAAGTTGGAATGGTACATTTGATTGTTTACATTTTCACAATACACCAGTTAAAAACTGTACATAGAATGGATTACGGTATGACATAGTTGGCACCTAAAATTAGGTTCCACTGTACTGTTTTGTACTGTATTAACTTCTAATAAAAAAAACAAAAAAAACCCCCCCAAAAAACTGCAGAGTTATATAGGGCACATTCGTAACATTACTACCAACATGTTGTACCATGAAGATTAAAATTTGTAGAGAACTTTAATTGTAGAATAGCAAACTATCATGTGTTACTACAACTGAATTGCAATGACCACTGTAATAATTGTATTAATTGATAGAACAGCGATTGTTAAGAGCAACTTAATACCAATATTGCAGCACTCAGACGCAATGCAACGCCACTGGCAATATTTAATGACTGTTGCAGCCTACTAATGTCCCCATTTGTTTTAAGAACATTACTCTCAGCCCTCCCACACAGGGTAAATATGCATGAAAATTGAAACATACTTAACACGGTCAGAAATTTTAGCAAGAAAATTGGATCAAATCAGGCCCCGAGCTCTTTCCTGTATATGTTGCCTTCACTGTGTGACTGACTGAGCAATCTTGCATCTGCAATGAACGGAGCATTGGAAAAACATTGAAACCTCATTACCTCCTTATCATGAGCAATGAGCTGCGTTTTCACATGACCAGAGACTAGATTAACTCGGCCAAGCACCTGACCAGTCTCCAGACCCCAGATTGTACAAGTGGTGTCAATGCTGGAAGTACCTGTGGAGAAAATAAGCAATTAGTAATCTGAAGAACAGGATTGGTACTCTTGGTACTCTTAAACTTAGAACAGAACTCTATTTTATTGAGTTGCACACAATTTTTGAAAATTGCTCAATCCATTTACTCTGCAAAGTAACACTTATCTCTTTTGTGTAAAAAAAAATATCAATAACTTTTCACACCAAAGAATATCACGCTTGGAACAGTCTTTGTATTCTTAGTCCCTGAGAATTTGTTAATGAATTCTTGGGCAATTTTTTCCCCCATTAATTCTCTTTACAATCTTAGAAACATTAATTAGATTCCTATAGAATCCCTTCTTTGAAAATTGAGAAAAATTGTTTCTAATATATAGCTTAACATTTTTAATCTCATGGTCATGCCGAAGCCCAATTCTGATGACGAGATAATTTAAGTGGCTATTTTTCTCTTCACTACAATCAATTTTCACACTTTCCTTCTGATTTCCATAACTCTCAATTCCCTTAGTAGGCAAACATGTATCAATCTCAGTCTTGAATGTATTCAACAAATATGTACCCAATGTCTTCAAGAATAAATAATTTCATGCCTTGACTCCTTATCTGGAGAACATGCACCCAGTCACCAACCATTAATTTCTCTCAACAATTTTATATTTCATTGGAAATACGTCTGATTCTTCAGAATTTCTATAAACATAGATCTTATTCATCGCTGCTTAGAGATAAACACCCACCCCAACTACTTTAGGCATTCTGGTTGTGATCTCACGCAAACCCTATAAATTAATAACAACACTCTTTCCTCCATATCTTGTACAATGAAAGTCACAATATTATTCCCATCCCAGTCTATCTAAAGAGCAGCATCTGTAACAATGCATTATTTTCTCAATATGTAATGCAATCATAGAAAATAGGGTATAGGGAGGGGCGGCGCGACTCTCGTCAGCAGCGGCCTCTGCAGTCCGTCTGCGTTTTTATTAATTTAAGTCTATGTTTTTATGTAGTTTTTGTTATTTTTTGTTGGGGTATGTGTGTGGGGGGGGGGGGGGTGGGGGTGGTGTGGGGGGGAGGGGGTAACTTTTAAATCTCTCCCTGCACGGGAGACCCGACCTTTTCTTTGTCGGGTCTCCGTTGTCGTTGGGGCTGCAACGAGGAGCGGCCTCCAACAGGAAGACCGGGTGCTGTGGTGCCGACTACTCACCTCACAGTTGCGGAGCTGGCCGAGTCCAGAGTGGGTGGAGCTGTGCTGTGGTGGACGCTGCAGCGGCCCGACCCCCGGAGATTCGGTGGCTGCAACTGCGGGTTTGGCGGGCGGCACCGGGAGCCCGCGGGTCCCTGGAGGGAGACCGCTTTTAGGGGCTTCCGCAACGGCGACTTCTCCGGCCCGAGTTGCGGGGTTGAAGAGCACCTGGAGCGGGGCCTTACATCATCGCCCCGCGCGGCTTTAATGGCCACGGGACAATCGCCATCGCCATCGCCCGCCGGGGGCTTTGACTTTGACTCTGACATCGGGGTGGGGAGTGCAGTGGAGAGAGAAGTTTTTTTGGCCTTCCATCACAGCAATGTGATGGATGTTTATGTAAATTATGTTGTGTCTTGGGTCTATTTGTTTGTAATGTATGCCTGCAGAAACGACATTTCGTTTGGACCTCAAGGGGTCCAAATGACAATAAATTGAATTGTATTGTATTGTATTGTATTGGACGACGCCATCATTTATTTTCCATCATTAATTGCTACTGAACTGTTTGGCTTTCCCAGCCACTTTAGGTGGTCAGAAAATAATCAACTATATTCCTTGGTTTTGTACTCGAATGTAGGCCAGACGGAATAGATTGGACAGAGTTTTCACTTAAGAATAATTGTAGGAGCCATTTATGTTTAGGCTAACTACTGCTGGCATATTATATTATTTTGTCTACATATATCTTGCCGTGTTATTTTGGACACTTGGGGCAGTCATTAGATGCATAGTGGCGTGTATATATATAAGGGCAAAGGGAACAGGAAGTGGCAGGCACAGGGAGGGAGAGCATACAGTTCTCACCAAACCGGGTACAGAACAGCCAGCTACATCTTGCATGCAGAATAAGGAAAACCTGGTACGTTCATCTCTTTGTTCAAAAGGGAACTGCAGATGCTGGAATATCGAAGGTACACACAATTGCTGGGGAAACTCAGCGGGTGCAGCAGCATCTATGGAGCGAAGGAAATAGGCGACGTTTCGGGCCGAAACCCTTCTTCAGACTGAAGGGTTTTGGCCCGAAACGTCGCCTATTTCCTTCGCTCCATAGATGCTGCTGCACCCGCTGAGTTTCCCCAGCAATTGTGTGTACGTTCATCTCTTTGTTTGAACAACTACTTCAATAAACAACCAATTTACGACTGGAAATAACGACTGGAAGAACTGTTCTATTAGGTCTGCGTAAGATTGCTCCTACTTACCTGTGTAGTAATGGCAACTGGAAAAGAGGCCACTGGAAAGTCGGAAATTTGCCATTACAATAATAGTGAAATTGGTAACGCTTTCATTGTCTTCATTTTTGATGCTAGTATTTTTATTCCAAATTATTAACCAGACTTAAATTTCTCAGCTGTTACAATTGTATTTGAACTTGTTTCTCAATTTTTTATTCTGACCACTACATCACTAGTGCAGCAAGTTAACCACAAAGTCACCACACCACCATCACCATTGAATTGCTAGTTTGGATTTTTCCCCCACATCTCTGGAATTGGAATTTTGCTCCCATGCCAGTGTCACATGTGGCTTTGAGATTACTAGGGTTGAACAATATGCACTACTCATACGCTTGGAAGAATCTCACATCAAAGCATTGAAAATTGGAGCTGCTTTTAGTGCCAGCTTTCTTCAATGGAGGCTACTATGCAAACCAGACACTCCAGGATTAAGTACAGACCAAACTAGATTCCATAGACCCTTTTCTATTTTAATGCCTTCGCTAGAATGTCATTTGCTTTATTGTTTCATTCCTCAGTGTTTCAGTGCATGAAAAGTGATAACGAATCAATTGGTGAATGAAGCAAAACACAGAACAGAAAATACAGAATTGCAGCAAAAATTTGAAAGGCCCAGCTCCAAAAGAATTTACTGCTGATCTGGTGAAAGAATTCACCAGATGGTCAGTATGATGGTCTACTACCCCAAGCCCATCCTGCACTCCACAATCCACGTTTTTTGGGTGAGGTGGGGCATGCGAGGGACTGATCAATCAGAAAGGTAGGGGCCATCTGGACTTTAAAAGGCACATGAACAGAATGATATCGACTGGCACAGGTTACCAGATGGAGTTTTCATTATGCTGACCCCATTTGTACCAAACTGCAGTTACGACAGTCTAGACAAGAGAATATGGGTTCTGCAGTGAATACTGGAACCTCTACAAACACCAATTGTAGAGGAAGCAGAAACAAAGATAACACTTCAAATGTGGCAGCAAAAGCAACACTTAAAAAAACCAGCTGCAATTAAAGTAGGACTGGAAAATTGGAAAGTAGATTAAGCCGATCCAAACGTCAGGAGTGCCAAACATCAGACAAAATTGAAGATTTGATTGCATTGGAAAAGTATCTTTTACCCGCAGTCTGATACAACTCTAATATATCTGCAATGCAGGAGCCAGCTAGAGAGTTCACATCTTTGAAAAAGTTCCTTTGTGTTGTGAAAACTTATGGAAAAACAAGTACACATGACCACCTGCAACACCGCCAGCTTTCAACACTGTTACATCACGAGCATGCAGCCAGACATACTCCGAGGTGTCCACCATTGATTTAATCACGCGGATTCCTCATCATAATACGCTGTCTGAATGAATGTGCTTTTTCACTGGGCATCAATGTTTGGATGGAGATCGCAACCAAATGGTAATTTGTTCCCAAACTCCCAAAAGTAATTCCAAGGCACTAAACTCCTTGTATCAGTGGTCAAATAGATGCTCCCTGAATCACAGTGGGTATCATCCTTCATGGACATGGTGCAACAAATGTGATCTTCACAGCGCAACATTTCCAAGAAAAATGTAGGGCACTACACATGGTCTTTTTCAAACGTCCAAAAGCCTTTTGACTATCAATTGTGGATGACTGGAGAACATTCTTCTCAAATTGCCTGCAGAAATTCATCTCCATTCCATGTCCGCCACTCAATGACATGTAGGGTATGATTTTAACCAACAGATCCACCACAGGCCCAAGCTCAGTGCAGTTTAATCAAGTAATTCCTAATTACTCCAACCATTTTTATAATTGTTCTTTATGCAATATTGTTCCTCACAGCCAAACTCCCACAGGACTGAACTACCAAGGTCACTTCAACTCAGTTACTGGGCTACAGAAGACAAACAATGCTTACAGACACTCATGTTCAGAGGCAGAGGTCTAAGCCATTGCCAAACTGTTTGGTGATTTTGATAAGGTATTTCACTGTACTTCTGGTACACCAGCACAAACTTTGACCAACTAAGGAAAACGGCATTCAATGACCAAACCCCAAACAGACATTCATGATCTACCTCAATGATCCTGGTCTCTTCTGCACTTTGAAAACACTTACCACCTAGAGCAGTGATATTGATTATTGCCAGGTACACCGAGATACAGGGAAAAGTCCTTTGTGCGTTATCTAGTCAAATCATATTATACGCAAGTATAACCACGTCATACAAATGCACAAAGGTAATGAAAAAGAAAAATACCAGAGCGCAGAATAATGCTCGAGCATTATAATGTTAGAATTAAAGAGGAAGTCTGCAATGAGGTAGGTTAGAAGATCAGGACTAAATCCTAGCATATGGGAGGACCGTTCAGTGGTGTGAAGTTGGGAGAAGCTGTGTCTGAATCTGGTGGTACGTGCTTTCATGCTTTTGCCCAAAGAGGAGAGAAGAGGAAATGTCTGGGGTGAGAAAGATCCTTGTCTATGTTAGCTGTTTTCAAAAGACACCACAAAGTATAGATGGAGTCGATGGTGGTGAGGCTGGTTAATGGATAAAGAACCTCAAAGCAGAAGGAAAATAAGCCCAATGTGCCGAACAGCTGAAACATGCTACAATTCAAATGTTAAATGCCAGCAACTGTGTTAATAGCAAATAAAATGCTTCAAAAGACAATTTGAAGCTTGGACAAGATATTAAGGCAGATGCCCGAAGAATGCATGATTATTGATATGCCATAAATCAGCTTCACACACGTCTATAAAAAAAACATATTCAAATATTGCAGTTTGGAAAATTCGAAATCATATTTGTAAAACAAACAGACACAGTTAGAGGAGACGTGTGCTGCCATCTTGGATTTTTGCCACAGAAGATGTCGAGACGGTGCAGGTTTGGAATTTAGTACTTAGTACTTAGTTGATTTTGAAACCCCAGGTCTGCTCATTGCAGGATCACTCTCACTGGAGCTTACATCCATGGCAGCAAGTATAGAGATTATTCTGAAAAGCTACTTACCATTCCGCAGGTGTAACAGGACAGGTATCAATTTACAAATGGAAAAGGGAAAAAAACCTGCACATGGGTGTTTCTGTAAATACAGCACTCAGTAGTGAAACTGAAGGTCTCCAAACTTCCAGGTTATTTTCCTGTTTTATTTTAATGTAATATTCCCATTGTTTCATATCCTGTATTTTAAGTAGTATAGATCATGGTGTATAGCCAAAATAATGAGATGAAGCAAAATAAATCTGTTTCTACAAAGAAAAATATCAGATATGTCCCCGTGTTTTGATTGCATAAATTTTGCAATTAAATAACTCTATATAAGCCAAATTCTGATTATGCTTATGATTTTTATCATTTATCATCCGATAAGATGGTTTTCTGATGCCGCAAGTTTTCACAGCAGAACGTGAGAAGTGGTGCCGCTTTGGTCACGTTGTGAAATGTATGAATTAAAAGCAGAGTAACCGTTTTTACATTTATTGTTTCTTTGTTTATTGTTTATATTTTGTGTTTAAGCTTTCCATTGAAATAATAATGAATAGAACAAAATCATGAAATAAAAATCTAGTTTGCTCACCTATTTTAGTGATGTCTCATTCTGTAGTCCCTCCCATTGTCTAAGGTTATCAACGCTCGTTATAGAGCTATAACAGGGCTTTTTGCACTCATCACGGTTATAATGACCCTGGCGTGAACTACGGGCCTCGTGGTGGGTTAGGTGCTGACATTTTGGGAGTTTAGAAATCAGTAAGTGTCCCATCAGTCTTATAAATATACTTTTTTTCTCTCGTTTTCTTTCCTTTAAATTTTGAAAGTATTAAATTTTGGTTGATGTTAATCACAAATTAGCTCAAAGTGATCATCGGTAGGCCCATTTTTAATGCTGTGGTATTTCATTATGATTTCATAACTTTCAAATTTGGCCACCCACGTCACAGGTTGGTACCCTTATTTACGGAAACACCCACATATCATTTTGTACTATTGTAATTTCCAAGTGCAGTCCCAAATAATGTCTAATATGCCATCTTTTGAAATTTTCAACTGGTTTTCAATACAACATTTTAAGTTCATTATTTTGTTTTTACTATCAGATTGCCCTTGGGGTTAAAATATCCTTCAATTAATATTTACATAAGGATTTAATTGAAAAGGAAAGGTGACTTTCAGCAGTTCAATCTCAGAAAAATCACTGATTGGATAATGTAAGAAATAAACTGGTCCCAACTGGTTTTTTTTCACCTGCTCTTTCCTTACCTATTTCAGGTATTCATTTTTCAAACCGAGTCAGGGTTAAACGTCACATAATGCTGATCATAAAGTTCACCATTAAGTAAATGGTTTATCTTTTTCAGTTGCATGCTGTCTCAAATTCAGCTTTAAGCATCTGTTTAACATTACAAAAAGATCTGTACAATAAACCAGCAAACACATCAAGGAAGGACTATTCACTCACAGCCACAGACCTCCCCTGGGCAATCAATCCATCTGCTCTAAGTAGTCTGGCATCATTATAAAGGTTTTACCCAAAATCCATGGAAGGTTTTTGGATCTAATTGTGCAAAATTATGAGGCACCCATCACCAGAGTCCCAGAAGGTATCTAATTAGCTGAGAGACAATGCATAGCCTGAAGCTCTTCCTTACCCAAGAGATTTGGATCCACTTCGTTCCAGTCAAATGAAGTCAGAGGAGCACAGAAGTCAGAGTTCTTGTTATTGTTTAGTAAGCATTCCAGCCGGGTTTCAGTATCGCTCACCTAGAATGTTAAGAAAATATTTGCAGATATTCGTTACTTGTATAATTCTTCCCAGTCTTGACAAGTCTCCACTCCCCCCTGAGTCTAGCTCCTAATGCGTGCGTCATGTTCCCATGGCTCTTTTTGAATCTGTGGCATAATTACCATGCTGCAAGTGAACTTTGAACATTGGTAAGCAATTCGCCAACTGGGGAAATAACCATACCAAACAATAACACCGAGAATCCATACATTTGGGTACGAGTAAATATTGATACAATTTAAAAAAAACAGCAACAAAGACTATTTACACACCTCTGTTATAGAATCAAAGCATAGAAACTTTACAACATTGGAAGTTAGTAGAACCATCATATTTGTGTTGATTAAAGAAAAAGCTACCCAGCTTTACCCCCACGTTCTTCAGTACAAGAAACTGCAGATGCTGGTTTACAAAAAGGACACAAAGTGCTGGAGTTACTCAGTGGGTCAGGCAGCATCCCTGGAGAATATGAATAGGTGACATTTTGAAACATCACCTATCCATATTCTCCCGGGATGCTGCCTGACCTGCTGAATTACTCCAACATTGGTGTCCTTTTTTTTTCTCCAGTAGGCTCCTGACCCTGCAAGTCATGGATCCTGCAATGCACATCCAGGTTTTCTCCAAATGTGTCGATGATTTATGCCTCTCACCATCTTTTCATGTAGTGAGCTCCAGACCCCACCACCTCTGGGTGGAAGAAAATTGCTTACCTCTGATCTAATCTTGTCTAGAAACCGCTCTCATTTTCAATCTATTCTTTCTGCTATTTTAAAATCTGTGATGCCTGCTTTAGGTTCCCTTTGGGAATCAGATCCCCAGTATTTTATAGAGGCTATGCAATTTTATACTCAGCCCTCTCTACACAAAAGAAAGTCCTAGATTATCTTTCACAAGTTCACCTCAATCCTGGCTATCTTCATAAAACCCTTGCATCTAACCTGATCAACTCAACTTTCTTCCAAAACCCCTATTTAGTTTAGGTTTAAAATTAAAGTTTATGGAAGTGTTAACATTTTACCCAGAACCAGTCGTAATGACCAAGGATTCTGCTCCCTGCGCATCTCCTGCTACGCAATCACATCTATACATAACTAAACTTCTAATCTTGTGCTCTTCCGGTTTGTGTGGTTTTTCTATTTGCGCAAAAACGGTACGCGAAAGCGCTACGATTTTTCGCCAGCTTTCACCGTTCTCCTGTGCTGCGAGTGCAAGAAGTTTTGTTCCGATCAATGGTATATTGTAAACGTTATTAAGGCAAAAAACTATAGATTGGTCTCCTCTCCTGTCCTGTCAGTCACTTCCTGGCACCATCGCCGCACTGATTGGCCGTGTCCGCTGTCAATCGGCTGGAGGTCGCCACGGTGAAGGATTGGCGCCGCCACCGCCCGAGGAGCTGTGGCCGTGCAGTACCTGGTGGGGAGGGTGGTGCCGCGGGCCGAGCCCGGGAACTGGAGCCAAGGACGATCCCAGGGACTGAGCCTGGGCTGGAACCAAGGATCCTCACCCCGCCACCGGAACAGCGAACCCGGCTCCGTCGAGGCCCAGGTCCGCGAGTGCTTCGGCCGCCTACAGCCAGGGCCGGGCCGAGTACGAGAACCAGGCCAAGTTCCAGGCCCTGGCGCTATTCTATAATTTGGGTATGTGCTGGGACAGGGAATGGGAGTGGGGGAAGAGGATGAGAGAAATGTGGAGGCAGATGGGGTGGTAGAGGGAGATTGGGGGGGAAAGGAGGGGGGCAGCGCTGAGCCCGCTGTCTCGGGACACCACGTGTCCCGCGACAGACAGCGCTCCAGTGGCTCCTGCCCGCGAGCGTGGACACTGGGAGCGGCTCTGATGCACCACACTGGTACACAGAGAGAGGGAGTGCCGCAGCCCGGCCCACAGCACAGGAGAGGGGGAGGGAAGACGGAGGGAGGGGTGAGAGAGGGGAGAGTGGGATGTGGGAGGGAGAGGGGAGAGAGGGAGAGTGGGAGGGAGGGGGGAAAGAGAGGGAGGGAGTGGGGTAAAGGGGTGGTGGAGTGCAACAGGGTAGGGAGGGGGGTAGAAGGGGTGATGGGCAAAATGGGATAGAGGGGAGGGGACCAAGCCTCCCGTGTGGCAGGGACCCAACGCGTCCCACTTAGTCTGGTGCAGTGTCCTATTTCTGTACTCACTGACACATGGCACCAGGGGTAATCCAGAGATTACCACCTTCCAGGTGCTGCCACTTAATCTTCTTAATTCCTAAACTCTGCGTGCAGGATATAATCTTCGATGGTAGTGTTGCTTTGGACCACAGCCTCTGGCCACTCTCCCCCCAGAATGTCCTGCAGGGACTCAGTATTATCCTTCACCCACCACCAGAGAGGCAACAGATCATCGTGCAATCATGTCTCCGTGCACCTTCTTTGTTTTGGCTCCTTCAGTCTAACCTTGTATATTAAGTCAGTTATTGCCAAATCCATTTTCTGTAACTCTTTTCTATTCCCTCTCCAAGAATTTAACATTATAATGATCAAGGTACATGAGATTTTAGGTCTCCAAGACATGATGTAGATACCAGAATTGGACACTGTCCTCCAGAGCTGGCCGTCTATTTCATCTAAACCACCCTACTAAAGCACTATATCCCTATTTGAAAAGCCCTGGTCCCATAGGCTTTACTAATTTCTCTCAACTAGCCACGGTCAAATGTTTATGCCCATCTAATTGTAAATTCCCAAGTAGCCTGTATCATTCAGCTTATAAGATCCCTTTATTTCATGCCGAATGTACCACTTTACACCTCTCTAACAAACTTTACCTGCCATTTGTATTAACAAGAAACTGCAGATGCTGGATTACAGAAGAGTACTGTTTACAGAAAAGGCATGAGTAACTCAGCGGGTCAGGTAACATCTCTGGAAAACATGGATTGGTGAAGTTTGAGTTTGGAACCCTTCTTCAGACCAATTGTGCGTGTGAGGTGGGGGGAAATTTTCATCTTCCTCCCCCCCCCCTTCCCCTCTCCCACCCGACCGATCTGCTAACATGACTTTTTAGTTTTCCACGGACCTCCTCAATGCTTCTTATTGTTGTCTGCAAATTCAGAAACTATCCAACTAAATTGTATAAAACTCTCTACTCAGAAACAAACCCAGTCATTAATTTTCCATGTTGCCTTATGCCTAAGACCTCAATTTTATTGATCAACATTTTGAGTGGCACCGCATGAGATGCCTTCTAAAACTCGACATACAAATTCCTCTGTTGTCACTTGCAAAATAATTTTTAGATCAGGTTAGTCAAATTTTATTGGCCTTTAACAAATCCCTGATGGGTCTCTAACTCACGCTTCTCCAAGTACCTATTAAACTTTTTTCCACTATGTTCACAAAATCGTCCCCATCATCAATGTTAAATTGAACAGCTCGAAGTTGCCTGGCATGTCCTCAGACACCTTTTCAAACCGTGACTTCGCACTTGCCATTCTGAGACCTCCAGCCTTCTTCCCTCTGCAATTTAGGATGCTTGCCTTTTGGATCAAGTGATTCATTTATTTAAGCACAACCAGCATGCGACCCATCATTTAGCAGCTCAACAATTAACACATGTAACTTTGGTCAAAATGAGATATTAGTAATATTATTTTCCCTTGGTAAAGATTGATACAAAATATGTATTGCATATTCCAGTATTATCTTCAGTTTCTATGGAAGGATTCCATAGATTTAGGTCCTAGGGCTAAGGGATCAAGCAATATGGGGAACTGTACTGATTTTAGATGATCAGCCATGATCATATTGAATGGCGGTCCTGGCTCGAAGGGCCGAATAGCTTATTCCTGCACCTATGTCCTATGTTTCATCTTATTAGGCCCAGCCTTAATTCTCACTACCCAAGTTCTCCTTAAATGAATGGTCATTCCTGTCTCACATTCTCTTCATCCATCTAATCGATCGCACTCAGCCTGGCTCACATTGGAATTATTCACCTGATAATATCATATACCCATGTTTTTGTTTCATCATAACTCTGCTCCCCTGCCATCATTCAAAATCATCTAAGGGGGCAAATGTAGATTGGAAATTACAAATGTAGATTAAATGGGAAATGACAGACCAATAAGCATAATGCAAGTAATGGGAACAAGAGCCAGAATCTAGTTTAAAAAAAAAGTGATAGCAGGACATTTGGAAAGGAATATTGAAATTGGACGATGTTATTGTGGGTTTATGAAATTAAAATCATGCTTAAGAGATCTATTGATGCAAATAGCAGAATAATAAGGGAGATGCATAGAGTGCAATGAATTTATATTTTCAGTCAGCTTTTGACAAGATCCCATGTAAGAGGTTAGTTTTTATACTGGGGCTAATGTATTGGCATGGAATGGATGACAAATGGAGAGATCGAATAAAGGCGCATTATCAAGACGGAGTAAGGGTTTGCTGCAGCACTCCATACTTTGACGCTACTTAGTCACAATATTGCTCCCATGGCTCCTTCTCCCCCATATCCCACATGCCCTCACCCCCTTTTCTCCTCCCCCCCCCCCCTTCCTAAGGGACCTCATCCCCTCCCTCATTCCCACGGGCCTTGCCCCCGTTCCTCACTCACCCACCCCACCTCCGCCCGCCTTCCTCTCCCCCATGGACCCCCGTACCCCCCCCCCCATCGCCTCCATTCCTCCCCTCCTCGATCTTCTTTCCTTCCCTCCCCCCACCCACCCCACGAACCTTCCCCCCTTTCCTTCCCCACCCCAACATTCGGGGTCTCGGTCTCGCCGCCACCTCCCCCCTCCGCTAGGCCTCGGCCTGTCCTCACCCTCCAGATGCGCAGGTAGTCGCCGGAGGTGGCGAGCAGGTCGGGGTAGACGCCCTTGGTGTCGGGGATCCACATGATCTTGGTGGTGGGGTAGGGGTGGTCGAAGGTGTTGCGGGAGATGAACTCGGAGCTCTCCTCGTCCAGCCCCACGATCTGCACCTTGTTGTTGTACTCCTCCACGAAGGAGCCGAGCGCCAGGCGGAAGCGCTTGTCGGGCCGCACGCTCCAGTTCATGGCGTACACCGTCCATGGCGCCTCGTACTTGTAGATCTCCTTCCTCTTGCCGTGCATGCTCATCTTGGGATGGGGAGGCCCGCTGTCCGCCTCGGCTCGGCTCCGGCCCACCTGCCCTGCCCGGCGCGGCCCGTCAACGCCGCCCCTCACAACAATAAACCGCTTAAACTCACAACGGAAACCCGTCGCTGACTGAGTGGCCGCAGGCGGACATAGGTGGGCGGGCCAATAGATCATGTGATGGACGGCAGCACAGACCAATCAGGTACAGGCATTCAGTGGGCGGGTTTATAATTGCCATGATGGACGGCGAAACGGGCCAATTAGATAGAGGCATTTGATGGGCGGGCCATTGATACCTATGATGGACGAGGGATCAGACCAATCAGGTACAAGCATTCGGTGGGCGGGCTCACTGTTGGCACCTTGCGTGTGCTTACAATCTGATTTGAGGATCAACTAATAAAAACACAAAACACATGAAACATGAAATTAAAGTGACGAGTGGAAAGGTTTGGGGATGTGCAAAGATGGGATGATTGGGGGTGGGGGCACAGGGGAAAAGGATCTCCTTGTGGCGTTCTGTCCTGCATCTTGGTGGAACCAGTCTGTTGCTGAAGGTACTCTTCAGGTTGACCAGTGGGTCATGGAGGGGGTGAGCTGTGTTGTCCAGGATGCCCCGCAGTTTGAGGCAAAGATCCTAGATGAGTATCTTTGGTTTGAGGAGCATCCTCTCCTCCAAGACCACCTCCTATGACTCCAACTCCACCCCCAGGACAGATCCAACCTTCCTGATAAGCTTGTTAAAACTATTGGCGTCCACGGCCTTCGTCCTACTGCCCCAGCACATGGCAGCAAAGAAGATGACACTGGCTACCACCGATTGGTAGAACTTCTGCAGCATTTTACTGCAGACGTTGAAGGAGTGGAGCCTTCTCAAAAAGTAGGCGGCTCTGTTTCTTCTTGTACATGGCTTCAGTTTTGACCAGTCGTGTACTGACCAGGTACACTCCAAGGTATTTGTATTCCCTGGTAAAGGGCCTGTCCCACTTAGGCGTATATTTTTTACGACTGCCGGCGACTATCATAGTCGTATCAGGTTGCCGAAAAACCGGCGACTGGACACCCCTACGACAATGTCTACGACAAGCTACAACAACCTACCACCTAGTCGACATCAAGCTACGGTAAGATACTGACAACCGGTGACCCATTAGGACGTCCACCTACGACCACACCTACGACAACCTACGTCCACACACAACAAGGTATGACAAGCTATGACCCTGTCGGCGAAAAATGAAGACAACTTGAAATAATTCAGTCGGCGAAAGCTGTCGCCGGTTGACATATGTGGCCGCCAATGGAATTCACCGAAGTCGGCACCGGCGACAACCTTCTTCACCTGCCGACAACCTAACTCATCCTGGCGACAACCTACAACAGCACCAAAGTCAGGAGAAGTCAAGCTATGCCCATTGGCGTCAAATCCACTGTCACCGACTGTCTCAGAAAATCTTTCAACATGTTGAAAATCCAGCCGCGACCAGACACTAAGACTCTTTGGGCGACTGAGGAGACTACTCACGACCATACAGGCTACACCCTATACAATACAAATTTATTGTCATTTGAGCCCCAGTGAGACTCAAACGAAATTTTGTTTCCACAGCCATACAAACAAAAACAATGTCCTACAGACATACACACAATTAAGTTCACACAAACATCCATCACAGTGAACCCACTGTGATGGAAGGCAAAAGTATTTTCTCTCCCCCGCTCTCCATGTCTCTCCCGATGTCCAAGCCCCAGGCGGGCGATGATAAGTCCCACGGCCATTTTAGGCCGTGCCGGGCGATTTACGGCCCCGCTCCCGGTCTAGAAGTCTCGAAGTTGGAGCCCCCGGCGGGCGCTGTAATGTCCCACGGCCATGAAGCCGCGCCGGGTGATGTACTTCCCCGCTCCGGGTCGTTCCAAACCCCGCGACACGGGCTGGAGAAGTCGCGTTGCGGGAGCTCCGGGAAGCGGTCTCTCTCTCCCCCCGGACCCGCGAGCTCCCGATGTCCCAGTCCACCAGACCTGCGGCTGCGTTGCTGGAGCCTCCGAGTCCCAGGAGTCGAGTCGCAGCAGCGAGTCACCACCGCTCCCCACGTTCCGAGGCCGGCCAGCCCCACGATGGTGAGTAGTCCGCAGCGCAGTCTCCCGAGCCCCCGGGTCGTTCAGGTTGGAGGCCGCTCCACGGTGCTAGGCCCTAGTCGCCTAAAAAATCGCTGAAGTGGGACAGGCCCATAAACTGCACACCCACACCATTGATGCAGACAGGGGTGTTCCTCTCCTCCTAATATTCACTATTAACTCCTTAGTCTTGTCAGATGATTCAGCCCACACCACTCAACAAAGTCGTTGGCTACACCTCTGTATTCAGCTTCCCTCCCCTCACTGATGCAGCCCACAATTGCCGAGTCAGATGAAAAATTCTGGTGGTGGCAGGAGTCCGGTTATATCTGAGGGCCTAGGTGTAGATGGTGAACAGGAAAGGAGAGAGGACCGTCCCTTGTGAGGCCCCCTGTGTTGCTCACTACCATGTCCGAGACACAGTTCTGTAGCCTGACATATTGTGGTCGTCCAGTCAGGTAGTTGGTGGCAAATGTCTGATTAACGGGCCGGAGATCGCCAATCATTCTTAACAAGAGGATGATTCTTATCATTCTTACCCATTCCTTTTCTCAAGAGATGCCGCCTGTCCCAATGAGTTACTCCAGCATTTTGTGTCTACCTTCCATTTAAACTAGCATCTGCAGTTCTTTCCTACACATCCTACCTACATTCTTATCAAGCTGATAGATGGACACTCTATCGACAGGATCAGATTCATTGACAAGAATGAGAACAAATCAGCTTCACATCTCAACTACCTGCCCTCTGTTTGACTCTCATATATATTAAGAGTAGGCTGGAAGTTCCAGCTTTTTCCAGATCCATGATCATCTGTCTCCCTCAACAAAGCTTTTGTGCTTCCTGCCCCCTGCAAGACCAGAAGGCAGGCAGGGGGATATGGAAGTTGAACACCAAGCTGCTAACTCCCAGAGAACACTGAGGAACCAAAGAGCGACTTCACAGTTTACAGAACTCTGAAGCCACTTTGACCATGGATGCATTGGCAGGAAGCCCCAAGGGGAATATCAAGAGGTATCATCCTCAAATGGTTTGTTCAGAAGGCAAGAGTCAGGAGGAATTCAATTGCCCCAACACAATTTTTCTCCTCTTATTAACCTGCAGATATCTCTGGGAACTGTTTCATTGGCAGAACTGCTGGCAGGAGCAGTACATCATTATCAGCTTGAGAGTTAGCAGGCAATAATGCCTTATTTTGGCAGGGAGATGAGATGGAGTGGGGAAGAGAGAGGTGGCACTGGGGAAGGTAAGAATAAAGTGCTACCTACTAAGTAATATCTTGTCAATAAAAACAAACGCTGACAGTATTTTGTTACTGTTATTTCCTGCTATTTATTCGGGGAATTTCAGAAAGATTTGAACCACATTCACCGGGGCTTACCTAATGTAATCCTAGGATTGACATGCATTACATTGATGTTTATTTTATGCAAAAAATGTTAATTTTACGCAAAAAATCCCACAAAAGCTATTGAAATCCGATTAAATATTTCAGCAATTGTTAAAATAATGGCATATTTTCTCCTTCTTCTGAAGACTCAGCCATTTGGGCATGGCACCTTCTCAAGCCAGACAAGGACTGTAGATGACCAATCCACCGCAGGGAGAATCGGGCCCTATCCTATGTTTAGCTGATGAACATACAAGAAACTATGCCTAATTATGAGTACTGTATAGGCTGGTCCATGGCACTTCATTCAATGTACAGAGAATAGTGAATTGGATGAGGGGCTGCAGAGCACATGGTGCTGGTAGAACTGTACCCCAGCAGCCTTCAGCAAAGGATGAAAACTGATGGATAAAATGTTTAGTTTCTACAATTAGTCATAACTGTAAGTTTACCGCGCAGCATATTTATGTTTTGAGGCAAAATTGTTGGGAGTACTCAGAAAACCTTGAAATGATCCACATACAGTGCACTGCACACAAACTCAGTATTCAACTGTGTTTGATATTCATGGTCATTGTTCATGATGCACAATAAACCCTCTCCTTCTTGCAGTTAACTTTGCAAGTCTATATTATCATAGACTTTAATAACGTCCTGATTCTCATCGATTTGTTCAATCAAGCAAAATGCTGTTTGCAAATCTCTATCCGTTAGTGGAACCGTTGTGGTGGCGATAAATTCAGGTCCGGAATCAGTGGTCAGCAGTCCCAATGAATCCAACCTCTCTCGTACCTCCCGCAATGAGGACAAGTCACAAACAAACTGAAAAATAATTTAGAAAACATTATGTATGGCATGAGTGCTTTACAGGTTTTATTTAACACAAAAATTAAAAAAAAATTCTTCCCCGTATTCCCTAGTTTTGTCTTGTGCAAGTACAACTCTGCACCTTATAAAATGTGGCGGTATCGGTAAATTAGCCATTCCACACTTGACCATATTTCTCACATTGTCGTATTTCCACTTGGTGCTGAAGGGTTTATCTGACAGCTGCAGTGGCAAATGTAGTGCTCAAAGGCACATTGAACTTGGGTCCCTGCAATTGCTTTCAAAAATAGATAAAACTCTTCTGAGCCAGGACTGATTTTCAGAGAATTATTAAACACTGTTTAAAGGTCCTGTGACCCTGTCCTTGTTGGTGTCAATGTGGTAGACATAACGGTATCTAAAGACAGAGGGTAGCTTTCAGTGTCTAGGCCAAAATATATCTATCAATCCAGATAATCATGGAATTTTTTAAACTTTGATTGTTCTTGAACAAGTCATGAACAGCCATGATCATGTTGATTGACAGTGCTGGCTCGAAGGGCCGAATGGCCTATTTCTGCACCTATTTTCTAAGTCAAGAACACTAATCCAGAGATATATTCAAATCCCACCAGAGGTGCTGGGGAATTTAAATCCAGTTTTAAAAAAGCATTGCCCACCATCAGCATCCTAGGGCGAGTCACCATGGCTCACAAAGATGGTTCATTACCATCTTCTCACAGGCAGCCAGCGATGAGCAGTAAACACTGCCCTTGAAGCAAAGACAGCATGTCTGTTGACGCTCTAGATCGGAATGTATAAATTGGCTGCTATTTTCTGCTTCAAAAGGTCACAGTACTGAAATAATTGGTTGATTGCACAGCAGTTTGACACACTCTGATGATGATAAACCTGACTTGTTTTTCATGAAATTAATGCTGATACCATTTTGAACTTGGAATTACAAAATTGTTGCCAATTCTGGCTCGGGTGGCATTAAACTCTTAGTTTCATAAGGAAAACAAAGAATCCCGGTGATACAAATGCAACAAGACGGCTTGTGTACATTTATTTTTGCTCTTCACTGGATACAGGTGAGAACAAGCATCAGGTTAGTACAGAGGATGTTTCATATTTCATCTGGAGCAAGCAAGTCAAGAAGCATTTGTAGTGACATAGAGATGGTCAACATTTCTGGTCAAAACACTGCATCCATGATATTTCATTTAATCTGTGCTGTATCTGCACTGGAAATAAAATGACATACTGTGCAGAAAGTATTACAGTCTATCCAAACTGAGCTGGCCCGGCCCTGGGAATATTGATGTAACAGTGTGGAAGGAGCATTAACCCCCGCTGCACCTAGCAAATAATTGATGGGAAGCTTTGCTCTTTATGTAACTTTGTTCTGATTAAACACATCAAGGATGGCATGTCATTTCCTTCCTACTGTGCTGCTGATGGAGATTAGACATACTGTGCCCACATTAGACCTTGAAGTCCTTTTGTGAGGAGTGCCAATGTGTTCTCACCTTCAGCATGACTTGATCTTCTTCATCTTCAATCTGCTTAACATCTTCAGCTCCAGAGTCAATTGCCAGCTCCAAAGCACGTTCCAACAGAACATCCTTACCGCCCTTATCCAGGCCATTCACCATCACCACCCCTTTCTTCTGGAAAGAGTGGCGTGCTCCATCACTCATCATTCCCCTGGTATTAACAAGACATCATAATGGTGTTTTAACAAAACTGATGAAATTTCACTCAACCAAAGTGGCATTTGAAACAGTATTGTTTCCATAAACCAGTACATTTACACCACTTAAAACAATGTCATCTGAAAATACCACCCCCTAAATAATCTGGTCAATCTTTCACTCACAGGATGCCAAATCACTTTCCAATCTGAAGCCTTGGAGAAGAAGAGAAGCTAACTGCTCCAAAGTTCTGAGTTTGAGTCTATTCTGCATGGAAGTGCAGAGATATGAAAGACATTAGGTGAGGTCTGGCATGCAGTTTTCGGAGTGCACAGCAGTTAGTAACTATATTTTGTGTGATCAGACTATGGATAGAGTATCCAGTTTGATGGGCTCAGGATTATACCCAGTTGCAGGCATATTGGCAATTTTGTTCAGTATCGGATGTGATTGGTGAGTAATTGAGACAAGAATAGGAGGTCAAGTATGATTGGCATGAAGATGGGAACAGATGTGATCTGGATTGTGATGCATAGAGTTTTTGTTATTATCAGCAGCAGCTTCAAGTGCTGGATGAGGACCAAGCTATCGGGCTATAATTATTTTCAACAAATCCCAGGGAAATATGCAGAAAACATAACTGAGCTCAAATCCTTATTGATAGAGTGCAGTCAGCCCTACAATAAACTGTGGCAGAGAAAGAAGGCTCCACATCTGGGATATAACATAGATTTCAACAGGACATTGTGAGCTCCAGTATATGGTCACTCTGAGCCCAACATGAATATCAAATGAAATGTAAGACCTTTTCCCCCACGTGAAATAATATGGTCAGATGTCAGTAATGATACCCACACCCGACCTAAATGAGCACCTAATCCCCACTTCAAAACACTGTAATCCCACCTGAGGAATGTTTACATTTTGACAATGATCATTACCAACAAATTATTTTTGAAATGCAAAGTACACACAATGTCCCAAAGGTATCAAATACACTACTCAAATGCGTGTCTTCTGTCCAGCCTTCTCATCCAAGCCATTTCATAAAGCAACAACTGGACATTGAACAGAAGGGGCTGTTCATTTTTAAGTAAAGGGCTGTCCCACACTCACGATGATTGTAGCATTACAACCTGACGACGCACCCGTACCAACCCAAGCTGCCATGTCATTTCCCCAGATAGATAAAGTCCCAAGACAAATAATGGAAAAAATACACTGAAAACTTCCTTTCTAGAACAATTAAAATCAGCTTTGCTATACATTCATTCAGATTACTGTGCATTTTAAACTTGGAGCACACAGATGGGAGATGGTTACAAACAAAATCTATCCCTCACGGTAATGCATTGCACTAACCCGCAACACCTGTTGTTTGTGTACAGCTTTGGCAACAAGCATCAATTGGGCCTCGTCAGGCAAACCCTGAAAAACTGTCCCTTAGTTTGTTCTTACCCATTTTTGTTCAGAATGCTCTTTAGCTGTTGTAGTGTTCGGCTGTTGTTGTCCGTGAGGACTTCAATGAGCAGGGCCGACCCTCCTGGACCTCTTGCTTCATACAGTGAGTAGATTGAAGCCTTGGATTTCTGACAAATAAGAAACATGCATATAAACAGTATAAACAGCTAAAGCTGAAATACTATCAGAGGCACCATTAACAATGCTGTGTGTCATACAGCAATGACGTAGGATGTCACTGCACGGCTTCCCTCTTAGATTAGATTAGATTAGATTAGATTTGGTTTATTGTCATTCAGACCTTTCGGTCTGAACGAAATTTTGTTTCCCTGCAGTCATACATATAATTTAAAAAATGGCAAAAACACACAATCAACACAAATTTAACATCCACCACAGTGAGTTCACCAAACACATCCTCACTGTGGTGGAAGGCAAAATCTTAAAGTCTCTGTCTCTTCCCTCTTTGTTCTCCCTCTGCGCCGAGGCGACGGTTCAAATTCCGCGGGTGGTTGCTGCCTCCGCCACAACTCCAGGGCCGAGTCGGGTCTCCGCCGCTGCTGCTGCTGCCGCCGCCACAGCTTCGGTGCCGAGCCGGGTCTCCGCTGCTGCTGCTGCCTCCGCCACAACTCCAGGGCCGAGTCGGGTCTCCGCCGCTGCTGCTGCTGCCGCCGCTACAGCTTTGGTGCCGAGCCGGGTCTCCGCTGCTGCTGCCGCCGCCGCTACAGCTTCGGTGCCGAGCCGGTTCTCCGCTGCTGCTGCTGCCGCCGCCACAGCTGCAGGGCCGAGCCGGGTCTCCGCTGCTGCTGCTGCCGCTACAGCTTCGGTGCCGAGCCGGGTCTCCGCTGCTGCTGCTGCCGCCGCCACAGCTCCAGGGCCGAGCCGGGTCTCCGCTGCTGCTGCTGCCGCCGCTACAGCTTCGGTGCCGAGCCGGGTCTCCGCTGCTGCTGCTGCCGCCGCTACAGCTTCGGTGCCGAGCCGGGTCTCCGCTGCTGCTGCTGCCGCCGCCACAGCTCCAAGGCCGAGCCGGGTCTCCGCTGCTGCTGCTGCCGCCGCCACAGCTTCGGTGCCGAGCCGGGTCTCCGCTGCTGCTGCTGCCGCCGCTACAGCTTCGGGGCCGAGTCAGGTCTCCGCTGCTGCTGCTGCTACAGCTCCAATGCCGCCAGCTCCGCCATTAGGCCTCGGCGCAGACGGAGACGGGGAATACGACCGAAGAAAAAGTCGCATCCCCCGAAGGAAGAGACCAAAGCATGTTTCTCCCACCCCACCCACACACATACACAACTTAATAAAACAAAATTAACTAAGACATGACAAAGAACAAAACGAAAGAAAAAAACAGACGGACTGCAGGTGGGCCGCAGCTGTTAAGCCAGCGCCGCCATCTTCTTAATACTGCAAGGGTTCGGCACTTAGTTCTGGTCACCACGCTGCAAGGAAGAAGCGAGTACATTTTTCCGACTTGGGACATAGCTGCACAAGATGTTGGGAAGGCCATATTTGGAGTACAGATCTTATGCCCTGCTATAGAAAGGACTTCATTAAGCTGGATATTATATTTTCTTTGGGATAGAGGAGATTGAAATGCAGGGAATAATGAGGGTATAATTTGAGAAAATAAGCGAGACCAATCTCCCATTTGCAGAAGAGTCAAAAGGCAGAGGGGCTTATATTTAAAATAAGTGATAGAAGAATTGGAGGAGAAATTAGGAAATTGTTTAGTAAAGATTCTATATAGCAGGAGTTGAAATAGTTACAAGATGGCAATGCAATACTTACTGCACCTTTAATTGCAGCTTCAATAGATGCTTTAGGCATGTTCTTGGTTCGGCACTGCTCAATGAGGTTTGCCAGCTGAGAGTTAAACTCAGGATTTGAACCACCTTCTGCAAAAATAATTATAATAAAATGAATTTGTGTCTGGGACTTCAGTATAGAAATAGCATAGTAGCTCTCCTCAACCCGTTGCAGCAGTTAAAACTGTGCAATGGAAATCTTAGAATCAAATATTTCCATAATTTTTATTCAAAGAAAACTTTGCCAAATATTCATAAGAAGTTCAGTAATTTTTTGCTAGTGTTATTCTTATAACCAGATGAATCCAGTGGATAAAATGTATTATAGCAAAATAAGTAAACACATATTCAGCTAAAAGCAAAATTCATGAACTGTTTCCACATTACCTTTCACTGCAATGCGAATCATGATTGAAAGCTTGGCAAACACCTGACTCTTGGCAATATCTTTTGGCCCTTTGATATGTTTCACCTTTGACCACTTGTTATGTCCTGCATGATTAGCTGCAGACATGTGGATCTCAGCACACGGCACTAGGAGACTGTACTGGCAGCTTGCTTGGGCGCAGAGGGAAATGGAGGCCGGTGAGAGAGCTCTGCGCTTTGCCACCAACTCGGCTGAATTCCACAGTGACGACAGGAGGTAGTTTCTATTCCGCAAGCAAACACTTCGAAATGTGGCAACTCTAGCCATGGTGGCAAATCCGATTGACCAGCTGCAAAAAAGGATGAACAACATGAACACAAGGGACTGAAGGTGTTGGATCAGGAGCAAATAGCAGCCACAAATCATGCCTGAATCTCTCCAATTATTTATTGTTTTTTTCTAGTAAGTTTACTATTCTGGACAAACTAGAATAATGAACAAATAACTATTCAGCACAGCTGGTTCATCCCAATGTTTATGCTCCACAAAACCGGCCCCTCTTCTTTCAACCCCATCACCATGGCCTTCTACTCCTTGCTCCCTCCTTCATGTATATCCCCCTGAAATACATCAGTGCTAATCATCCTTCAGGAAGTTGCATCTCAGCACACCAGTTAATTATCCCAAATTCATTATTGGATTTTTTTACTAACCATTTTATGTACTGCTCATATACTTTGGTATCCCCAGAAGTGGAAGTCTATCCAGTCCATTAATTTATTTCATAACATCTTGTATTAGAACATCCCTTATGCTTTTCTATTAATTTTTACATAAAGTGGGCAAAATCTCCTCATTTTTTTCAGGTAGGTATAACCTCTCAATCTGTATCTTATAATTTTTCATTGAACCAATCTCTCTGTGCCTGCTTGTAGCATTAATTTTATGCCACTCGTACACATCATTGAATAAAATTGACTAACCCATTTGAGTACTGATTGCCATGATTGACCCTACCAATTTATTTGTTCTTCATTGTGGTCCATATGGTCTAATCAAGTTTAACATGCATTGCCTTTTTGTCATTCACGTGAAATTGTGATGTACATTGATTTATCTTTGTTTATATTATCTATTGAGTACTGTGTTTAAAGCACAAGACTGATCCTGTGCGTTTTGCATGCAGTTCTGGTTGCTCAGCAATAGGAAATTATGTAATTGAGATGGTAAAGGCACAGAAAACGTTCATAAGGATGTTACCAGGACCGGAGGGCTTGAATTATAGAGAAAATGGATAGGCTGGGACATTTTCCTGGTGTGTTGGTGGTTGAGGATGTGATCTTATGGCGGTTTACACAACCATAGGGGCGGAGACAATATGAAAAGTCAGTCTTTTTCTCCGGGTAGAGAGGAGCTGCCAGAGAAAGGTACAAATTACAATGTTTAAAGGACATTTGTACACGCATAAAGGTTATGGGGATATGAGCTAAATGAAGGCAAATGTGACTAGCCCAGGTAGACATAATGGTCAGCATAGATAAGTCGGGCTGAAGGGCCTGTTTCACTGTTAGATAACTCCATGACCTTACTTGTTGAATCCTTAGACGACCTCCCTCACTATCCACAACTCCGACAATTTCTGTGTTGGCTGCAAAAATTTAATGGTCAACGTGTCAACATTTCAGTCCCGTTCAGATCATGTTCTATTTTGCACAAACGACATCCTGCCGCTTCCTAAAATCCCCAGAGCCGAGAGTTCCACTTCAGCTCCAATCTTGCCCGTCGCAACGAACAGGGGCCATTAGACTCAGACGCCCGGGTGTCGCCCAGCAGCCCCAGCTAACACGCTGCGGATCCGCCATGACCAGGCCCGGCCGCGGGCCACTCCTCGCCACTCACTCACTCACCGGCTCCCCGCGCATTCACAGACATCCGGTGGACGAGACGAGCGATCGCAGTCGGGTGCCGGCCGTGGCATGTGCATGCGCACTGGAGCGGCGCCGACCTGGCCTGTGCCTGCGCACTGGAGCGGCGCCGGCAGGGGAGCAAGCTCGCATGCGCGACAGTAGCCCAGCCTGACACAGTGGGACTGCCAACCAAAGATCCTAGAGGAGAGCGCCTCTAGTATATTTGCTGCCAACTGCAAGTAAATAGCGGAGTTCCCTTCTTAATCTCACTTCTCCCTCTCTCATCTCTGAAGACAACCTTAAAACTTCTTTGGGTTATCTTTTGGCCATGTGCACTAACACACCCTTGAGTGATTCTCTATCAAACTGTGTCTACTGTCACTCCTGTGAAACATCTTGGGATGTGTAGGAAGGAACTGCAGATGCCGGTTTAAATCGAAGATAGACACAAAATGCTGGAGTAACTCAGTGGGACAGGCAGCATCTCTGGACAGAAGGAATGAATGACGTTTCTGTTTTCCGCACAAAACCTTTCAGTGGAACCTTTCATTCAACTTGAATGTTTCTTTCTCCACAGATCGTGCCTAACCTGCTGTTTCCAACGACCTCTGCTCTCCAGCATTTCTTGAATTATCTTTACGATTCGGGGTCATGGACTCTTGTAGAAACAAGGAAATGCAAAAAAAGTGCTGGAGCAACTCAGTCTGGCCCCGACCTGAAACGTCACCCATACCTTCTCCTCAGATATGCTGCCTGACCCGCTGAGTTACTCCAGCATTTTGTGTCTATTTTCGGTTTGAACCCGCAACTGCAGTTCCTTCCTACACAGTGGGACAGAGGACCGGGAGTTGTGAGGGAGACGGGCAGAGGTAGGTATAAACCAGAATGGAAACAGAATTTGACCATTCGGCCCAACGAGCCCGTGTCAGCAACACCGTGATCCAGCCCTCATCTGAGGTTTTATCCAAACGAGGACCAAAAGCCTGAATTCCAAGGTTGAGTGACTGTTCTTGGTAGCAAGGAATCTTGTTATGACAAATAATAATCACAAGGAACACACTCCACTGGGGTCATACCTTGTACAAAGCAAGATGGTTATAGTGGGACCAAGAGATCAATGCAAACGTTCTTCAAGGCAGAGCCGTGTTCTCAGTATCTTTAGCTACTTCAACGACCTTTGTTCCAGCATAGATTCAGAAATTGATATGTTTGTCAATGATTGCATAAGTTTTCAGTTCCACTTACATTTCCTTAGCAAATGAAGCTGTCCAAGACTGAATGTTGCAAGACCTCAATAGCATTCAGGCATGTGGTGATCAGTGGCAAGTAACGTTCACACTGAACGTTTATGTGTTCGGCACGGACTAGAGGGGTCGAGATGGCCTGTTTCCGTGCTGTAATTGTTATATGGTTATTATATGACAAAAATGCCAGGCAATGACCATCCCAACGAGAATTTAACCTTTAACAACCAATGGCATTATTATCACCAAGTTTTCCACTATCAATTGAATTGAATTGAATTGAATTGAATGCCTTTATTGTCATTCAGACCTTACGGTCTGAACGAAATTTCGTGCCTGCAGTCATACATACAATCATACAATAATAACAACAATAAACACAAATTAACACCACCACAGTGAGTCCTCCAAGCACCTCACTGTGGTGGAGGCAAAAATCTTAGGGCTGCAGTCTCTTCCCTCCTCTTCTCCCTCTGCGCTGAGGCGATACCCCACCGGGCGATGGTAAATCAGTCCCGCGGCTCACCGAACCCCGCAACGGGCCGGCTCAAACACCGCGGCCCGGGGTGGTCGAAGCTGCCGCCCTCCAGTCCAGCGGACGCAGCCGCTGGCCCGCAGCTGAACCCAGGACTCAGGTCACCGCCGCCAGAACGTCGTCCCAGCCACCGGAGCACCGTTCCAGCCCCGAGCCGGATCGCCCTCACGTGAGTGCCGTTCCTCCCTCGAGCTGGGCCACTCCGACGGGAGTGCCGTTCCTCCCACGGGCTGGGCCACTCCGACGGGAGTGCCACAGCCCCTCACGGAAGCGTCTCGGCCCCTCGCCAGGCCGTCCTCACGCCAATATCCTGGGGGTCATCATTGACCAGACACTCAACTGGATAGCCACATAAATACCGTGGCCATAAAATCAGACCAGTGGCTGGGCATTCTGTGGCAGATTCCTATTTTCTTAGGGCGTCAAAGCCTTTCATAAAGACAGATAAAAGTGACATAATGGGATGATCTCCACTTCCCTGAATGAGTGCAGTGCAAGCAACTCCCATTAAGCTCCTCACCAACCACGATAAAAACAGCCCCACTGATCAGTACCCCATCTATTACCCTAAACATTCACTTCCTCCACAATGCATCAAGATACATAATTTAGATATACTAGAAGAGACAATAGACAACTACCAATCCCTGGGGAACTCAAGTGTACACTTCACTCCCATTATTGTTTCCCATTTCTTAAGCCAGTTTCCTATACCTTAAAATATTTTCATCATGGGCTCTGTTACTTGATCAAAAGAAAATCAAGTTAGGCTAATGTCTGTCTGCCTTAAAAAAAAATCCATTGTTGGTTTTCTCTAATCAATCCACACTTATTAATTTGACAGCTAATTCTGCCTCTGATTATTACTGGTATGCCCCCCTATCAGATATAAAGTGACTGATCTGGAGTTTAGCTTTTGTTTAAAAAAAAATCAAAGCAATTGGGTGTACCATTTCCAATTTTCCAGTCGTCAGGCACCATCCCTACATATGTAGACAATTGGAAGATTAGTAATATACTTTGGTAGATCTGAATAGTGAAAGTCACAGTCACTGATACTAACTTTTCATTCCATAATGTAACTATTTGAGTCGCCCAGCTGTCATGGTGATTTGGATTTTCTTTTCTGAAATCCAACGTTTTAATTTGCAAGTTCAGTACATTAATTTTTGCTACTGTTGCCCAATTACATGATTTCTGAAAGAACTAATCTATCAGAGCAGCTTAATTATGTGCACTAATGGAAATTATATGAAGATTGGATGCATTTCAATTAATCTAATTCATTTACCAGACGAGCAAAACTCAAATGTACATAATTACAGTACACATTATATAACTCCTTGGCAGGCACCCCAAAGTGAATCTTCCTAAACAAGCGTTGGGTCACAGGATACATATTCTCAAATCCAATCTAGTTCCAAATAAGCAGTCAGCACAAACTGCTTTTGAACCTTTGAACTCTTTTTTACTCCAATAATAATTCACCTAGAACAACTGGTGCTGAAAATGTAATCTTATCACTCATGGAGAACAGGCAATAGTTAGAACATAGAGCAGTACAGCACAGGAACAGGCCCCTCAGCCCACCATTGCTGTGCTGCACAATATACCAATTTAAATTAATCACTCCATTCCTTACCTGTTCATCTGTCTATGTAAACACCTCTTTAAAAGTCACATGCCACTTGACACTCTTGTTTTTTTTTTAAATCCACCCCACATATCTCATTTAAACTTTCTCTCGCTGGCCTCATAGCTGTGCCCTCCAGTATTTGCCATTTCCACCTGGGGTTAAAGGTCATGACGGTCCACCCTATCCATGCCTCTCATAATCTATGTGTAGGAAAGAACTGCAGGTGCTGGCTTAAATAGAAGGTAGACACAAAATGCTGGAGTAACTCAGCAGGACAGGCAACATCTCTGGAGAGAAGGAATGGGAGACGTTTTGGGTCGTGACCCTTCTACAGTCTCCAGAGATGCTGCCTGTCCTGCTGAGTTACTCCAGCATTTTGTGTGTACCCTCTCATAATCTAAGTATTTTCATCGGGTCTCCCCTCAGCCACTGAAGGCTCCAGGAGAAAAAACAGTCCAAGTTTGTGCAACCACTCCTTATAGTTACTACCCTTTAGGTTGAAGCACAATATATCTAATCTTTGGTGTACCTGTCCTTAATTATTTGCAACCAAAAGCTAAAAGTTGTGGAATACCGACATTGAATCAGAAAATGTTGGAAATGCCACGAGGAAAGAAAAAAATGAATGCTTTTATTGTTGGGCGTGTTTGATCTGTCATTACTCAAAATCCTCATTCTGATCAGCACAAAATTCACATTAAAGCTATGTTCCCAATGTGCTTTGGGAACTCCTTAAAAAAAAGTGCAGAGAACAATTTTTTGCAAGAAAGAATGTTGACATGTTGTGATGGAAGATTTTTGACTTGCAATGTTATACATTTCACTTTATTATTGCCCGAGATACTATGGCTTCTTGCTTTTATTTCTAGCTTCTGCTGTATTTGGGTGTGATGGAAATCCATTTAGTTCAAACCCAAAGAAAAACAGAACTACATAACGCAAGGCTTTTTTTCTAATATAAAAGTTTTTTTTATTAAGTCCATGCTTACCACACACATACCATGATAGATTCAATAATTATCCATTTACTTAAATAAACTCAAGAACATAAAGATTCTGCTTGCACCCTCCCCTCTTTCAAACGTGTGTGACTCTGCAGCATTGATTTAAAATGCCAGATACAATGCATGAAATACCAGGAGAAGCAATTTTAGTGTAAAGTGGCAAAGGGCTTAGGCTTTACACCCAGAACAGAGATTAGTCACGGCTGTACCCTGCGGCTGTAAATTCCAAGGACTGGATTCATATCCTTAGGAAAGTTCCTTTCGCCTCAAATGTACAAGTGGAAATTTACTTTAACATTAACATCATATTGAATTTTATAGGCTCTAGTCCAATATACAACTGAATATGTAACTATTTTTCTACCCATTTCCCCCTCTTCTATCTTGGGCATGTTAACACTGCTGGGATGCAACTCTTTTGACCCCCTTCCCAGGATCTTTGTGCACACAAACCCATGATTGAGGGTTTGAGATGAACTAACCCACTGAAGGCGCAACCTGAACCCTCTTGGGTTATTCAAGAGTGGGTACCAGCACACAAGGCCAGCCAGTAGTGTCTGGCTCATGACTATTTTTGAGTCTTACTGTTGGCCAAATTTAGCCACTTTACAGAAACTATACCAAATTCATTGATATGGTACTTTACTTTGCATACTAATACCCCTGAGTGACTGTCTAAGCTCCTTTTAAAACCACAATACCTTGCACATGTAGTTTAAATTGCATAACCGATCAATGGTGCTTAAGATTAAACTGGTTCATTGCTCTAATGTAGAGGCTGATGCTTGGCATCATACCACCTGAATCCCATATTATGGCTGGTCTGGAAGACAGGGTTAATATATATTTAAGCATTTGGTTAAACAGTTTCTTGCTGATTTTATAAAAATCCAGGACCATTGCATGAGCAACATGTGCAAAATTCAGGCTTCAGGGAGTATTGGGCAATTTTGAAGTGATATCAGGAAGCACCTATTAATATAAACAATAGAAATCTGGAACTTTGACGGCATAAGGTGGGAGTGTGTGGTGTGAGAAAGAAAATGTCAAGGCAATATAGTTTAGGAGAGAATTACTCAGATGAAAGGGGTCAGAAGACATTGAAAGTCCAACATTTTAACATGTCAAAAAGCAGATTTAAAATATTCTACTAAAATGTATCATTTAACCACTTTACAGGAATTATGTATTAAACTCATTGGCTTGGCATTATCCTTTGCATACTAAATACTCCTGAGTGACTGTCTACGCTCCTTTTAAAACCACATTTAAAACCAATTGTGGAGGCTTGTCCTAGAATGCAGTACCATAGGATGGATTCCAAAACACTTATTCACCACATTCTCATCAGTCGAGGGGCAAATATCTGATATTGCAGTTCAAGTTCTGGCCTCCATGTGGTGTTTAGATGCAGGATTATGTCAGCAACAGAGTTAATGGCTGAAGCTGAGGAACAGGTTGACAAATCAATTCTTCAGTTAGGTGACACGTCTCGGTAAGCCTCATCTTGAATTCACAGATAATCCTCCAAAGAGCTCACTAACGCTTCCAGCACTAACACAGTCCGTAGCCAAGTCCAAAAATACATCTTGAATGGGAAAGATGCTAGGCCACTGGAAATGTTAACATGTATTTTGGGATGGACACAAAATGCTGGAGTAACTCGGCGGGACAGGCAGCATCTCTGGAGAATGAATGGGTGACCCTGTGAGGTCTGGTGCTGGGGGGGATGGTGGGGTCACTCATTCCTTCTCTCCAGAGATGCTGCCTGTCCCGCTGAGTTACTCCGGCATTTTGTGTATTTTGGGATTACTGGTGAATGTTACAAGGCAGCAAACTGAGTGTTGGAAAGAGTGATTGCATTGTTGACCCAACATCTTCATCTCTTGCTTCTTTCCCCATGCCAGATAAATCCATATGAAAGCCTGCCAGGGACTGACTAGATTCAGAGAGCACATATTAAGCACTTGTTGGACCTTGAAAATCTATGCTATCTTTGTTAGATGGTGCCATGAAATCTGTAGCCAATACATGAACCAAATGCTTTCCATCACACGGAGATACATATCTTTATTGTTTGCCTTTGTTGGCCACATGCACAGGGCAGTCCCAACAACTTAACTTAAGGGATGAATAAAATGACAGGTTTCAAGGCCTTAAGCTGAAGATCTGCAGCCTCCTGTACATTTTGCAGTTCCCATCACATGACTGCTGCTGAGCAGTGGCCTTTGACAAGAGGAACATGCACCGCTGTGGATTTGGATAGCGTGTGGCCTGTTCATTCCACCAGGACACTGTAAAAACTACTTGCTTTGTGGCTGGAGATGTCCAGACACCTGAATGAACAAAGGAGGATGTTTCTCACTGACCAAAGATTCAGATATGTGGAGCCAGGCATGGTCCAAATTGCAGCAACGGGCCAGAATGACATTTTTCCACACTCCTTCCATTCTCATCCCCACCCAACATAAAGTCCCTCTTTGAAACAGATTAAGCATGGTTTTGTTCTAGAATAATGTCTACTCTTCATAATTAAATTGGCCACTCACTAATGTGGAGTTTTGATCATCTGTTTAATGTGTTAAGCTAATGCAAAGATACAATAACCGTGTCCTTGCCTGATGTCCAAGAGTGCAATTCGTGAGAAGAAGCCATGAAGTAGTAAAGAAGGCAAAGAAGAACAATGAAAATGCTCAGGTGCAGAAACCCAGCAGACATTGCCACTCTAGTGCAGCAACATAGGAGATTTAGAACTACAGCCCAAACTACTGAGCCCAGTAACCAGTCCAGCAACTGAGAATTGCTTTCAGTCACTGGGTTGCAGCCTCATTCTCCACAGGATTCATATTGCATGGGACAGATCACAGCTTTCACACTAATCCGTGCAGTTCAGTGTTGCCAAGAGTCTTTAATGACCATTCGAATTCAATGAAACTTGTTTGAGGTTCTTCATTAAATAAAAACGCTGAATATGCAGGGTGTACCAGTGTGATAAATCTATCATCTGCAATTTTGGTCTGCTGTAAACTAGAGGGTTAAACTGGGATCCACAACAGCACTTGAATCCCATTGTTTGCTATGTGGCACAAATGCCCAAACCATCAGCTTAAACTCCATGCCTGACCTCAGCACCATATAGAACATATAAAGACTTTCATGCAGAATTGAGGACAAGAGTAGATGAAGAGAAAAGAAGAGTAAACTACTCAAGATTGTCCAAGAACAGCATACGGAACAGGTTGTAAAAACTGCAGAACCAACTTTTGAGTGCCCTGAGTTTTTTTTTCTCAATAAAATCAAACATTTCAATTTGATGTGGTCTGCTGTCTCCAGACAGCAGCCCACCTTTCCCAGCCCCTGGTTATTTGGTGGTTCTACATTGCTTTCACTTTGATCTGTTTCATCTTCATCTGCCGCTTCTCTTGTTTCTTCTGCTCACGACGGAGAGCGGCCTCCTGTGAGGAATAGGAAACAATTAAACCATGCAAGGGGCACAAGGGAGAAATGAAACCCTGCAACAAATTGGGCATATGTCACGGGGAGTTGGGGTTTCCTTCTACAATGGAGATTTCAGCTCAATACCTAGACGGACACATATTGGGGGAGTAGTACATCACTGAAGTAGTCTTTCAGATGAATTGAAGCCCTGTTTCTCCTCAATCTGTTGCCACAATTTGGTGAGAATTCCCTCAGTTCCTCTTCCACATCCAACCAAAATTATTCTCTCAACCTTAACTTATCTGAACATCATTACATTATTATTTGTGGGATCACAATATGTGCAAACCAACTGTGCATATGTGCAAACAGTTCTGAAATGACAATAGCGATTAACCAAGGCTGCAGGGTGGGTAAACTAATGACCACAACACCATGATATAGGAAACCAGTGAAGTGGGAGATCAAACAAGAATGTAGTGGTAGCAGGGAAGGAGGAAAGTTAAGGGATATAGAGGGGACTCTGTTGAAGGATTTCAATACAATGAACATGGGGAAAATCCTCTCATGGGAGATTTTGGAACTTGCTTTTACTGTTCAAAAATAGTTGTCCATTTAACGCAGAGTTCAGCTGTATTCTATCAAAGGTTGCATCTTTACAGCTTCCTCAAACGGCAGGGGTAGCAGTTTCTTTGAATGTTTTTATTAAGGCAGAGGGAGATAAGATTCTCACAGGGAATTGGCGGAATTGCAGAGGAAGGATTGCAATGAGTCAGATATTATCCTATTGAATGGCTGAGCAGGCTTGAGGATCTGAATGTGCTGCTCCTGCTCCTACTTTGTAAGCACTGACACGAGGAACTGTGTAATGCAACCTCCGCAGAATCGATGGGCAACGTCAACATAAGATGTCCTTTACGTCCTACCAAGTAACTCTCCTTGCTGCTGACATTCCTTGGTTGGTTTAAGAGATACCACTGGTTAGTTCCTGATCACATAATTGCCAACGCAGGATTATTCCGTACCTCAAGCCTGCGTTGTTTTTCTGGGTCCTCCTCATTCATAATTCTTTCTTTTTCAGCCCGTTTTTTTTCCTCCCTGCGAATCTGAGCAGCTTCCTGACGCTGTGCATGCGTCATCTTCAGAAAGTTCTCCTCCACACGAGCACGATTTTTATCAGCTTTCAGCTTACCCTGTTTTGGGAGTAGTGGAGAAGAATGCATGATTCAGACACGTGCACCTTCTTCGTCACATATATTACACTGATGGGAGCCTGGGATAATTCTCACCTGGTCCCGTGGGTTTATCTACTTTTAACACCAAGACATCGAATACTTCTATATTTATACATTTGCATTTCACTTTCCTTTTCACTGTGACTGCCAATTGTTTCTTTTGTGAATACCGATGAAAAGTATTAATTTTGAATCTCAACTACACTTTCCAGCTGCACACACAGATTGTGCATTATCCCTAAAGGTCCCCACTCTTTTCCTGGTTATTCTTTTTTGTCCTTAATATACATAAAACACATTTGGATTTACCTTAATCCAGTCGGCCAGTGATGTAGCATGACCACTCTTTGCCTTAGGCCTCAACTTGCCTGTGCTGACCAAGATGCCCCACCTACAGTAGTCCCACTTGCCTACGTTTTGCCCATATCCCTGTAAAAGTTTCCTATCCATGCACCTGTCCAAATGTCTTCTAAGTGTTAATTAAGGTTTTGAGTTCATTTATCTTACTAGTTGGTCCCATTGCATTAAAATAGGTACAACAGATGGCCATTGAGTGTTTTTGATCTGCAGATAAATCAGACATAAGCAAAGATGATGCACTGTACTCTTACCTCTCTGTTGAGACGATACTTCTTTGCTTTGTCAATGCTGTAAATAACCATATTCATTAATGGTAGCAAGGACTCCATGTCCTTTGGATAAGTGTTGCCGATTCCAGGCACTGCGGGGAAACAGATACACAATCCAAGCTCAATCACAATAAATTATGTTACATATACAAAAATAAGACGAGAAAACTGGTCAAATTTAATCTCAGGACAGGGCCAACGGATTTTTTCCACATTCTTCTAAATCACTGGCTGAAGTGTAATTTTTGCCAGCAGTTCATAAAGTGAAGATGCTTTCTTTATTTTTTTGAATATTAAAGCTTTTGTTGAATCACCATTTAAACTAAAAGTAGTATTTTTAAATCCATTTAGTCCATTTTAAAATGCTATTTTAAATCTAGAAACAGTTAAAAATGCCTTTGTGTGAACTCTTAACACCCATCAAGGGAGTGTAGCAACAGGACTGCTGGGTCAGCTACCCAAAGAAAAGTCCCTCATGGACTACTCTGCTTCACAGGAAGGCTGTGCAGAGAGGTCCAGAGGTCGATGGGACATTTGGTCAGTTAAAGGCTATAGCAACTGTGGGGATCACATCTGGACTGTTTAAGGGTTTTACATGCAAATCTTGGGCCAGCTCCTGTGCTGTCTCTGTACCAGCTCTCAATGAAATGACACTGGCTGCTTCTCAAGGGCCTGACATCTCAGTTCTTTATACTACTGTATTTACAGGATGGCCATCTTCAGAGTCTGTAACACCCTAAAATTCAGCTGATCCAAGTCAGTCACAGGCAACATAGCTGTGTTGACAGTGGCATGGAAGCACACTACTCACCGAGCATGCATAACATCTCCCGATCCAGGGGAGCATGGAGGCTCGCTCCCAGCTATGTGAATCAATGGCAATAAAAATTACCCCACTTACCATTAAATGTAAACAGTAGTGTCTTTTTAGTGTCAGGCAGCTTGAGGGGTTGACCCTCTCTGAATAAAAAAAGAAAAGAGAAATTCAACCAACTTTGACTTCAGGCAGTCAACAAATTAAGCATTGCAATTATTATGCACTGACAAAGAATTAAAAAATGACTATTAAAACAAATGTTTTAACTTGGCCCACTTGAAATCCACCACCTCCTCACTACGCCTTCCATCCCAAAACCTGGAAGAAACCAGCAGGTTCAAGGAACATTTTCAGAGGCCACCACTGGAAGTGCTCCAGCATGGGTTTAATATTCCACTTTTGTTAGAGGTTAGTCAGAGGAAGTTTATTCCATCTTATTGTTCGCAAAGGAGTGTATGTTTCCTTGCAGATTTCAGACAAACAGCATACTCCTGTACTTCATATCTCCAAATAAAGACCATGGGCTGGATTACAGCCAAGCCCAATGCTGCACTTGTCTGACACACGCACCTAGAGTCATTCGGAACCTAGGTATTTTTTCCACCATGTCTGTACCACTAATCAGTCTATTTCAGAGATAGAGGATGTATCAGAGACCTCTGTAACTATGTGATGAGCATGAACAGTGCACCGTGGCCTCGGGGTGGGAGATTGCAATCTTCGCGTGGTCCACCCTGTCACGACTAATGCAAGCAACCCGACGTGCATAAACATTTAGATGTTGTGTTTTGGTGTCTACAACTTTAGGCTGTACACGCCATACGCATGAAGAAGATGACCCGTACCCTCAGCAACAAATCATGCTGGGAAGCCATCATCTACATCATGTAGGGACTATTACATTATTAAACCAAGAAGTTACTGACACCAATAATTCTACGAGGAAGAGGCAATATTCATAGGCCAGAAATGTTCATAAAGAGACGCAGAGATCATGGAACGCAGCTTTGCAAATGTGTGTTCTGACAGTTTGCTAGATATCTCCAGACCCACAGGCTGGAAAATCTATTAATCCTGGGCTCCAAACAAATCTCACTTCCATGGCCCCAATACAAATAATGTAGACACAAGAAACTGCAGATGCTGGAATCTGGAGCGAAAAATACATTTGTAGAGGAACTCAAGTGTGCATGACTGCAGGAAAATGGACAGATGGCACTTCTGGTTGGGAGTCTTCATCGGGACTGAAAGAGTAGAGGGGAGACAGGCAAGATTGCCAATATTAAGAAGAGAGGAGTGGGGCAAATGGTGGCACATGACAGACGGATCATGTGAGGAGAGATTGATCGGCAGATCCTCCCATTGGGTACCCTATACTCTCACCCACTGCTCCCATCAGCCTGTCATCCCTCTCTTATTTGGTTCTACTTGTCCTTTATCAGATTCCACCACATGAAGCCAGTTGTCTCTACCTATCACCTCGCTGCCTCTGCCACTATCTTCGCCCTTCCCTCCCCTTCTGAAAACAGTTGTCATTCATTCCCCTTGCACCTGGATCAAGCTATCGCTTGCCAGTTCTCACCCTCGCCTCTTTATACTGTATATATCCCCTCTTCAAAACTCCTCTAAAGTTTAGACTCCTTTAGTCTGAATGAAGGGTGCCAACCCAAAAAGTCAACCATCCATTTCTCTCTGCAGATGCTGCCTGGCCCACTGAGTTCAATCAGTTTACTTTTTGCTATAATATACACAATCTTGTTCCACTCCAGTGCAAAAATAAACTACAAATTCTAACCCAGAAAAGTGTTTCAATGAAAATTCTTAAAAAAAACAATCTTTACTGAAGCAGGATTCCCAATGGCAATAATTGATTATTACAAAACGTTAAGCACAATTTGTCATGCAGATCTTATTGACACTTACTCTTGCATAATTTTCACCCCAGAAAACTGGTCCGAGAAATGAACAGACTCTATCTTATCGGCGTGATTTGAAAGGAAGTGCACCATCTAGGTTCAGAAAGAAAAGGCGTGTCATAGAGCTACACAGCATGGGGTACCAAAAAAAGGTTACTACATCGAATCTTTAAGGGACCTACTATCTCCCTAGTTAATTTTTTTCTTTTAACATACTTAGAGAATGTTTTGAGTTTTCTTTAAGTTATATACCATGGCTCATTTTGCCCTAGTTTCCATCTTTATTGTACTCCTACATCAACTATTTTCCTCAAGGCACTTGATGGATCCCAACTGCCTATAATTAACATTTGCCACCTTTTTTTTACCAGGTCCTCAATATCCTTCATCAGCCAAGATCCCCCAATCTTACCAGCCTTGCCTTTCACTCTAACAAGAGGATGCTGGCTCTGAGCTCTTCCTATCTCACTTTGCAAAGCCTTTTCAATTTTTAAAGATTAGCTTCACTGACGGTAGAGATCCCAGGAGAATCTCGGGATATCAATATCTAAATCCAAATTTTATTAGTTATTTATGTTATGACATCGGTTTGGAAGCTGCATACCAAATCTCGTTGTGCTTATGTGCAATGACAATAAAATATATAATAATTATTATTAGAAAGGAGAGATGGAATATCTAATTGACATTTCTGGCTAAAGGTGGTCACAAAGGTTTCGTCCTTATCTCAGGTAATTGTGCAGAGCATCAATATAAAATTGAATAATACCACACACACTTGAACATAGATGTGTACATGCATAGCTGAGCTCTGGGAGCAAATCTCAAACTAAGACTGAGTTTGATAAGAAATGTTGTTAGCTTTTACACAAGTTCAACTCATTGCCCATTTCAGCATACTCACCCTATTGTCCAAAATACCTTCGGTGACCTCACCCATTTCAGACAGGATAGAGAGCGAATCAGGAAGCCCAAACTTAATCCCTGATTTGGGCTTATCACTGCAGAACTCGCTCTGAAAACAAAGCAGATGGTATTCTAACTGTGACCATATGTGCAAGAAATAGTGCTCCAGTTAAAAGATTGGAAGGTCAGCAGTAAGTTATTAGAGTTACTGAGGTATCCAGCATGGGAATAGACCCTTCGTCCCACCTTGTCTTTGCTAACCAAGCATGGTCTCGTCCCATATGCCTGCTTTTGGCCCACAGCTCTGTAAACATTTCCTATCTATATATCTGTCCAAATGTCTTTCGATCCACTAAAAACACTGGAGATTGCACATAATCAGGAATATGCTCACACCACCTGCCCTTATTTAAGTATTAGTATCAAAGGCCACAGTCCATATTTTTATTTCCAGCAATGGTTATAGTGTGACAGAAAACTCTGCAATCGGTTCCACCTGTCAAACATGTATCTTTGCATGTATTAACCTGCTTAAAATCTGCATTTAGTGGCAGAGACTATTGAAGGGCAGCTAGCTCAATGATTTCCATTCTCTAATTCAAAGGAAAACATTCAGGTATTCAGGAATCTATTCAATTCCTGTTATGCTACAATGTTAAGAAGTGCTGATCAAGGCTCCCACATCTGCTTTACCATTCAATAATATAATTTTTATAGTATTTATAAAATGTCAGAAAAGAAAAGGAAAAATATCTTAATACCATGCTTGCACTCTCCCTATTTCCCTTGATATATTTTGTACATAGAAATGCATCTACCCTTTCTTAAACATATTCAATGACTCCAATCTCTCTAGAAAAGTAGATAGATTCACCACTTTGTGAGTGCCGTAATTTCTCCTCAGTCTTCAATGACTTATCCCGCTTTCTGAAGCCGGTCCTGGAGATTGTAGCAAGGTGAAACATCCTCCTTGCATCCAGCCAGTTGAGCTGCACCAGAATGTTGTACATTTCAATTAGATCTTCTCACATTCGTTTAAACTGGAGTGAATATAAGTCTGATCGATCCAATCTCCCCTCATACAAAAGCCCTGTGAGTGCAGTTTGGTTCCCTATGCTTAGTATGTCATCTGAGATATGAAGACCAAAACAGCGTGCAATATTCCAACCAAGGTACTTCGACATGAAAGTTAACCCTGTTTCTCTTCTCACAGATGTAGCCTGATCTGCTGAGTATTTCCATCGTTTTCCGTTTTTATTTCAGATTTCCAGCATCTACAATTTTTTGATGTACCCAATATTCCAGGTTTGTGCCACAAAGGCCCTGCATAATTGTTTAAAGGTATCCTCTTAGCTCCTATATTAAAAAACCTCCTGCAATTAAAGACAACTATTAATTTGCCTACTTATGTTTCCCTTTGGTGACTGGATCAGATTCATTGCTCAAATTCTGACCATCATTGATTCACTTAACACAATTTATCAGTCTTTGAGCCACATCTGCAGAACTGATTGTATTGATAATAAATCTATTTATCAGAAGATTAAAAGCTATCAATCGAATGTCAGTAATAGTGTACTACGTTGTGCATAGAACACCAAGCAGAATGCTTGTTGCAATAGTAAGAATCTGATCGCCTGGGAATGGACCATAGTAAACAATTTGCTCATTAGTGGCAGCAGCCACAGACACTGTCCATTATTCCTTGTACAAATACATACCAAATCCTGCATTTCCTTCTGCATTCGGACCATGGCCTTCCGTGACCCAATGGCAAATACATAGGTGTCCATATCTTCTTCATTCATGGTTACTTTGATTTGCTACAGAAGGAATCACAACAAACTCTAATTTCTACTTTTGAAAGACTAAAATGAGCACAATAAACTGAGGCGAAAAAGATGGGAGAAATTCAGAATGTGGGGTTGGAAAATTAATGTATCACATCAGACTGTTCAGGAAGAAACACTTTTCACAAATTACTGTGTTAGTAATGGAAGATATTTTTTTGATGCTGAATAATAATTCTGGATGGAGTACTTGCTCGAGAGTTTTAAAAGGCAGAAACTTGGACAAGGACAAAAATAGATAATATAATGAGATTAACAAAACGCAAAATACTGCATGTTCCACAGAAATCTAAAATAATCTGTATAGACATTCCAAAAAGAGTCTTTATATCTGGAAAGTCAACTAATGGATTTCTGTTCCTCCAAAAATGGTATCTAACTTGCATAACGGTGTGCATTTGCAGAAGGCCTGAGATAATCTGGAAATTATAGTATGTTGGAATAAATTTAAGCGACAGGCCTGATTATTACATTGTGAATGATGATAAAGTGAGTAATATACTGCTCATTCTAACTGCTTTTAAGGAGGTAGTGAGCTGTCATTTTTAACATCTGCAGTAATTCTGATGAAAATAAACGGTGTAATTGAATGGTATTAAAGTGGAAGTCACTGAAGAGTCAAAATAAGTACAGTCACAATGATGCCAGACCAGGTGAAGGCAGTAGGTTTCCTCCTCTGAGTAATATTGGTGAACCAGGTGGGGTTTTAAAAGAATCTAGTAGATATTGTCAAGTCAAACTGAAATGAAAGAACAGGTGCTGAGAAATGCTACATTGAAATCACGAGACAGTGATTAAAGTGGGCGGAACCCCAGCTTGCTGAGAGGGGTCAAAAGGGCACACAGCACCAGAAGCCAGGGAAGAAGACGGAAGAGACTTGTGGGCGGCAAAACTTGAACAGTAAATCAAAAGGACTGTCCGAAAAGACTGCCGCGATAGCCAGAAAAGGCAAGCAGGACTGATTTTCTACAGACCCGATTGGCAGCCGGGTTTTTCACCTGGTAAAGTCTAAAACTGCTAAAAACTGCTAAAGACTAATCTGCCAAAATAAAAGGAGGAGAAAATAAAAAAAGGTGGAAAAGAAGTGTTTGGTCTGAGTGAATCCAGTTCATCATTTCGGGGTAGATAAATCAAATCCCTTTCAAGCGGGGAATCTGCAAAAACATTAGAAGACTTGACAGTGAAAAACCGTTGTGACCAGGAGATCTGGAAACCTGGAAAAGAGACAGTTAAGTCAAGATAAATCATGGCTGATGAAGTTACTGGAAAGTCAGGTGAGCAGCTCAAGGTGGAGAGGACAACAGCAAAACGGGCATTCTCTCGCCTTGTTAACAGCATCATTAGGAACCATAAAGAAATGTCTAAAGAGGAGCTCAGGAATAATTTCAACAAACTCATGCAGGAGGCCGAAAAAGTCATGGAAGCCAATGACGATGTGGAGGCTGGACTCATTGCAGAGCTGGAGGCGGAGCTGGACGCAGATGAGGAAACTGTTAACTGAACAGCAAAAAGCCGACCTGGCAAAGACTGCAAAGGAGTGTGAGTCAAAACTAAAAGAGGTCAAAGGGCTCATCCAGGACACTCTATGGGCAAACTTTGGAAATGTTGAATTATCCACCTCACTACAGACAGCAGATGGTGCATGTGAACTTGCTGCTGCCACCGCACCATCAAATAGCAACCAAGAAGCATATGAATTCATGCTTAACCACCTGCAGAAACTGGTAGAGACTGCAAAGGAGACGTACAGTCGGTGGAAACGTTGGGTCCCTCTGGATGAGCAAGAGAGCTTCCAGAAACACCTAAGAACACTCGAGCTTCTCGTCCCCAAGCTGGTTTCCAGGAAGGCTGACTTCATACAGGCAAGAATAAAGAAGGACGCTGAAGGATTAGCACAAGCGGCGAATGCTTTCAATTATCCTTCACCAGCCATCAGACTGAGACCCACGGCCCTTCCTAAGTTTACTGGAAACAAGCGTGACTTTTATAGATGGAGGAAGGATTGGGAAGCACTGCAAAAGCAAGGTGAACCCACTGGATCAAATGAGGTGAAGAAGGTTCAATTGCTGGACAGTCTGGAGGACAAAATTACAAGAGACCTCCGCCTCACAAGTTATAACATTGCAGATGATATCTTTCGTGTCCTAGAAAACCGGTTTGGAAATCAAACAGCTATTGCTATTGAGATAGTGGAGGTGCTTCAGAGAATCCCACCTGTCAGAGGACATCAGCCACGTAAAATAGTGGAATTAATTCAAGCTGTGGAAAAGGCGCTTAAGGACTTGAGCTATCTCAGAGACACAGGCGCTATTAAAAATCAACTGATGACAAAATCAATTGAAACCAAGCTTCCAGAAACCCTCAAGAAGGAATGGCTGGTTTATGTAGCTGACAAGAGGAATGCTGTGGCACCAGAGAAACGGTTTGACAGTCTCTTGTCATTTCTCAAAGAGCAGGAGAGCATATACGAACAGCTCGAGCAACTGAGGGACGAGGAGCCGAGTAGAAAGGAAACTCGGACTGAACCAAGACATGCCAGAACCAAGTCTACCAAGTCAGGAAATGACCACACAAGTTGTGTAGTCTGTGGTGACGTAAAGCATAAAAGGAAGCTGTACTTCTGCAAGCAGCTTCGAGGGCTAAAGCTGACAGAGAAAAGAGCTGCAGTAAAGAAGTTGGGAGCATGCAAAAAGTGTCTTGAAGTTCATGATGATGGCTCATACTGCAAACCTGCATATCTGTGTAAAAATCAAATCTGCAAGGATGAACAGACTCCTGAGCATCATTTTTATCTGTGCCCCAATTATGAGATGAGGAAAAGCAGTGTGGATCAGAGAAGGAGTAAATTTGGTCCAGAGGAAGATAAAGGCAAGAAGAAATATACAGTGGACCAAGAGGAGTTTTTCAGCAAACTTCCACCAGAGTTGGCAAAACAATGCCGAGATGTGTTCTCCAACACTGCATCAAGAGCCTTCAACAAAGGTCAAAGGTTGATTTATTGTCACATACACCTAGATGTAGTGAAAGTCCTTTTGCCAATGCAGCACATAAAAAAGAATACAAACATAACAATAATAAATAGCTTTAACATAAAAACATCCCCCCACAATGGTTCCCATTATGGGGGAAGGCACAATGTCCAGTCCCATCCCCAATGTCCACCCATAGTCGGGCCTATTGAGGCCTCCACAGTTGCCTCTACGGAGGCCCGATGTTCCAGGCCGTCCTCGCCGGGTGATAATGTTCCGGCGTCGGGAGAGTCCTCTCAGCGGCTTGGGAACCCTCGAGACCGTGGCTTCTGGAGCCGACAAGGCCGCGCCGAATGGAGCTCAACTGGCGATCTCATCGCGAGATCCCAGGCTCCCGATGTAAAGTTCAGCGCCGCCGCCCGTAACTCCGCGATGTTTTTAACGCCGGTCCCAGCTCACTGGAGTTCCAGCGCGGCGACCCAGGCAAGGCACCGCCCGCCCCGCAATGGCGCTCCAGCGCTGCACCGCCGTCCTCACACCCGCTGCTCTGCCGCCACCGATGCCGGTGCCGCCGCCGATGCCGAGGCTCCGGGCGGTCCCCTCGCTCCTCGGACCCGCAGCTCCGCAGCCGCCGCCGCCGATGTCGATGCTCCGGGCGGTCCACTCAGGAAATACCGCTCCAGGCCCGCTGGTAGGCCGCGAGGACGGGTCGAAAGTGCAGCCCGGAGAAAAGCTGCATCTCCGACCAGGTAGGGACCATGAAAATTAGTTTCCCCCTTCCCCCCCCCCACCCCACACATAAAAAAACTAGAACTCCTTAAAAACAAAACACTAAACTAACTAAAAATAAGAAAAAAGAAATGAAAAACAGACTGCTGCAGGCTAGGCAGCCATACCCCCTACAGGTCGGCGCCAAAACTGCAAAGCATCAGCCAAGCCTCCTAAAGGAAGGTGGACTGCAAGAGCATCCAGTGATTATGATGCTTCTGGAGGTCGTAGCAAATGCTGGACAAAAGGTTGGGACATTAATTGACTTGGCTTCAGATACCAACTACATAACTCACAAGGCTGCGAGTAGACTGAACCTTAGGAGTGAAGACATCACGCTTATCGTCCATGGAGTTGGGGGGGGGGATGAAGGTCCACGTAGAGACGAGGCGCTACCTTCTAAAGATCCGAGTGTAGACTCCCAAGGGCACACTCAAGTCGCACCAGTTAGTTTGTTATGGATTGGACAGCATTGCAGATGTTCACAAACATGTGACACCACAGCAGCTGCAAAAGTTCTTTCCAGACGTCCCACTTGAGGAACCTGTGAGACCAAAAGAGATACATTTGCTCATAAGCCATAGAGAAGGTCAGCTAGCGCCTCAGAAGATTAGAACTGTTGGAGATCTCATTCTGTGGGATGGACCACTGGGAAAGACTGTTGGAGGTTGTCATCCTGAGCTGTTTGAGAAGCTTACCATGTCAGCCCACATGTCCAAAACACACTTCGCAAGATCAATGAGAGCAGTTGCTTTAAAGTACGAGGAGCTCACTGCCCCAGTCCCTGAGGAACTTTCACCAAACGGACAGGTCGCCGTCAAAGTCCAGAAGTCGCGCACATCAACCGCCAATCGGGACTTCTTGGATTGGTGGAAGTGGGATAGCATTGGAGCAGCATGCGAGCCAAAGTGCGGGGGTTGCCGCTGTGGAAACTGCCAGCCAGGCGGAAAAGAAATGACTCTTGCTGAAGAGAGAAAGCTCGAAGTGGTAAGGGAAGGCCTCACCTACGTAACAGGAGACCGTCACAGTAAAGACCCACATTGGCATGCTAGCTATCCTTGGTTGGAAGACCCAGCTTCTCTACCAAATAATAAAAGGACAGTGGAAGCCACATTTCTCAGGACGGAGAGCCAGCTATCCAGAGAACCTGAATGGAAAAGTGCCTACACAGCTCAGGTGCACGACATGGTAGACCGAAAGGCTGCAATCAAATTGTCCGAAGACATGATTGCAAACTGGAAGGGACCAGTGTGGTATGTGAGTCACCTTATTGCTCCAAACCCCCACTCTGTCACAACCCCAGTGAGACTAGTGTGGAACAGCAGCCAAAAGTGCAATGGTGTCAGCTTAAATGATTTGCTGATGAAAGGTCCAGACGTCCTCAACCAAATTCGCGCCTGTCCTCCTCAGATTCAGAGGCGGAATCTATGCTGCTCTGGGAGACATAAAGAAGATGTATAACTCAGTCTGGTTGGAGGACCGTGAAGTACACTTACACAGATTCCTCTGGCGAGATTCCGAGGACGAGGAGCTGGGAGAGTATGCTATCACAAGAGTGAACATCGGAGACAAACCTGCGGGGTGCATTGCACAGTTGGCAATGCGTGAGACTGCTAATCTTCCTTCTTTTACCCACCTCAAGGATGAGCAGCAAGTACTCCAGAAAGACAGCTATGTTGACGACATCCTCACATCTCACAACAGCCTCGACCAGTTGAGAATCATCACAGCAAATGTGGAACGAATCCTAAAAGCTGGTGGATTTGAGCTCAAGCCTTGGGCTCTGTCTGGCCAAAGTGGGAGGAAGGAGGACAGTGATGCTTTAAAGAAAAGCAAAACTAAATGCATGATCCTACCAAACCAAATGCATGATGATGATGATAACAAGGCACTTGGTCTGGGCTACATTGTTGAAGAGGACATGCTCCACGTTATGGTGGGAATCAATTTCTCCAAGAGAAAGAAAAAGATGCGGCTTGGTCAAGGCCTTCTACAAGAGCAAATCAAAACTCAGACGCCAAATCCCCTAACAAGAAGAGAGCTTCTCAGCCAGGTAGCAGGGCGATATGACCCCATCGGCATAGTGGCTCCTGTTAAGCAAAAGGGAGCGATTCTAGTACGCAGAGCTTTCCAAGAAGCAAAAGAGGGAAGCTGTTCGGTCAGAGACACATGGGACATGGCACTCTCAGATGGACTCAGGGAGGATGCAATTAAGCTCTTTGAAGAGTACGTACAACTTGGAAAAGTCAAGTTCGTCAGGGCACTGACTCCCTCTTGCTCCGCAACTGAACCCTTGGGAATCACCTTTTCTGACGGAAGTGAGCACACCTACGGGGCAGTGATGTACCTGAGAAGGGATTCAGACCATGGCCCAATTGTCAGACTTGTGGAATCCAAGGCCAAGTTAACTCCCTTGGACCACAGAGGAGACGCTGATAAAGCAGAGATGTGCGGAGCAGTGTTCGCCTCATGCTTAAAGAAGTATTTTGAGCTACATAGTCGAATTCAAGTGGAGAAGTGGTATCATCTTGTGGATAGCCAAACAATTCTTGGTGCAATGCAGCGAAAAAGCTACGGATTTCAGACATTCTTCGCCAATCGGATTGGAGAGATTCAAACAAGCACCAACATTCAGGACTGGCGGTGGATTCCTGGCCCACAAAACATCGCTGATGTAATCACCAGAGGTGCCAGCCCTCAAGACCTTGATCAGTATTCGGAGTGGCAAAATGGACCGAAGTTCCTGGTATTGCCTGTGAGTGAGTGGCCAATAAAATCAGCTAAAGAACTGGCTGCCACTGCCAGAGAGAACATCAACAAGTTACAGAAGAAAGCTTTTGTTGCAGCACTATCAAGAGCCAAAGTAGAGAACCAAGAACCGGAACCAACAAACCCAAAGAGACCACTTGCAGGGTCAGCTATTCAGAACCTTGTTGATGTCAAGCGGTTCAGCATTCTAACTCGACTGATCAAGACAGTCGCATGGATTTGGAGAGCAGCAAAGAGGTTTCTTGGCAAGAACAAAGCCCTAAACAATCCAAAGTGGGAGGCCATCTCTTTGACAGGAGTCATTACAGTAAGAGAACGAGAAAATGCTCTAAAAGACATTTTTGGTGCTGCGCAATTGGGCACAACTTTCCCAAGCACCACAACAGATCGACTGGTAGCCTATAAAGACCAAGATTCTGGGCTGATGGTTTGTGGTGGTAGAGTGCAGAGCTTTGAAGAGGATAAAGTTGCTGTTCCCATCCTGCTCGTTGAGGCCTGGGTGTCCATGCTGCTAGCTCAGGAGGCTCACAGGGAGAGTCATGACGGAGTGGCTGGGACCTTGCTTAAAATGAGAAGAAAGGCTTGGGTCATAAAAGGAAGCAGCAAGTGGCACACCACTCAGAGAAATGTCACTGCCGGAGACATTGTCTGGTTAAGTGACCAAAATGCACTGAGGGGGGCAATTCAAGCTGGGCAGAGTCGTCAGCTCCAATCCAGACCGCAAAGGCATCGTGAGAGACGTTAATGTACGGATCTTTCCAAGTTACTCCATTCCTCTGACAAAGGCTTTGAAAGGAAGGGCAAGGCATTCCACTCAGGGGAAGGAGAGGATCCAAGCCACGACTGTTCACAGGGATGTTAGGCGGCTGGTTGGCTTACTTCCAGTAGAAGAACAAGACAGAAATGCATCAGGAGACCAAGTTCAAACCTAGACTTCAAAGTTTGACTTTAAAGCGTCGATCTCCCAAGTGGTTCCATTGGAAGATCGAGTGGGAGGTGTCAAGTCAAACTGAAATGAAAGAACAGGTGCAGAGAAATGCTACATTGAAATCACGAGACAGTGATTAAAGTGGGCGGAACCCCAGCCTGCTGAGTTCTGCCCGGGGGTCAAAAGGGCACACAGCACCAGAAGCCAGGGAAGAAGACGGAAGAGACTTGCGGGCGGCAAAACTTGAACAGTAAATCAAAAGGACTGTCCGAAAAGACTGCCGCGATAGCCAGAAAAGGCAAGCAGGACTGATTTTCTACAGACCCGATTAGCAGCCGGGGTTTTCCACCTGGTAAAGACTAAAACTGCTAAAGACTAATCTGCCAAAATAAAAGGAGGAGAAAATAATAAAGGTGGAAAAGAAGTGTTTGGTTTGAGTGAATCCAGTTCATGATTTCGGGGTAGATAAATCAAATCCCTTTCAAGCGGGGAATCTGCAAAAACATTAGAAGACTTGACAGATATTATGTTTGCCGTTGGTAAGACGAGTTGTTGTTTTGCCAAATTCCAGGTTATTTATTGAATTTAAATTTCACAGCGGCAGTGGTAAGATTTGAATTTGGTCCCCTAGATTATTAGTTTAGCCCTGACTCATTACTGGTCATGTAATGTAATCTCTTCTTTCCCACCAGACTGTGTCATACAATTAATCTTTCGTGATTATGATAGGGATAGAAAGAAGCAACATTACAGTGGTGCAAAATAAAGAAACCATGTAACCAAACAATAGACAATAGACAAAAGGTGCAGGAGTAGGCCATTCGGCCCTTCGAGCCAGCACTGCCATTCAATTTGATCATGGAAACAAATAATTCAATGCTGATGTGGGTCATATTTATACAATTTGTTTTAAGGTTATCATCGAATACTTTCAGACGGTATCTTGCAGATCACAACTCTGGAATGAACCAGTGGAAATAGAAACTGTAACAACTTTTATGAGGTACCTTGATAGATACTTGAATGAGCAGGGCATAGAGTGAAATGGAATTAATGCAGGAAAGTGGGATTAATATAGACAGGCATGGTGGTTGGCACAGATATTGTGGGCCAAAGGGAATGTTTCTATGTAGACGCAAGAGACTGCAAATGCGTGAATCATGAGAAAATGCTAAGTGTTGGAGAAATCCTGTTGGTTTGGGAGCAACTGTGGAGGGAATGGACAGATGACATTTTAATCGGGACCCTGCTTCCGACAGTTAACGGGAGAAAGATGGAAGAGGTGGGCACGGGGCAAAGCTTTACAAGTGATAAGTAGTTACAGGAGAAGGAAAATTGATTGGCAGATGGGCAGAGTAAGCTAGAGAAGAAATCGAGTCAAAAGGGTGTCAGTTAAGGAAAGGAGGAGGAATGATAGAATTGAGGTATTTGAGGCCTGTGTAACACCATGGAATAACATATTCCACACCACTACGGGTGCATTCACCAAACAGTTTAAGCAATCAGCCTTCAGGTAAAACTCTCCATATTTACTGTATTGAAACTATTGGAAGATTTTGAATTCTTCAGATGTCCAGTTTTACTTACTCTAATGAAAATAACTCCAGTCTGCCAAATTATCTGCTCCTTTCTCCTCGGTATAACTCTTAACTCTTTTGCTTCTCTAAGACCGTGGCATATTTTCTAGTGAATGCTATATTACCCAGAATCGAACACTGTGTTGTTCAGCTAATGATTTATAATTTAACATAACTGTCCTACAATGGTACTGCGTGCCTCTTAATAAAAAATAAGGATCCTAAGCACATCCCCCACCCGCCCCAAAGGCTTTTCAATGTATCCTCTTAAATTTAAAGATCAGTGTGAAACTTAAATACCCTTAAGATTTTGATTTTGGAATAGATGGGGAATAGGTTGAAATAGCGGAGTATTATCAGTGGATGATGCAGCCTAATGGGCATTGGAAATCATTGTTCTCTGGGAGATCTGGAGAAAGATTTTGTGAATGAAGAGTTGGCATTGATTCAAAAGCTACTGTAATGGAATTCCTTTCTAACAATTTTTCCCTAAGCAACTGACAACAGTATCTTATCTAAGCTTTGAGACCCTAGAAAACTTTGCTTTGATCTATATCATAGAGAAACCATAAATATGTTATTAAAGATTAATATTATGCTTACCACTTGGTCACTGGCAGGTCTCATCATTCTTGCAAGTACATTCAGGAGATCCTGCCGTTTCAAGAACTAAAAACAAAATGCAAACGGCAAAAGATTACATAAAGGTATTTTCATTAGGAAAAAAACACATCTTCCCCACATTTGTTCCTTGCACAATTTGAAAATGGGGATTAGTACTACTTTAACAATGAGATGCAATTGCTTTCAAGGCAAACATCACAAACATCCTTACAACTGGAATCCTTAGGAAGTGGCCTGTGTAATCTGCTTCCCAATTTATTCAACTTTTTGCAGCACACATTTTCACTTTATCAATTAGCCTTCAGACATTAGTTGATTGAAATGGAACACTCATGATTTTACCTGAAACCTAAGGGTTTCTTTTTTCAAATGCTGACAAAATACTGGCTCCAATGTACCCTGTTCTTATTACAAACTGCAGCATTTGCAGTTCTTTGCTCCATTACAAACTGATATTTCATACAGAATTGGCAGTTCACAATCTCTAAATCCTACTCTGATTGTAGTCTGGCAGAGCTACATGCTGACAAGCAGTGGACCTATTAGCATTCCATCCTTTCACTAAAGCTGACTTCTTTTAACAGCTGTCTGAATTCAGCCCCAAGGGATAAAATGAAAACCCTCCTCCCATGTCAGGGATATCATCTTAGGTCAGCAGTGAGAAATTACTGCCTTTAGAGTGGCAGCATTCTTAGGAATAAGATATTAAACTGGCTCAGTTCTGTTCTAGCAACTTCAAAACATGCCACAGGTTTAACAGAATACCAAGGAACTGCCTCATGTCTTTTTCAAACACTTGCACTGAAATAGCATTCTTCTCATTATTTTTTTAACATGCTTCCCACATGATTTCCTGGACTTTAAGGCCATATACTGGTACGCAGCTACTTGAGATTTATCCAAGAGGCCCAGTAAATTAAAAGTAGGCAACCACAAATACATTTTTTTGGTTGTCCCAACTCAACAGGGCAGTGTAGGCATTACTGCCATTGCCAGACTCCAACTTCTTATTGAACTCCAATGCATGAATATCTAATCCAACTACCAGAAAGTCACAACTATGATTTATTTGAAATAAAGGAGTATGGGGTCAAAGGAGTGCGATAATGTGGTGCATAATTAGTTTCTCTCATGCTGTACTTGTCTTATACATTTTAATGGAAGAATACAAGGCAATTACTCCATTTAACCTTTGCCAAGTGTGCCGGGGGTATTTGGTGACACATTGTAAAGGGCACAACTCTCCCTCCGCCAGCTTTCTTCACCACTTACCCGTTTGTACATGACACAAATTTAAAGCTGGGCAGAACCCATAACGTATGCAATGGTTTATTCACAGATTTTCTAACTCTCCCCTATTGAGGCTAAATTTAAGTAGTGTCCTCACCTTCAGCTGAATTAGCATTCCCTCACAACATACCCTCCCCGAGCACCACAGATTGTAGATGTGCTCATTTTCCTGGTTCAGCTTCCCTGTGCTGGTGGGTTCCTTATTAACCCCATCATCCCCTGCAAATAAAGAACTTACATCAGCTGCTGCATCTTACGGTGCAAAACAGAAAATAAACTATTATACACTGCAACTCAAAATAAATTCCAGCGCAATTCCCAACACTGAAAAGTAAAGATAGTTTAGTAGTTAAAGGGACACAAAGTGCTGGAGTAACTCAGCAGGTCAGGCAGCATTTCTGGAGAACATGTGGGTCGAGATATTTCTTCAGAGGGTCAATATGGCTTCCAGTTTCATACACAATTGCTGTAATAGACTAAGAATAACACCCATGTAACTACCATAGATGCAGGTAGAGAACACTCTCGGTTACAGACCCCAGACACCGTCTTTGGAATAAACCACATCCCAAAATAATCAATGAATCGGGGACTCACCAACTAGGGAAAAGTTACCCTCCAGCAGTTCCTTGTGAGAGTTGAACCAAGCAGCAGCCAGTCTATTGTTTTTGTTTTTGCCTATGATGTAGTTCATGATGTAAGCCAAAAGGCCTGTCACCATCAGAATCTCCAGGTAGTAGCTCTCCCAGCTGTTCTGTAGATGATGAGGAACCTGGAAGTCAAGCAGTTATAAACATGATTTAATTCAACAAAATTAAATGAATCCAGCATTGTAATTACAGTATCCTTATGGCAGCATGTCCCTAACTTGATTTGCATCATCTCTTCAAGTAACTACATTCTCTGTACACTACACAAGCATGCATTGAAAGAATCCATGAAATTCCAAACTTTCCTTGGCTCTAAGAACTTGAGACAGGGTTCCTTCTCCAGTCTTTAGGTTTATTCTAAACTAAGCTTGCATGAACAGATTGCTACTTTCTGAACAACCTAACCGTTAATTTTTAAAGACGGCTTTCTCCAATACTGTATTCCAAGGGACCCTGTCCCCACATCTCCCCTCACCATGGAAGCCTAGCTCTCGGGCTCAGTATTGTCATTTCTGCAGTTTGCACATTAGGAGTGTGGGTCTTGTACCTGCTGTCCTTGGACAATGCTGTTTAGAATCATACAGCTTGGAAATAAGCCCTTTAGCCCAACTGATTCATGCAGAACAAGATGCCCCATAGCACTAAATTCCTCTGCGAGCTCAGTGTGGACAGCACATCGGCGCAGCGGTAGAGTTGCTGCCTTACAACGGCAGAGACCTGGGTTCAATCCTGACTACGGGTTATGTCTGTACACAATTTATATGTTCTCTGTGAACGCGTGGGTTTTCTCTGGGTGCTCCTGTTTCCTCCCACACTCCTAAGACATACAAGTTTGTAGGTTATTTGGCTTCTGTAAATTGTCCCTAGTGTGTAGGATAGTGCTAGTGTACAGGGTGATCGCTGGCTGGCACGGACATCGTGGGCCAAAGGGCCCTTTTACAGGCTGTATCTCTAAAGTCTAAAGCCTAGCTGCATATATCCTGCTGCTACCACCAGCACTGGACTACAAGTTCTGCCACTGGCTCTCAGCACCTTATACTCCGCTCAGTGAAGAAAAAGGGAAAGGTGCATGGTGGGGACAGTAGGAGAATTCTTGGCTATTCTTCCGCCATCATGCATGCTGTCCTAGTACACATGAGCTGACATCTTGGGAATCCAGCCTGAGCACCTCAGCTCCTGAAATTCGATACCGGACTGAAATGCATTTTTGTCTCTTGAGCTACCCTGGAGCAATGCCCAAATGTTGTAAGCAGTAGATGATAAAATGTAGTGTAATTAATACTGCGTGCTTACATTAACGATTTTAATTGGATCTTTGCTTCTGCTGGAAGGTCTGTCTGCTTCCTCATAACCTTCAAATTCTTCATCATCGAACGGCTCTCCTTCTGCATCTCCTTCCTGTCGCGTAAACACAAGGGCAAAAATATGTATCACACAAATTACAACAAATCAAACCCAGCAAATAGTGGAACTGGTTTAAAGTGACATTTTATTAGTCTCAATTTTAATAACAGATCATGAGTGATCTAGCTGCACCTTAGTTTATTGGTAGTTCTCTCCAGAGGTAGGCATTGATTTAAAGTCCCATAGACAATTCAACACATAATCCAAACTGACAGTCAGTACAGTACTGAGGGACACTGACCTTTGGAGAATCAAGACCCCTCCTGTTCTCTCAAGAAGATGCAAAAGATTGGATGGCACAAATTCAAAGCACACAGGCAGGTGATCTAGAGTCAATATTTATCCCTCAGCAAGCAACTTGTTTCACACAAATTGGATACCACAATTTCCGCACATCAAAAAGACAAATGACTGCAACACTTCTGGACGTCTGTCGTGAAAGGTGCTATGTAAAAGCAAGGACTTCTTAGACTGTGATTCAACATTTGGCATAACACAATGTCTCCTCATAGATCTTATAACTCATGTGAAACAACGAGGCTGTTTAATCACAACTGTTTTGAACTCTACACAAAGCTTCCACATGCTATTTAATAAAAGCCTGCAAGTTTGCAAAGAAGGTATAATGAAAATGACCATTGATTTACTTGGTATCTGCAAAGTTCATCCGCCACTAAGGCACCTTCAAACTGACTGTATGTAATTCTATCAATATATTCTCCTAACCTTTGCCATCATAGCAATCTAGTTTATTCTTAAATGCATCTGTGCCATTTGTTCAACCAATTGACACGGAATTTATATTCTCATCATTCTCTGCAGCAAAAGTTCCTGATGGTCTCCTTTGTTGATTTTTTTGTTTACATTTAGAGTACGTTTTGTACTCAGGGTTTGCATTTTTTCTCAAGTATAAACATCTCTGCAATCCATCCTATTAATAAACCCTTTCAGCGTTTTATACATCTCAGGCAGACCACCTCTCAGTTTTCACCTTTTTAGAGATTAGACATGCACTATATTCAGGGGATAGTGAAGTGTAATGGGAATTATCAATTTCCCTATTTCAAAATGTAGGTACCAATAGGACAACTATTTCTGTCACTGCTTCTGACAAGATCAGAAATTAAACATGGCATTTTTCTTGATCTAGTTCCGCATCAAACAATCCAAAGCCACTGCAGGCCATTTCCCGAAGTTGCGGTGACGTTAGATCACAAGCTGATTGCATGCGCCATTAGCAAATTATTTCCCCCCCCCCACCCACTCCCAACGGTTCACAAGATGGACAAAATAAGGCTGCCTTTGCACTGTTCCAGCTTCAGATGCAAAGTTAGCAAGTCAAGGTTTCCTCTACACCGTTTCATCCTGTGCCCTCATTTCAGCCATCTGACAGGGTTGGGCGATTGAAACCTTTGCGTGGTCCACCCTGTTTCGACTAATGCAATCAACCCGACGTGCACAAACAAATAGATCAAATAAAACAAGTTGACCTACAACTATAGGCTGTGCACGCCATACGCAAGAAGCAGCAGCCATCTGACAGGGTAGATACTAAGCACAGCTTTCTGAACACAATACTGACCAATAAGTTACACTACCGATCAGAGGTGCTTCAGACACTTGCAGCAACTTTCGTGATTTCATCTTCAAAGGGCTGTCGCTCCTGATAATTTAACAACTGAAATAAGCAGCTTTTTCCCCTTTGAAGCAAAGGTGGAATTTAAAAAATCATGCTCAGATCAGTTATGATCCAACTGAATGGAGGAACATGTTTGAAGGGGACTCAAATTCCTTTCCTCAGATTTGATAAAAGATTTCTGCGTGAAATGCTGGGGCTGGGGTGTTGGGGCAGCACGGTGGCATAGTGGTAGAGCTACTGCCTTCCAGCGTAAGAGACCTGGGTTTGGTCCTGACTACGGGTGCTTGTCTGTACGGAATTTGAACAACCTCCCCGCGACCTGTGTGGTTTATCTCCAAGATCTTCTGTTTCCTCCCATACACCAATGACGTACAGGTTTGTACGTTAATTGGCTTGGTGTTAATGTAAAATTGTCCCTAGTGTGTGCGAGTAGTGTGGGGATCGTTGGTCGGTGCGGACTCGGTGGATCGAAGGGCCAGTTTCTGCGCAGTAACTCTAAACTAAACTATTGGAATGAATGAATAATTTATGATTAGCTTGAAAGAGAAAACACACACAGGTGTATGGATTCGTGCAATAATGAGGTATAAAGGTCAAGACAGGGCTCTCACTTAACTTTTTTCCCCTGTTGCCAGCCGGGCAACCTCGGCAGCTTTTTAGGTTGCCAAATGAGTTTAGGTGGTCATTTAAGACGGCTTGCATGACGCGTGCGATAATGTGCACAGACGAAGTGCGTAGTTACCAGTCGGAATTATGCTCAATGAAGCATTCACATTTTATTTCTGCTTCAAATAGTCACAAACTAAACATATTCACCAATCAAGACATGATATATACCACAATGGCATGCAGCAAAATTATAATACAGTATCTCAACTCTTTTTACACGTTGCAATGAATGCAATTTATATTATTTCTTTCCACTTCCAAACAAAAATGTTGGATTATTCAGCGTATGATCAACCTGTGTCAATAAATCCTGGACCATTGTAACATATATGCTTAACCATGCACACTACAGATTGATGCAAGCATGTTTTCTGTGAAGGACCGAAAATTATCATGACATGGCCATAGCATGGGTCGTTATTGCTATTGGTACAGAAACACTCTTGCTTCCCACATAATTTATCCACAACAAAATATGCAGGTTGCAAGGAAATTTCTAAACTCATTTTAAGATAATAGCTGTTAAAACGACTATACCCATCTGACAGGTTAAACATTACACTAACTGACAATAGATGGCCAAAGGACACAACTGCAGCAAATGTTCTTTTGGCAATATGTTTAAAGGTGTCAAGACGCCACATTACCGGACATTCAGATTAGATGTATGTGTTGTGAACAGCAATGAAGATACCCAGTTTGTACGCACCAGATTTAAAAAAAATTATTGATAAACGCTGTTTCCATCATTCCCACTTCAGAATTAATGTTAAAATTTCAACTGAATTATCTCCTGACCAAATTCGTGATGTATATGACCGACTGTAGAAGTAAAACCTGGATAAATCCATAGTTGTGAATGTTGCTCATTAAATAACTACAGTACTGATACTCCATATTATGGATGGGGGGGGGGGGGGGGTCAGTACGGGATGGATGGGGGGGGGGGGTCAGCACAGGATGAATGGGGGGATCAGTACAGGATGGATGAGGGGGATCAGTGCAGGATAGATGGGGGGGATCAGTGCAGGATAGATGGGGGGGATCAGTGCAGGATGGATGGGGGGGATCAGTGCAGGATGGATGGGGGGGGATCAGTGCAGGATGGATGGGGGGGGATCAGTGCAGGATGGATGGGGGAGTTCAGTGCATGATGGATGGGGGGGATCAGTGCAGGATGGATGGGGGGGATCAATGCAGGATGGATGGGGGGGGTTCAGTGCAGGATGGATGGGGGGAGCAGTGCAGGATGGATGGGGGAGAGCAGTACAGGATGAATGGTGGGATCAGAAAAAGATGAATGGGGTGATCACTACAGGATGGATGGGTGGAGCCGCCACCGCCGCACTGCGGGGCCCATCATTCGCTCCGACCCTCCGTCACCCCGCACTAGCCATCGCCGCCGCCAACCCGAAACGTCACTTATTCCTTTTCTCCAGAGATGCTGCCTGACCCGCTGAGTTACACCAGTTTTTTGTGTCTATCTTCGGTATAAACCAGTATCTGTAGTGCCAAGCAGGGGAAAATGACATGGCTTTTAGGCTGCCCAGCAGGACTTTAGGTGGCCATTGGCAACCGGGCAACTGTTAATTTCGAGCCTTGCAAGAGTTCAAACAGGACAACATTGTATTAAAATGATATTGGTCAGCAATCGGTGGAAAAATTGTCCAAGTGAAAACTCAATACGAAAATGCAGAGAATAACACCAATCAAAAACAATCGGAGTTTAAATATTAAAATAGAGATCAGGCAATTAACGAAAAAAGGCTACAACCTGGCCAGACAATTAATACCCCAGAGAGACTGGAAGGAATGGAATTTGTGTGATAGTGAAGTAACACCCTAGCATTGGAACCTGAAATAGAAAGTCCACTCAGACCCTCTTTTGTATTGAGCTGAGCAGCAGTAAGGAAATGGTCATGTTACTTAAGACTATTTTAGGTGGAGGATGGATTCATTTAAAATAGGGTTTGGATGCTGAAGAGGTTCACAATTACAAGGTGAAACGTGACAGATCCGTTTAAGTATCAGCAATAGGATATTTGTTTAAAATAATCAAAAGTAAAAGGTTAGATGGAATTTTAGTGAGCATGTATAATTCTCTGTCACAAGCCATCGCTGAAAGTGTTCACAAAAAGGAAACAGATAACTGCTAGAACATTAAGATTATAGGGACAGTTGGGATTAGATCAATGAGCTTGTTATGTGGATAAAAATATAGTGGGTGTCTTTATAGGCATAAAGTCCAGATGCTGTGCTGCATTCTACAGTACTGCTCCCAACCCTCCTCCAATAACAGAAGTCTCCACTGCTGGAGACATAGCTATTAATTGGTTGCTGTGTGGTAGCACACTTACTCCTACTGAGTCTGGGTCCTCAAAATCCTCCTGATCCTCCAGCTCCACAGTTGCCTCTTCCTCGTCATCTTGTACAGTAGTGACTTTCTGCAGGACCTCCTCGGCGGCATCTTCGTTTGCGTCTTCGAACTCTGCAAAGTCATTGTCGTCGTACTCTACAATGTCATCCGTGTCATCAAAGTCATCGAACTTGCCAACAACAAGGCCACAGCCCTGCACGAGGAGGAGAAACAGAAGGTAGAGCCGCATGGTGCTTCAGCCTGAAATAGATGGTTAGAACAGACAGAATGTGTATAAAAGCACTGACTCCTCTGATCTGCTTCATCTTCGTCGGGAAAAGGAAGTTACTCAGACCATTAAATCTATTTTATCATTCAATTAGACTTTGACAGATCTATAATGTAAATCCATTTACAGGCCTTACTTAGTTCAGTAACCCTTAACACCCCTGCTTAACAAAATCACACCAACCACATTTTTGACATTTTCAAAATTTTCTTGTCCAAACATCACTTTAGGAAAGCAAATTCTAAGTTTCCACTGTTCCATAAGTGAAAGGCATCGTGACATCCCTCATTAACAGGCTGTCTCTAATGTTCAGGTGCTATCCCTTAATATATCTGTCATTTACTTATTACCAATTACTTTACCAACAATTAACGGTGCCATTCACTTCCTTTGTATATTTTATACATGCACTGGAGAAAGTGCAGAGAGATTCTCCACTGCTGGAGACAGTATGTTGACTGGACTAGTGGATGTAGGTTTGAGAAGAACTGAAAGGCTGGGCTAGATTTTCTTGGAATGAAGGTGGTTGAAGAATGACCCGATTGAAATGTCTAAAATTATAAGAGACATCAATAGGAGAGATAGTCAGGATCACTTACCCACACTAGAGGTATCAAAAACAAGAGGGCACCAGTTCAAGGGCAGAGGAAGCAGGTTTAAAGGTGATTTGATAGTGGTTGGTATCTGGAACACACTGCCAGAAAAGGTGATGGAATGAGATACAATCACATGTTTAAAACAATTAAACAGGATTATGTAGATGCGCAAAAGAGCTGATATGGGTGGGCTGAAAGGCTGGTTTCTGTGCTGTTCAACTGTGTATTCTTGTTGATGTCCTTACTCTGTTTTTGTTTTTATTTCTTGCTGGTTAACTTACAAGCATAGAATTATGAGTAAGAGTAAGCCATTTGAACCCCTCAAACCTGTTCCTTTAGTTAATTAGATCATGGATGATAGGATCCAACAACTACTCCATATTCCTGGTTACCTCTTTGCTCAACAAATATCTTTTTACCTCTGCTTTAAAACATTCAAAAACTCTGCCTCTACTGCCTTCCAACCTAAAGGCCCCTGGAAAGACCCTGTAAAGCATGACTGTCCCGCATATCTTGCCTTCTTGGCGAAGGCAGACACTGATGAAATTCTACTTCACTTTCAGTAAGTCAGCACAGACTTTGATCATCTGAGGAAAAGTTTATTTGATAATCAAGACATCAAAATGCAATGTGCAATGTCGTACTGACTTCTGGAATCCCTGGACTATGACTGCTTAAAGTGGAGAAGTAGTATCTGATTGGCATTGAGAACCATATGTCCATACATCAGTAGTACACAGGAGCACAACATAAATGGCAGAAGACAGACTGTGGCCCTTTCTGGGTTCCACACTGGCCTCATCAGCCACCTCAGAACCCACAGAACCAGATTGAAAGTAATCTTCAATATCCATGGGACATTACAAGGAGCACGAGTAACTGAATGTCACCCCACCCCCCCCACCACCACCACTCCAATAGCCAGAAAACAAAGACGATGAAAGTACAGGGCATATTCAAAAACTCCGTGGGACACAATATTTAACCTAATGTACAATATAATCAGCATGCCATTTTGAATGTGCATGTGTAACAAAATGCTACAAGCAATGATTCAATAACAAGGATGAGCGATACAAATAGATTGATAAGACACGAAAGAGGGTCAATGAGAACATCCACACTTCCTTGGCAATTTCAGCTTTATCTTGGCTTCTCAGTTAACACCAGTCTACAATTGGAAGACAGATTAGTCCACAAGACCTCAAGTTTTGCTGTGGAAGACCGTCTAAACTACTTGTTCCCTTATATCAGGGCCCATCAGCATCTCTTTCTTCCTACGCAACAGAACACGGGAAAACAAAAGCTCTTGACTCAGCTCCAATACTAGCACGTCTCATTTTCTTTCACTATAATATCAGCTAAAGGAGTTTTCATAACTTCGTTAAAAGTACACCACTTAAATGCATAACACAAAATTTAGATGTCAGTTATCAAACTTAACACATGACAGAAACCTGGAGAACAGACAAGTACTGTTAGGTGATGCAGCTGGTTATGTTTGGATAAATTTGGGTTCAATAAGAGTACCATCCAAGCACTTTAAAAAGTCACGGACTTAATTTGGATTCTCCTCACAGCATTCAACAGGGCACTAAAATAAACTTTGCTACATGCTGAATTACAAATCAGCTGGCCTGAATGTGGAAACAAACACCATACTCGCAAATAATTTCTTTAAATCACAGCTGGTCTCTTATTTATTTTCTCTCACTCTCCTCCCCCCCCACCTGTAAATCCAAATCCTTTGATATCTATCCCAAAATCTTTTGACCAGTCTTGAAAATGCACCACAGCTGAGTACCCATAGTCACCCTGAATAGAATAATCCAAAGAATGCCAACACTGCAAATTCTCTCATCAGGATTATGAGATTTCAAGATAAGACAAGTATTAAGGGAGATGGAGAGGGAGGAGAGGCAAGTGGATTTGCAGGACTGATAAAAGATATGGAGAGTGGGAAAAGACAATGTGGGATTAAAAGGGCTGGGAAACTGGATTGGATATGGTTTCTCATGCTGAGAAAACATGACACATATGATTTTGCACTGCGAAATCTTTTATTCACCGTTGTTTATAAATTAGTACCACAAGGTAAGGTTTATGAATCATACCTATATTAGTGGATAAAATTGGCAAACAGCACCTCTTCCCAAAATACTAGATCCATCAAATATTTGAGGACACCAGGCAATGTGGCACCTGACCTCGCCTTTAATCTTCCAAAATGTATCAGATTCAGAAACGGTTCTGTTGCATTTAAATGCAGATAGATCTGCAGGAAATTACAGATCAGATAGCTAAACATACAGTGCTCTCCATAATGTTTGGGACAAAGACCCATCATTTATTTATTAACCTCTGTACTCCACAATTTGAGATTTGTAATAGAAAAAAAATCACATGGTTAAAAGTGCACATTGTCAGATTTTATTAAAGCGGTTTTTCACACATTTTGGTTTCACAATGTAGAAATTGTAAAGCTGTGTTTATGCATAGTCCCCTCATTTCAGGGCACCATAATGTTTGAGACACATGGCTTCACAGGTGTTTGTAATTGATCAGGTGTGTTTAAATGCCTGCTTAATGAAGGTATAAGAGAACTCTCAGCACCCAGTCTTTCCTCCAGTCTTTCTATCACCTTTGGAAACTTTTATTGCTGTTTATCAACATGAGGACCAAAGTTGTGCCAACAAAAGTCAAATAAGCCATTATGAGACTGAGAAACAAGAATAAAAGTGTTAGAGACATCAGCCAAACCTTAGGCTTACCAAAATCAACTGTTTGGAACATCATTAAGAAGAAAGAGAGCATTGGTGAGCTTACTAATCGCAAAGGGACTGGCAGGCCAAGGAAGACCTCCACAGCTGATGAGAGAAGCATTCTTTCTATAATAAAGAAAACCCCCTAAACACCTGTCCGACAGATCAGAAACACTCTTCAGGAGTCGGGTGTGGATTTGTCAATGACCACTGACCGTCAATGGACAGAAATACAGAGGTTACACTGCAAGATGCAAACCATTGGTTAGCCGCAAAAATAGGATGGCCGGGTTACAGTTTGCGAAGAAGTACTTAAAAGAGCAACCACAGTTCTGGAAAAAGCTCTTGTGGACAGATAAGATGAAGATTAACTTATATCAGAGTGATGGCAAGAGCAAAGTATGGAGGAGAGAAGGAACTGCCCAAGATCCAAAACATACCACCTCATCTGTGAAACACGGTGTTGGGGGTGTTATGGCCTGGGCATGTCTGGCTGCTGAAGGTACTGGCTCACTTATCTTCATTGATGATACAACTGCTGATGGTAGTAGCATAATGAATTCTGAAGTGTATGGACACATCCTATCTGCTCAAGTTCAAACAAATGCTTCAAAATTCATTGGCTGGCAGTTCATTCTACAGCAAGACAATGATCCCAAACATTCTGCTAAAGCAACAAAGGAGTTTTTCAAAGCTAAAAAATGATCAATTCTTGAGTGGCCAAGTCAATCACCTGATCTGAACCCAAATGAGCATGCCTTTTATATGCTGAAGAGAAAACTGAAGGGGGCTAGCTAGCCCTCAAAAAATGCATAAACTAAAGATGGCTGCAATACAGGCCTGGCAGAGCATCACCAGAGATGACACCCAGCAACTGGTGATGTCCATGAATCGCAGACTTCAAGCAGTCATTGCATGCAAAGGATATGCAGCAAAATACTAAACATGACTACTTTCATTTACATGACATTGCTGTGTCCAGAACATTATGGTGCCCTGAAATGGGGGGACTACGTATAAACACTGCTGTAATTTGTACATGGTGAAAGCAAAATGTATAAAAATGGCCTTTATTAAAATCTTGCAATGTGCCACGTGATTTTTTTCTATTACAAGCCTCAAATTGTGGAGCGCAGAGGCAAATAAATAAATGATGGGTCTTTGTCCCAAACATTATGGAGGGCACTGTAAATCACTGGGAAAATGTTATAACAACTGAAGGTAAGCCAAGCCAATGTGTTTTTTGAAAGGGAAATCAAATTTGATCAACCTATTGGAGTCCTTTGAAAAAATAATATGCACTATGGATGAAGAGGAACAAGCACTAAACCTAGGTTTACAGAGACATTGGATAAAGTGTTACATCAAAATCATCTTTTGCAAAAAAATAAATCTTATGCTGTGGGTGGTGGAGTTGAATAGCTAACAGGAAAGTGTAGACCATCTTTTTCTGGTTGGCGAGATGCAACACTGTGTGCCAGAGAGATCAGTTTGGGGCTTCAATCTTTTACAATTGATATACCAAACTTGAATGAAGGTATCAGTGGTATGCTTGTTAAGTTTGTAGATAAAGGTGGACTTCAAAGGTGAGTGAGCAAAAGAACTGGTGAACAGGAAAATGTGAAGCTGCCCATTTAGTAGGAAAATTAAGATTATCTGAGCAATGGGAGATGCAGAGCTGAGATGCAAATAGAACTGTGCGCCTTATTTCTTGGTCTGTTAAAGGTAGATGTTGCAGGTACAGTGGGTAATTAGGAAAGCTAATAATGGTGTCACTTATTATTAAGGGAATAAAATACAAAGTAATGATGTTATGCTTCAATTACATATAGCAGTGGTGAGACCACTTCTGGAGTCCTTATACTGCGTGCCCCCAATAAAGTAAGGATAGAAATGCATTGGAAACAGTTCAGTGAAAATAGTCCAAGCTGTAATGGTATCAGAAAGCTTAGACTGAAAAGCCTGGTAGACCCTAGATTTTGAAAGAGTAAGAGGCAACAAGCTCCTGAGGGATTGCGACAGGATTGATGTAAAGAGAGCATTTTTATCTCCTGTGATAATCTAGGTGGTTATTGCTATTTTAAATGTTGGAATTACCTATTTAAGATAGTGAAAGTTAAATTTCTTCAAATGGGTCCTATATCCTTGGAACTGTCTTCAAGGAAAATGGAACTAGAGCCTATGAATATTTTTAAGGCAGAAGTGGATAGATGCATGATGTAAGAGAATAAATGGTTACTGTAGCGAGACAAAAAACAGAGCTGAGCACAATCAGTTGTAATCAGAATAAATTGCAGAGTATCCCCCAGTAAAGCCTCTTCAATGTCCCTATAGTATCTGCTCAACCACCACCTCTGGCAGTGTGTTCCAGGCACCAAACACCCGGGTGTAAAAACCCCTGCTCTGCACGAGTTTGCCCATCACCTTGAAGCTATCTCTTTGACATTTTCACCCCGGAAGAACGGTTCTGTCTGTCTTCTCTATCAGATCTTGCCATAACTTTATATACGTTTATCAGGGCTCCCCTTAATCTCCAGTACTCCAGAGAAAACAATCCAAGTTTGTCCAGCCTCTTCTTGTAGCCAATGTCCCCCAATTCCAGGCAGCATTCTGAGAAAGCTCCTCTGCACCCTCCCCAAAGTGTCCATTTCCTTTCTGTAATGGGGTGACAACAACTGTATGCAATACTCCTGATGCAGTTTAACCAGTCTCATAGAGCTGCATAGTGACTTCCTGAATTATACTCAATGCTCTGACCAATGAAGGCAAACGTACTAAACGCCTTCTTTCCCACTCGTACTTGTACTTGTGTTGCCACATTCAGGGAGCTGTGAACCCAGACCTATGATCCCTCTGTACCTCAATGCTGTTACGGTTCTTGCCTTATATTCAACCTTTGTAAAGTGCAATGTCTCACACTTATACAGATTACAATCCATATAATTTCCTAGCCTATTTCGGTAGCTGATCTTTAACTCGCGCTATACTGTCAGTCTTCCTCACTGTCCTCGACTCCTGCAATGTTGATGCTGTCTGCAAACATACTAACCAACCAATCTACATTTATGTTCACGTCATTTATATATAATCACAAACAGAAATCCCAGCACAGATTCCGGCAGAACTCCACTGGTCACAGATCTCCAGACAGAATAATGCCCTTCCACCACAATGCCATCTTCTACGAGTAAGCCAGTTCTGAATCCACATGACCAAGTCGCTGTAAATCCCATGCATCCTAATCTTCTGGATAGGCCGACCATGGACAACTTTACCAAATACATTACTAGCATTCAAGTAGACATCATCTACATATGTTTTCTCACAATATGTTATTCAGAATTCTGATGTACAATTGATATTACATCACGTTATTGGTAACAGAGGTTTCCTGATTGTATCACATTTCGTATGTTTGTTTCTGAACTTCCCTGTCAAAGCTCTAGCTCTAATTTTTACTCAGTAAAAATTCACCAAAATTCATCAAATTGAAAGTGTTTCAATTTGCCCCTTCAGTTCAAACTATTATGCACGGAGTACAATCTTCCTTTTGTGTGAATTCACCTTTGAATTACAACCAACATCTTGATAAATCTGTAGTCCCCATGCCCAGTACCCGTGGCACCAAAAACTGCTCACACCTCAAGGTGGTATTGCAAGGCCGTATCTTAGGTAGATACCACTTGCCTAAGGGTGGACGAGTGCCGATTAAAAAAAAATCAATGTAAAACATTGAAAGAATGTAGTCCCTTCAACTCTATGATCATTTTTTTCGCATGGTGAACCGGAAACACATTAAGCAATCAAAAATCACTCGCCATGTTCAGCAGTGATGGAAGTCACTAATTCATTCAATTCTATACAAGGAAATTAAGAGGTCAAAATTGGAAAGCTGAACGCCAAGCATGATAGAAACCATGACGCTCTGCCTTACATGCAAGTTTGAGTGGGTCCGTGCAAAATTGAGAGATTCGCAAAACGCGCTGCACGAGAGGGTAATATTACACCACGTTTGCCCAAACTGGGAAAGCAACTGGCCTGTTGTGTGTTGGATAGGACATGAACGGCAAGATTTCAATGAAAGTCACTACAGTGCACTTGTGAGGGGGCCGAAGACCAGAATGAAGGAACTATGGGGAAGGAGAGCGCGGGAGCGGGAAGTAAACCCGCTGCCTCGACCGGGGGGAGGCGGAGAGAGAGAGTGGGGTGGGGGCACAGTTAGACCGCGGGGAGAGAGCTCCCCTCATGGGGGGGATCGCCCCTGGCCCACTCCACAAGGGGGGGGGTGACTGGCTCCGCCGGGCCGGAGTGAGACCTGCAGGGCGGGCAGGAGTGTGTGAGCGGGGCCCGCTCTGGGCCGGGCGGGCAGGAGGGTGAGCGAGGGCCGTGTGACCGGGAGGGTGAGCGGGGCCTGAACTACTCTACTCTAGGCTGGGCCGCACCGTGCGCCGAGGCGGCCGCTTACCTGACGCGCGATCCGCGAAGCTCCGTCTCCAGGCCCCGCCTCCCAACACTAACGCGCGGTATCGTCACATCCGGCAGGCGTCATCGCCAACGTCACCCACCGCCGAGGAGCGGCTGCGCCCGGTTACCTCCCGGCAGCGCCTCAGTAACTAGCGCTTATCCCGGTAACTAGTAACTAGCTGCGCCCGGTTACCTCCCGGCAGCCCCAGTAACCAGCTCATAACTAGCGCTTATCCCGGTAGCTAGTAACTAGTTGCGCCTGGTTACCTCCCGGCAGCTCCTCAGTAACCAGCTCATAACTAGCGCTTATCCCGGTAGCTAGTAACTAGTTGCGCCCGGTTACCTCCCGGCAGCTCCTCAGTAACCAGCTCATAACTAGCGCTTATCCCGGTAACTAGTAGCGCCTGGTTACCTCCCGGCAGCTCCTCAGTAACCAGCTCATAACTAGCGCTTATCCCGGTAACTAACTAGCTGCGCCCGGTTACCTCCCGGCAGCCCCAGTAACTAGCGCTTATCCCAGTAGCTAGTAACTAGTTGCGCCTGGTTACCTCCCGGCAGCTCCTCGGTAACCAGCTCATAACTAGCGCTTACCGCGGTAACTAACTAGTGTTAGTCCCCTTGTGTAACTCCCGCCCATCCTCCCCCGTGGAGCGCAGGCCATTCGGCCCAACTTCCCACCGTACTTTGTTTACATAGTACACGTGACAGTACAAGCACCGTTGAACATACCTGTTGTGCTGCTGTAAGTAAACGCGCTATTGTTCCGCAAGCAATGTTCATAATACTAATACGTACTTTGTATTACGGTATTATGTTACGAACACGGTTCCGTAAATAAAACTCTGCTGGCCCACTCACCGAGACGCGGGGACTGCATGGCGGCGTCTGGAGGGAATGGACAGGCAATGGTTGGGGTCAAGACCCTGGCTTAGGGCAGGGGGAGGATTAGGAGCAGAGACCCAGACAGAGATATTTCTAGGTGAGAAGGGATGGAGTAAGAGGTGGGCAAATGTTGACCTGGTCTACGCTTGGTCTCACCGATGTAGTGTTGGATATGTCAACATCACCTGAATGTAGCACAAGGATGGAGAAGGATACAAAAAGTTGGAGTTACTCGCCGGGACAGGCAGCATCTCTGGAGAGAAGGAATGGGTGACGTTTCGGGTCGAGACCCACCTTCCACGGAAGAAAAGCTCTATGTCATGGTGGACCCGGAACTCGTTGAGGTGGGGGTGGAGGGGAACGAAGGTGAAGCCTCTGTTGAGGACAGACCATTCCGTATCAGAAAGGGGGAGGTCATGGGGGATGGTGAACACACAAGGTTGGGATCAAGGGGGGGGGGGAAGGGGCCGGAGAGTGGACAAAGGCCGAGGCGAGATCTGATGGTGGGTGCTCAGAGAGGAGGGGGGCATAAGGACTCTTGTATGAATGGGGTGTGGTCGGGGTAACCTGGTTAAAAGAGAGGGAATGGGAAGGCCAATCATTACGGAGGAGTTCCTCGTGCTGGAGTGAGGCGTCGGGAATCACCGTCTCTGAGAGTTGGCTCGAACGCCGCTCACGGAGTTTGGCTGTCGATTGAGTGCAGCTGCAGGGAGGGACCGCGCCGGTCCGGAGGTTGGGAGAGAGAGAGAGAGGAGACACTGAGTAGTAATAGTAGGGAGATATTGTATTGGGGTATCGGCCGACGGCCTGTATAGGTCCGGTAAACGGTGCTCTGGCAATATTCCCTGCTGTTACAAAATGACAGGAGAGAGGGTCTAGTGGTATGGAGGCCAGTGGAGGAGAGGATAATGAAGGAAATGTTGAGAAGGAGTGGGAAACCGTGGGAACACGGGGTAGTCCCAGGAAGAGCAGCCGTAAAAGAAGGAAAAGCAATATTGGTGGATCGGAGAGTGAAGACAAGGAACCAGGAAATGAACCAGAAAAGGAAATTTCGTTAAATGTAGTGGTGAGGTTTGAAGGAGAAGGAGGAGTAAAGAAGATAGAGCCAATGAAGCTGACAAAAATAATCAGAGCCCAGGTTGGGGAAGTAAAGTATGCAAGAGTGCTGGAAGATGGAAACATGTTAATAGGGTGCAACAGTGAGGCTCAAGTTGAAAAGGCAATGAAAATGAACAAGATTGACAAAATCAAAATAATCAAAGTAGTGAGAGAGGGAGAACGGAGGAGGGCAGGGTGTAAAGGGGTTATCTATGGAATCCCTCTCAAAGTCAATATGAGTGAACTGGTTCAGGAACTCAGAAAGAGATGTGAATTAATTATGAATGCCAAAAGAATTACCAAAGGAGCAAAGAAAGAGGAAACTGAGTCAGTCCTGCTTGAATTCAAGACAGAATCCCTTCCAAAAGTGGTCCATTTTGGATTCATGCGATATAGTGTAAGAGAGTACATACCCAAACCAATGAGGTGCTTCAAATGTCAGAAATTTGGGCATATAGCTAAAATGTGCAAGGGGGCGAGGAAATGCGCAAGGTGTAGTGGGGACCATGAATATGGTCAGTGTGGAGAGGGGGTCAGACCAAAGTGCTGTAATTGTGGAGGAGAGCATAGTGTGGCTTACTGGGGCTGTGAGGTGATGAAACGTGAAGCTGAAGTACAAAACATAAGAGTGAAGGAAAAGGTCTCCTATGCAGAGGCAGCAAAAAAGGCTGACCCTACAAAACAGATGAATGAAAGAAGGATCAGGAGGGAGCAAGATATGGGCATAATGGAAACAATAAAAGAAAAAGAAAAGAGTATATGGAAAGAAAAGAAAAACCTGGTTATATTTATAGCAGGAGTAATAAATGCGACAGCAGAAGTAAAATCCAAAACAGAAAGGATCCAAATCATTGTAAAGGCTGCAGTCCACCACTTGGTCATGGCAGGATTGAAGTGGGAGGAAATACATGATGGTCTCAGTATCCAGGCGAGCCAAGAGTCAACATGTGTGGGTTAATAATATTAATGTTAATCCTACAATGGAATGCAAGAAGCTTGTTAGCCAATGGGCAAGACTTTAAGCAATTCATAGACAGTAGGAAGGAAAAACCAGATGTCGTATGTATCCAGGAAACCTGGTTGAAACCAAGTTTAGATTTTGTTCTATATGATTATGTTGCAGTGAGATGTGATAGGGGAAATGGGGGAGGAGGGGGTTGTGCCACTTTCATTAAAAAAGGGATACCATACAAGGTATTAGGAATTGGGCAGGAACAGGAATATGTGGTAATAGAAGTGTGGTCTGAGAGGAGGAAAATAGTGGTAATAAATTACTATAATCCATGTAAGCGATTAGAGGTCAATAAGTTACAGGAAGTAGAAGGCCAGAGCAAATCTAATGTTATTTGGTATGGGGACTTTAACGCACATAATACATTATGGGACAGTGGAAAGTCAGATAATAATGGACAGGTAATTGAGGAATTATTAAATGATGGTAATCTAGTATGTCTAAATGATGGAAAGAAGACCAGGGTAGATGTTAGGACAGGGAAGGAGTCTGTGTTGGACCTTACACTTGTTTCTAATAGGATTGCTGCTAAATGTAACTGGGAAGTATATGAAAAGGGTACCATAGGAAGTGATCGTCATCCTGTGCTATGCAAAATAAATATTACTTTAACTATGAGTAAAGAAAACAGAAGTGGACGATGGGTGTTTGGAAAGGCTAATTGGGAGAAATTTAAGGAGGAAAGTGATAGATATGTAAAACCGATACAAGAAGAGACAGATATAGAAAACTTTGAGAATAAATTGTCAGAAGGTATCAAAAGAGCAGCATTAGTTTCCATACCTAAAAGTAAAGGAAGATCAAAAAGGAAAGCTGTGCCATGGTGGGACAATAAATGTAAAGAGGCAGTGGTGAATAGAAACAGAGCATTCAGATTATTAAAAAGAACTCATAACTACCAACACATGATTAATTACAAACAGGCTCAGGCAATTGTAAGGAGGACTATAAGACAAACAAAAAGAGCATATTGGAGGAAGTATTGTGATTCAATTGGAAACACAACACAGGTAGGGGAGAGTGTTCAAAAGGGAACTGCAGATGCTGGAATATCGAAGGTACACAAAATTGCTGGGGAAACTCAGCGGGTGCAGCAGCATCTATGGAGCGAAGGAAATAGGCGACGTTTCGGGCCGAAACCCTCTTTCAGACTGAAGAAGGGTTTCGGCCCGAAATGTCGCCTATTTCCTTCGCTCCATAGATGCTGCTGCACCCGCTGAGTTTCCCCAGCAATTTTGTGTACCTACAGGTAGGGGAGATATGGGGGATGATTAAAAAAATGGAAGGTGATAAAAGGGAGTGGAGTTATCCTATCCTAACAAATGGAGATCAAACTGTAGTCTCAAATAAAGACAAAGCAGAACTAATGGTTAACACTTTTAGTAGGGTTCACAGCTCCCACAACTTATCAGATGAAGGAAGAAGAGGTAGGGAAAGAACAAGAGAGGAAAATGTTGAGGCCTTACAAAGGAAAGGTATCACAGAGGACAAGTACAATATTCCATTTAATTTGGGGGAGCTAAAGAGAGCTCTGGCCAAGTGTAAGAACTCAGCCCCAGGGAAGGATGATATTTGCTACATAATGATAAAGCATCTAAGTGAGGAGGGACTCCAAAAGATACTTGCACTATATAACAAGGTGTGGGAAGAAGGGCGAATACCGGAGAGGTGGAAGGAAGCAATCATTGTGCCTATTAGGAAACCAGGGAAAGATGCAAGTAATCCAGTAAATTATAGACCTATAGCTTTAACAGCACACATGTGTAAACTGATGGAAAGAATGGTAAATGAAAGATTAATGCATCTAATGGAAAAAAACGGTATAGTGGCTAATTATCAGAGTGGCTTTAGATAATTGTGGCTAAGAATCTGTATAGGAGGTGTGCGGACGTCACCTGTATGTGCACTACAGGTGGAAACTGGGGAGATGCCGTTGAGACTGCGCCGCAGACAACTAATGGCTAATTACTGGCTAAGCCTTAAGGGTCATGGAGAGAACCACCCAACAAAACAGGTAGTACAGGAGTGCTGGGAGAGAGGGGTGGCTCAGTCTGGAAGCTTCAGCTGGGTTGGAGGAGGTGTGGCAAGGGACATGGAAGTAGAGGACAAAGAGTTCTGCCCTGCAGTATTGTGGCCATCTGTCCCAATATGGTTACTGAACATCCCAAAAGTTGATCTGGAGATATGGGAGGCAAAAAGGAGGGAAAAAAATTCGGACCTAAAAACAGAATAACATAACCATATATATAATAGATACAGGGAACACCTCTTAATTTTCACAGATGGATCAAAGGACCCAGTAGCTGAAACAACAGGGGCAGCTGTGGTAGTGCTAGGGATGAATGTTGAGATTTGCAAAAGAACAAATAACTATTTGGCAGTATATACAGTGGAACTGTACGCTATTTTGATGGCAGTTCGGTGGATAGAACAGGTGCAACCATGCAAAGTATTAATATGTAGTGACTCATTGTCTGCAATCCAGAGTATTGGGTCTGGTGCATCCCATAGGCGGCCTGACCTAGTGTATGAAATTCTACTACTATTAAGCCAAGTAACAAGGAAGGGCAGTGACGTGACTTTGTTGTGGGTCCCAGCACACATTGGTGTGCTAGGAAATGAAAAAGTGGATAAATTAGCAAAAGAGGCCGTTAAAAAAGAGAACATAGAGGTAAACTTACAATTATCCAAATCTGAAGGAAAACACATTGTGTGGAAGAAAATAAATCAGGAATGGCAACAATACTGGGAACAGGAGACAAAGGGGAGACACCTCTATTCGCTACAAAATAGAGTGGGCATTACAGCAAGAAGAGGGGGGAACAGGAGAGAACAGGTAGTATTAGCAAGATTGAGGATAGGACACACTCACCTGAACAGCACATTAAAAATGTTGGGAAAACACCCTACTGGGCTGTGTGAGGAATGCCATCAGCCGGAAACAGTTCAGCATGCTCTAGTTGCATGTAGAAGATATGAAACAGAAAGAAGAGTTTTGATCAGTGAAATGAAGAAAATTGGAATGACAGATATATCAGAAAAGAACATTCTAGAATATGGAGGGGAAGGAAAAGGAGTAAAGGTGTTGTTTAATTTCTTGAGGGCCTCTGGCCTTATAAAAAGGATATAATGTAAAGACATGAGGACTGGAGTGAAGCCAGAAGGTGGCAGCAATGCAACATTGTGGATGCCGGCTGCCGTAAAACTCCAAAGAAGAAGTAGAAGACCAATCATTACTGAGGTTCCCTGTAGGGGGAGGGGATGCAGAAGGATGGAGTCTGCATTGTGGAGGCTGTGGGCCTGGTGCTGAGCCTAAAACTCAGATGAGGCCCACTGGTGAGCCGTGGAGAGGCGAGGTTCGCCAGGGTCGCTGGTGGAGGCCCGTCGGAGGCTGGAGTAGAGATATGGGTCGGCGGCAGCAGCAACGGTGGCCCCGGGGAGACAGTGAAGGTCGGCAACAGCTGCGGCCCCAGGAAGACGGTGAGAGTCGGCAAGCGCGATCCAGCGGTGAAGCCCCGGGCCTGCGGGTGGTCGAGTCGAGGAGTGTCGGTGGAGGGAACGTCCGGAGGCGGGCAGGATTGTGATCCTTGGTAGAGGGTGTGGATCTGGCGTTAAATGAAGTACAGTTGGGGCCCATTGCAGGTCTGGGTGAGTAAGAACCGGAGCTGCGGGAGTCAGCAAGGGCCTGCTAGTGCCAGCGCATCGTAGCCATTTTAGAACGCAAAGCACGGAATGAGAACTGTTGCGAAATGCGGCAGATTGACTATCGGTACCTGTAATCCGGGTTGGGTCTGAACTAGGATGCCTGGAACCGGAGCTGGAATCCCCGAGGTAGAAGATAGAGGCGCAGGCAAGCACAGAGAAAACATGTGGCTGTGGTAGCGAGTCTGGGTTAAAATGTGATCGGAGAGCAGGAGGAATCACAGAGGGAGAGCAGCCAGAGAGGATGTTGCAGAACTCTCGGCGGAGAGAGAACTTCTTCAAAGTAGACATAGTAGAGATTCCACAGTGGAGCAGAAGGAACTGCAGATGCTGGATTAAACCGAAGATATATACAAAAAGCTGGAGTAACTCAGCAGGAGGCAGCATCTCTGGAGAGAAGGAATGGGTGACGTTTTAGGTCAAGACTCTTCTTCCTGGCGAAGGTGCAAGTAAACCTCTGTCTCACTTGGAAGGGTTGTTTGGGTCCCTGGAGGAGCTGGAGGTGTAGCAACAGGTGTCACACCTCACATGATGAAGGAGAAAATGCCCGAGGATGGGGAGTGATGAACAAAACAGGGTGTCAGAGTGCTACCTGTGGAAAGCAGATAAGGTGGGGAGTGACTGGTGTGATCCTGTTGTAAAACCCAACAAACAGGGATTCAAGCTGCCCTTCTGGGTGACCAGTGGTTCACGTGCACCTCCCCAAACCCCGGTCTATTGCATTGTGCTCTGCATCAGTGAGACCAAATGCAGATGAGGCAACGGCATAGTGAACTACCTGCGCTCTGGCTGTTGTGGCTACCTCCTCTATTTATAGTGGCCATCTCTTCACTCTTTCACTCCTGATAAACAATCTAGGGTATTGACAATGAGGTTCCATCTCATAACTTAGTAGTGATTTTTGAATTAGTTGCTTTGATGCGTCAGTTTTTAGTGATATGAACATCCCTTAAACAGACTGCTTCACAATCAACCACACACGGGGCAGGGTTGTTTATGGAGTTATAATTCCGAAGTAGCAAAGCATCTTAAAGCTATAGATTGACTAAATTATTCACTTTCAAACTCACAGATTCTCTGCCAACATGCACCAATTGGGCAATTTCCTTATAGAGCCTTCTACCCATATTAATCAAGAATCTCTCTGCCTTAAATATATCCACTGACTGCCTCCACAGCCCTCTGACTAAAGAAATTCCTCATCTCCTTCCTAAAAGAACGTCCTTTAATTTTGAAGTTGTGACCTCTCGTCCTAGACTCTCCCACTAGTGGAAACATCATCTCAACATCCACTCTAACCAAGCCTTTCACTATTCTGTACGTTTCAATGAGGTCCCTCATTCTTCTAAACTCCAGCGAATATAGGCCCAGTGCTGTCAAATGCTCATCATATGCTAACCTACTCATTCCTGGGATCATTCGTGTAAACTTCCTGTGGATCCTCTCCAGAGCCAGCACAGATATGGTGCCAAAAATTGCTCACAATATTCCAAATGCAGTCCAACCAGCGCCTTATAGAGCCTCAGCATTACATCCCTGTTTTAGTATAAAAGCCCTCGAAATAAATGCTAGCATTGTGTTTGCTTTCTTTACTACTGGTTCGACTTGCGGATTAACTTTTTGGGAATCCTGCACCAGCACTCCCAAGTCCCTTTGCACCTCCGATTTCTGGATTCTCTCCCCATTTAGAAAATAACCTTCACCTTTATTCCTACTACCAAAATGCATGACTCCACACTTTGCCACACTATATTCCATCTGCCACTTCTCTGCCCACTCTCCCAACCTATCCAAGTCCTTCTGCACAGTCCCTGATTTCTCTACACTATCTGCCCTTCCACCTATTTTCGTATCATCTGCAAACTTGGCCACAAAACCTTCAATCCCATCATCCAAATCATTAATATACAAGTGATAGAATTAGTAAATTAATGGACGCTGTGGGTTCGAGATGAGAATAATCTGAACAGTCATTGCAACTCAAGTGATGCTAACTGTCCAAATCCTCAGATTACCAGCCAGATAATTACACAAGCTCCATTCTCATCACTGTCCTACCTACAATTCATCCTCTCTTTAGGAAATAAAGATTACAATGTGAGAATTAAAGCAATTGTTATTAAAAGATAATCAGATTTTTTGAATACGGTGCTAAAGATTAGATTAAAATAAGGTTAAAAGTGTGCCAAAATGAGTTTAAATGGGTGCAGGAAAGAAAGCATATTCAAAGTCAGCATTCAAGTGAAAAACATTTGTTTAGAAATTCTGAAGATGGGCACAGCAGCTGGATGCCAACCACTGTTGGGGCTGGATGCCAACCACTGTTGGGGTTAGATGTCCAATGAAAATATCAGTAGCATCCAAACTCCAGGCCATTTTGATCGGGTGATGTGGCTGTTCAGAAGAGCTTTGACCAGTCAATCGGCTAGACAGATGGCACCAAGAAGCCTCTACAGTTTCAAGGCTTTTGCTACCAGTCTTAACTCAACATTCAGATGGTATTTATAATTAAATCATCATATTAAAGGGCACTTTAACCAGCTTCCTTGTATAATTTCATCATCTCTTGCTGCAGAGAATGGATTATTGAATCCTATGTGTGCTATGTACTGTGCAGTGGGTCAGGATCAGCCTAAAGTCTCAGAGGTAGCGGAGGGTCAAATGAAAGGAAGGATGGTGGAAATAATTGATTGATCCCAATTAGACCATGAAAGACAATAAAACATACAGAAACCTACGATGCAAATAAAAAGCCAAATAACAGTATCAAGATATCATTTTTGTCTATATTTGTAAAACTTTTAAAAACATATAATGCTACGTACAAGCATCAATAAACAAATGTATAAAATACTGCAATCGGGGAATAAAAGATTAAAAACTATATTACATCAATACAGAATACTGTTCAATTTATACAGTCATTTTAAATGCTGAGTGTAAGAGCTTATCAAAATAAACTGCATTAGTGTATGTAGTGCATATATTAGTATGCAGAAAGCATTTTTTAAAGAAAATGTATCAAACATACATTTGCTGCAGTGTGAGTCACACTTACAAAATACATAAAATACTGTACTTCAAAACAAGGCATTCGCCAAGTAGATTCTATCACGGTCCCTACTCATCTCCTCATTCTTTGAATGGTAACTCACTGATCTGCAATCATATTTTAAGTGTTAGTGGTTTGTGGTTTTTGGCATTAAATAAAACTTGCAAGTTGTTAATATCATGGGGACCCTCATTTCAACAGAGACCCTTCAGATTCTGATAAGCACAGTCTTATGGCACAGGTCTGGCAATTTGCATAAAAAAAAAACCTTTACGTTTCCAGCATTTTTTTACATTTTAATCCTTAACAATTCTGTATTTGGTTTAAAGTACTGATGAATCCATGAAATTGTTCCCCCTTTTGGCTGGCTGCAGTATAATTGCTTGCAGTAACAATTCCTTTTGGAAATGGAATGGGCAGACATAATTTTAAATTTCTTGGTTTGCAGTCGACACTGTAGGAATAGTACAAAAGGGGAGATGCACACTCAATGAGACCAGCACGAGGCCAAGCTCCCTTCGACAAAGTGCATACCTACAGATTAAGACTTCCACTGATGCACCTATGGCATCGTATTCCACAGGGTGGTACTGAGGGCTCTTGGCAAGTTTGCTGCAAACCCCTCACCCAATTCTCACAATCACTTTGAAATGGGCAGAGGTGAGTTCAAAAAGGTCACTGACATACAGGAGTGTTTTGCTAAAGTCAATTTTAATCCCAAACTGGTCCTGTGCCACCCCTACCTGCTTCCATTGTGACCATGAACCCATTTAACGAGTAATCCGAATCCCAATTATGGGATACATTTCTTCCAGTATTGAAATTCTGGATGAGTTTGTCTCAAACTTGCTTAGTGTACATTTCTTCATTGGGCTGCAGATATCACTGACAAGCATTCACATGCTGTGTGGTGGATGGCCAAATTGTGATTAAAATGGAATGGGAAATGTTTCTGCAAGTAATCCAGAAAGTCAGCGCCTGCCGTGATGTCTGTGGTGTAGATGGAAACACAGATCAAAACATCGTTTCACAGACATCACTTACAGTATATCGACTGCATGATTTGGCCAGCAGACAACCCTGGCCCTTCCAACTCACCCCACAATGAATTACAAGGTTATGGCAGTCAGGGTGGGTGGATGAAAGTCAGGGTATAACATATATTGGTACAACAAAGATATACTGTAGCAGGCTGACAACTGTTAAGCATTACTGCTAGCATTGCTCAGTCTTCTTGGAAGCCTTAGTATAAACCCCGGTGGAAGAAAAATGCAGACAATTACAATTTTATTTCCAAATTTTTAGTTGTGCTTGCCAATCAGTGAAAAACAAACACACAAGCCATTGTGATGGATAGGAAATGGGAAAATGATCCATCCAGCTCAATTAAATTGGACACTTGCCAAACAAACCAAAATCTGATCTAGTGTCCGAATGACCATAATGAATCCATCAGCCGTTAGAAGACCGAGAGTCTAATCTGTAAAAGCCGCAGTGAAAAACTGCATTGTGGCACTTCATTGTACAAATATATAGAACTGTACAAGCATATATTCTGCAAAACAACTTTTATAATTATATACACCAAAGTATCAAACTATGGCAATCTTTCTCCAGCCTGGGAGTTGGCAATATGCGAAGGTTCTCTTTCTGACAAACAATACTCATTTAAAAAAAAAAACTTTTGTGAATAGTATTAAATAGATATTTATCAGTGTTCATTTCTGTAACCAAGAGTGCAAGCAGTTTGAATTGAGTGCATCATGGAGCAAATCTTCCCCAAGAGGAATATGCATGATACATGACTTAAGTTTCCATTCTGGAATGCAGTAAAAAGCACATCCAAGTTTGCTGAAACATATCTCCATACCTCTAACACTGTACAGAAGTTGTATATTCCAGGCTCACTGCACCTTACCAAAACCATGGCAGATTTTCAGAGGTGCGTATGGGTTTCTCTCTCCAAACTACCTGTTACAAAGTTTATCTCTCCAAACTACCTGTTACAAGTCTTAATTAGCAAATATTGTCTTAATTGACAATAAAGGATACTTTACATCTAGGGCTTTGTTCAAAATTTATGTTTCAGTTTCAGGTGGTAATTCACACTTGGGTAAAAGATTTGTGCAGTCACATTTTAAATGGCAGACCTTTCCCCCCCCCCCATGAGATATAAAGAAGAAAATGGCAGGTGGGGGTAGTGGGGAAGATGATTGTTTAGCAAGCATGTGGGCATGCAAAGTGCCCAACCCACTCCACGTGTAGTGCACAGGACGAGATGAAGTCAGGAAAGGACTTGGGTCACATGATTCTGTACAGTTCAGGCTCATCTATGCAACAATGTCTTTGGCTTTGTGGTTATGTTATATACTTGGACACCAACAGCAGTACCGTCTGCTGTTGGTTCTAAGTGAAGACCGGGCACTTTTGGTATTAAAAAATTAACTGAGTAATTCACACAACATCTAGTCAGAAGTGGGCCTCTGAAAGCACATGATTTCTTCTTACATTGGCAATTTAATAAGTACTATGATTATTTTACTTCGCGAAGTGAATATTTCAACTTTTCTGGAGGATGGCAGATTTGATTTGATCCTCCACCATGTAACTCACTGTAACCATGGTGGGGGGGGCTGTTTTAATGCCTCTCATCCAGAACTCCGCAGCTCTTTGCCAAGCCAGGTATGCGAGAGATTAATGTGGTGACTGCCCAGCCTGCAACCCCAAAATTCACATGAAATGCCTTCCCACAGGCATAAACTGAGGGGATTTGTGGACATTGGTTTGTATCCAAAGCTCGAGCGCAGGTTGCATTGCACCACACCATCCAGAGAAGATGCATCATTAAAATGGGCTCAACAGATTATTTTCTCAGACTCTGGTCACACATGGTCAAACTAACCAACACCGAGTGAAGAACAGAGTAAAATGGAGATGGCAAATTGTGATCCAGATGCTCAAAATCATCTGACATCTGCTTCTGCAAGCCTGGTGTTTCGGTCTCTGGTTGTCATGGATTTGGAGCTGTGGAAGGAAACTCTGATCAAACAAATCCTTAGATACTCTGACAACAAATGTACCTGTGCTGGGCTGCAGGCCAATATATTTACAAACATTCCTCTCCCACTGTTGATCTCAAAGCTGACCTTCAGCTTCTGATGCCTCTATAATGCAGACAGGTTGTCTGATTGTGACTTCAAATGTTTAATGTACTTTCTGGACCTGAAGTGCTGCAAAGATTCAAAGGTAACAGGTCACCACAGTTTGTGTGCATCAAACCCCTTCAAAGTACTCAAAATTGCTGGGGAAACTCAGCGGGTGCAGCAGCATTCACAACCTCCTCTCTAACCATAGATGCTGCTGCACCCGCTGAGTTTCCCCAGCAATTTTGTGTACCTTCGATATTCCAGCATCTGCAGTTCCCTTTTGAACCCTTCAAAGTACTAATCCCTTCAAAGGCAGCTGTGAGAAACCATCTGAAGAAACAACCTAGATTAACCTATAAACGTCTCTGAATTTAGACACTTGCTTTGGAACAGTTAGGCCAGAGAGAAATTGGTGCCAAAGGATGAAAGGAAAGTAGACTTGGCTGACTATTTTCAATTAAAACATTCAAGTATCATGAAAAATAGTAATCTGGAAAAAAATTAAATGGTGTAAATGCATTTCTACTTATCAAAAATATGAATAGTGATGAGGCATTATTTATAAACAATGTAGTGACTACACCGCAAGCCTTTCGTGCTTCTTTGAGCCTGCCATGCCCACGTGATTGAAGACTTTACGCAGATGTTCTGTGCAGACCAGGTTGTGTGCTGCCAGGAATAATCACTCCCCTTTCCTGCCGACAGCTGTTCAACATTACAGAGAAAAACAATACTCAACCTTTCAAAACCCTGCATACACCAGCAATGCACAGAATCTCTAGTTCTCCGAACTCTGAAAAATAAATGAAAGAGCTGGGAATTGGTGGCTTTTCATGTTCTACAGGAAAGAACAGAAAGGAACTTGTTATGAAAGTCGGGACCCTTGTTTTCCTACTTCTTAAGTACTTCATTGTTACTTGTTCAAATTGTGCATCTCCTGAATGTCTAAAATAGCGTAAAGAACATTCTGGTAAATTTCAGAGGGTTTAGAGGCGGAATGAACAGGTGCGAGATAAGCAAAATGACTCAAGATTAAAGGTGGTGAAACATGGACATCTTTCATTGTCCAGCTCAATGCTCTATCCCAGCTTCTGACGTGCGGACACTGTTTTAACTCACTGGAGAAAATGGTGGTCAATTTGTGAGCAGTAATGTCACACAAATAACAATGTGATAGTGGCCTGATAATGTAGATTGTTGGGAAATATTGGCCAGTATTGTGGGTACCTCCTTGCGCTTGTCTGAAATAGTGCTGAAATTTTATCTACATCCATTTGAGAAAGCATTTTTAATAACTCATCCAAAAGATACCACCATGATAAGTGCAGTGCCCCTTGTTGAGTCACCCTATTTTTGCTCAATTCTCTGGAGTTGGTCTTAAATCCAAAAATGCAAGATACTACTGATTAAGCAAATCAGTAGTATGTGAGAATGTGGAGGTAGAAGATTAAATGAAAATTTAAAAAAAATCAGGTGCTGCAAATCTGATATAAAAGCAGAACTCTCAGCGTGTCAGACAGCATCTGTGGAAAGAGAAATACATTTAATGTTTCAGCTCGTCTGCTGAGTGTTTCAGGCATTTTCTGTTTTTATTATAGATAGATTATTAAGCCTCAAATAATCAAAGATGCCCTTGCACGTCTTGAGGGGATTTTGGAAGTTGGGGAGGTAAGTCTTATAGGAGAGAGGGTAGAATAAGCATTGTGCTGTATGGGGGGGGGAGGAGGAAGTAGAACAATTACTGAAGGAAGCAGGCCAAGGAGAGTGCAGTCATATCAAGAATGATTGGAATCAAAACATTGGACCAAGCTAGGGACATAGCTTCAGTGACAAGGAAAGCTGCTCATGCTTTCGCCCACTATCATGTGAAAACACATTTAACACCTTACTGAAGACAAACTATGAAAAAATATACTTTCAGCTCTCAATTGAGAACTGTTATCCGTTTCAAAATTTGTACTCTTGCATTCCTCTGGCATAATAATTTCTAATGTTCATGACAAGTACTTAACACAAAATTAGCACACTCCCAGTCTGCACCTCTACCACATTCTCCACTTTGCTCCCATTTTGGTGAAAATTACTTCACAACATGCTGGATAGCACAGAACGTATTTAAAGTCTCCTGCCAATATCTGCAAAACCAGTTGCTTTTTCTTAAAGGCACCGTAATTGCATTAGATTTATGCAACAGTCTTGCGTCATATATATGTATATATAGATATATACACATACATATATTAAACCAAATAGCATCTCATAAATAAAAAAATAAAAGTATAAAGAGGCATAAATTACATCAGCAAAGAGAAAGTTAAAAAATAAGTTCAGTACAAAATACATTCAAGAAAGTGCATCTTCACAGAGCTGATAGCAGTTGATAGCCGTCTTGTTCAGAAAATGGGAGAGAGATCTCTGTCCATTTGTTTTACAACTCATGGTTCCAGTGATGGGCAATATCTCTGGTACAATCATTCTGGGTGTATATGAGACTGGAAGGCCACAAATAATGGGCTGGTATTCTTATGTCAGGATAGGGATGGTGGGGCCAGTTTTCAAAGAATTGGCTTGAAGTCACTGTTGTCTCTCTGAATTCACAGACAAATTTTTGAAATGTGATCGATTGATGACGTCGAGCAATAAGTTTGATGATTAAATGAAGATTTCGAAGCACATGCTGGCCAGTGGATATTTAGATCTGGGACTCTTTCTAAAAATATATCAATACTATGCAAGAATTTTCCTGAAGCTCGATGCTCAGTTGACACAAGAAAGTGTGGCAACAGCAGGGGCTTTCATTTCAATAATATGACTGCTATTTGATCATAGTGTACAGGGGGTTCATATCAGTGGTAAAGTCCTGATGACCATTCCTTTAATTAATGAAAATAAAACTGCAATGTGCATAGATTCTCATTCAAAAAACACTGAGGATAGGTGGTCAGACTTGGGTGGAACAAGGTCTGTTTCATGACATGGTTGCCACACCAAAGAGAGAAAGCTTAAAACTCATGGCTTCCACTTCCATCCATTATGACATTTTGCTAAAATCAACTGGATAAAGAATAGTGTTTTTGATGAGATTGTCAATGGTATCAAGTCAGCCCCAGTTGGGCATGCCAGGAATAGAGGGCAGACACTCATTCAAACCACAATAGCTATGTGGAGAATGTTGCTTGCCATTATTTAACACCGTTGTACACGTGCTGCAAGTATGGTCTTTCAGTACTTTCCAGCAGACCTGCAGGATTATAACAGTGTTGGCTAAAAGTATTGGTGGGGGTTATAACACCACAGAAGACCACAAGCACATCTGGGAGGAGAAAACTGTTGCGGACTGTTGCTTATGTGTCAAGAGATAGGGTGGGAATCTTCAAAATAAAACGGAAACACTGATTGCACCGAGCTAAATTACCCATCACTACAGATACCAAAGAATCACCAAAACCCTGTCAGTTACACAGCAATGTTGTAACTGAATTACATAGAGGCAATACTTAGTGAGGTTACTGCTCTGCTGCTGCATGGAGTCATTCAACAATCTCAAGTTCTAAAATTAATTTCAGTGTCATTACTTTGTTGAACTGAAGGATTCACTGGCAGATCAAAAAAGTAAGAATCGCAATAAATTATTTCTTTTTACAGAGTAACCAGAAGGCACAGGGTTAAAATGGGGGAATTAATACATTTCTTTCCGTTGTGGAAGATTGGCACCTTTAACGTGTGCAAAAAATGAACTGCCCCTCTCACCCACAACATGAAGACCCACAACATTGGTAAAAGCACAATGGATTCGACAATTGTTGAATTCTACAGGCTCCAACTGGTTATTAGACATGTGGTAACCACAGTATGGTTTAACTTGATCTAAATCTCATCATATCAAGGAGGACATTCAAGTTTGGGCAAAATAGAATCAAAATAATCATACTTTGGTATACATGTTATGTATGTACATGTATGTGAACGCATGTGGGGTGTGTGTGTGTGCATGTGCGTGATGCCTCACACATACACAAACACACAGAATATATCACCTCTGTTAGAAGCATGAATTAGACAAATATAGCTGTGAAATTCTATAGGCCAAAGCCCCTTTCGAAAACCTAAAGTACACCTCCTGGTGGAAGGCTTTGTCTACATGGAATAATTCTAGATGAAGATAGGTGGACGGAGAGTAAAAAAGGCAGTTTTGTAAGATACTCTAGTTCAATATATTCCGCGGAGAGGTTGTGTAACTTCCATTATGGACAAAGATAGCATACTTTTCACCACAGTCATAATCTCTAGCTCCGCATTTGTTATACCACAAATTTTAATTGAGCTGCTTCAACGCTCCTTCCAAATGCTACACCCCATCCGGCCGGCCCTTCTCCGATGGAACGTAGTGCCGAGATGTGATTCTCTGCTGAATAGCCCATCAGTGGTGTCCACAGATGCATCGAGAACCCCACAGATGTCCAGTTACTCTTCACACTCACACTATACCCCTGGACTAAACTGCTATCCTGGGTATAGGCACTCTCATTACTGAGTATAGTGACTGAATAAAGCATGAGGCATAATAACCAAACGATAGTTTTTCCAAAAGTAAATCCCAGCTCCACAGCAACGACCTCCATTAGTGAATGATCTGCACAAATGGGTTTCTGAACAGCTCCTCTGCTGATGGTCTTTGCTTGGCGTCCACAAATATTTTCTTCAGGAAGTCCTTGCAGTGATCTGAAATGTGTGGAGGCAGCTGGGGATTTGTCGGCTGAGTTGCAATTTTGAAAATGGCAGCCATTGCTTCATATTCTGCCCATGGAGGTTTCTCTGTTAGCATCTCCACCACTGTACACCCCAGGCTCCTGAAGAGATAAACACAATGGCAAACTGTTAGAATCCCAGACTTCACAATGGAGCCAGTATTAACTTAAAGGGGAAAAAATAAAGAAATAAAGTCCAGTCCTGTACATTTATTTAGATGCAAGTGAACACACCTAATGAAAATTTTAGCATTTTAACTACCCTTCCCATATTGCCGTTTCGGTCCTGGGCCTGCTCCATTGCCAGAGTGCAGCCACATGCATAATGGAAGAACAGCACCTCACATTCTACTTGGGTAACTTACAACCCAACATTGAACCTGCTTTCCCCCTCACTCCCCTCTCCTGAACCCTGGCTGACCTTGCACTGATTTCTCCATTCCTTAATCCAGCTTCACAATTCACAACTATTTGATCCTCAAGCTTCACAATTCATAACTTGATCCTTTTGTCTCACATTATTTTTTGTCTCTGGCCTTTTTCCAACAATCTGTCCATTAAAAATCTCCTTCACCTGTGTTTACCTAAGAGCAGCCGTGCTTTTTTCTGCCCCTCTACTCTTGCAGCTCACTTCCCCCTACCCTGCAAGTCTGAAGAAGGGCCTCAACATGAAATGTTATCTATCCATGTCCCCCAGAGATGCTGTCTGACCCAGTGAGTTACTCCAGCATTTTGTATCTTTCTTTGGTAAACCAGCATCTACAGTTCCTTGTTATTGTATACCCAGTTAAAAGCCTTGCAGCTTCAGAAAATTATCTTCTTTTCAATACGTTTTTAACCAGGCATGTTAGCCTGCATCTAATTGAATGCGCAGGGCTGGTCTGGTGTACTGGAACATTGAGCTGCTGTTCTCTATCATGGAAAATTCCTCCTAATAATGCAACAAAAACACCATGTCAAATGTCATTTGGAATAACAAACTCACTTGGCATTGCATTCCCTTCATTGCCACATTTCCTTATTTTCTTTACTGTGCTCCCAGACTGTAGCCTGTGAAATAGGAAAATTCCACCCTATAAATAGCCACTTAGTCCTGACTCGTTGCCAGATCCAAATCTCCTGATGAAAATCTACCAATCCACTAAGGCATTACACAAGGAATAAGATCAAAACAAGCCAACCTAATGTGGAGACCATTCACTTTGTGAAATCACACAGACTACATTGGATCTTGGGGACGCGGGTCTTTTCTGCCGTCCTTCTACATTCTATAAGTGTGGCGTAATGAAGGGCCACACAAGGCAGGCTAAAGCATTTTGTAGACACCAGTCTCCCTCCTTCAATAATAATAACAATAGATAATAATCAAAGATCAAGTCATGTTCACGTCATTCTCTTGCTCAAAAAACCCATAAAAAGTTCAAAAGTCCATGTGAAAGAATGGACCTTGTCAGAATTCATGTTATAATATTCAGCAAACATCTGCTGTGTGTTGAAGTTAGAATGGGGTGGATTACTGTGTCCAGCATCACATGGTCATTTGTAGCAAATTTACAAAAGGAGTGTTATGAAATAGCATCAATTGCCCAATAGATATTCTGGCTATCAAGGTACATTAAATGCCTCCTGCAAGCAATCACACTGAATATGTATAAAGCTACCATTAATCACTGATCTAACTAAAAGCACGACCTTCCCATTAATTAAATAACCTGTAACACGAGACTACAATGATTTAAGTGGAATGCAACTTAACGCCCCATTATTCACTATACTATTGAATCACTTTAATAAAAGCAATCAAAACTAAGCTCAGTATATCTGACTTTAATAATTCAAAATAATTCAGAGAAGGGGGGATATTTGGCTTTTGTATTTGTTTCATGCTATTTACATTCTCAGGGTGCTCCAAATAGATTTAGTCAAATGTGCCACTATTGAAATTGTGGTAACAGTTGTAAAACAAGTAAAAGAAAGTGGCTGATTTGGGCACAACTGAACTAAAAAGGCTGCTTAAAAGGAAATTTCATAAAAAAGACAATTTGTTTGACTGGAAAATATGTTGGCCAGAAGACTAGTAAAACTCTGGGAAAAGTGACATGAAATCCTTTGCAACCATATTCGACAGGCATAGGTTGGCATGGTTTAACATCTCAGCAGTACATCTTTAAAAGAGCACTGGAACATCAGGTTTGCTCAGCTGGTCATTTCTCCAGGGTGGAGCCTGAAGCTACAATAATGTACCAACACATAATTAGCACGACCGTGGAGGAAATGCAGTGAAATGGGACTAATCATGCAATTTGATTCTATGATTCCAGGCAAAATTCCAATCACCAAATCACAACTATTGTGGCACATTTTATTCAAATTGTCCAAATATCCTGAAGCAATATCACAGTAGTTTCAAATAATATTCAATATATATTCTGATTTAAAGTCAATACATTATTGATTCAGGTGTGTTTTTTTAAATCCCAATTAAAGAATTACATGGAACATAAACATAAAAACAGTCTCCCACATCCATCATGCTCATCTCTACTCTGCCTCAGATTGTCATAGGTGGAAACAGGGCCATCGGCCCAACTTATCTATGTCGACCAAGTTGTTATTCTGGGCTAGTGTCATTTGCCCGCATTTGGTCCATATCCCTTTAAATCTTTCCTATCCATACAAATGTCCAAATATCTTTTGAAAGTTGTAATAGTATCCGCTTCTATGGCTTCCTCTGGCAGCTCGTTCCAGATACAGAATACCGTCTGAGTGAGAAATTTGCCCGATTTCCCTTTCAAACCACTCATTTTAAGCCTGTGCCCTCGAGTTTTAGAATCCTTTGGGGGAAAAAAGACTGACTATTCACTTTATCTGCGCCCCTCTGAATTGTGTATACTTTTGATATTTTTGCTAAATTTATAGAGCTTGATGATAGTAATAGTTCAGCTCAAGAACATTAAGGATTTAAGTCTCCCCAGAAATTTGAACACAAAGGCTGGAATTTTACTGGGAAGAACGAGCAAGTGTACGCTCTCCTTCAGCTCTGCCTGGTTTCTCAGGAATAAGTAAAATATTCCATCCCACTAGCATGACGAGGAGCCGGGGTCAACCTGTTCAATATTTATCTCTTAGCTAATCCACATCATTAAAACAGATTACCTGGTTAGCATCAGGGGCTTTGCTGCACATTGGCTGCTGTGTTTCCTACATTACAGAAGTAACTGCAGTCTAAAAATATTTCCCATTGGCTGTGCAATGCTTCAAATCATAAAATGAAACAGAAATAGCTAAAAAGCTGCAGATTAGGTGGAGAGAGAAACAATGTTTCAGGTGTGGGACCCTTCATCAGAACTGGGAAAGAGAAAAACAAGTTAGCTTAGATAGTGGAGAAGATGGGGGAAGTTCTTCAGGCCTGCAAGTTCTACTGAAATTGAAATCGATGTCCTGTTAACTAAAGCAAATGCTTTTCTGCATAATATTTACAATGATCCACTGTACCACACTCATTGCATGCACGATCGATAGGAGTTTTACATTACAAATCCAAACAACCATGCTGTTATTTGATTGCAGTAACACGAGGTTCCTCAGGGTGCTGCTCTAACACTGGGAAGTACAAGGTCATGTTGATTAGGACAGCTTGAGGAGCTAAATATCCAATCTTCTTCCATAAGCCTCTGGACCTCTCAGTCGGTCACCAAAATGGTAATTCATGTGAACCAAGAAACCGTGCAGCGGCTGAACATTCAAGTGCTTCATCCAATCACAATCAGGAAAGCATCCTCCTTGAAATCTGGTCTAACTTAGACGTCTTCCCAACGAGGGTGTTTGTTGATGGCCGTTAATAGTTGACCCTATTTTGTCTCGTTCTCTCGGCCATTGGAGGTTTGGCTTGAATCAAGCAAGGGCTACTCCAGAAAATGGGATTAGTTTGGGTTTATAATTGTCACATGTACTGAAGTAGAGTGAAAAACTTTGTTTTGCATGCGATCCAATCAGATCAGATGATACTATACAAAAATACAATCAAGCTCAACTCAAAGGAAAATATAATAAAGTGCAGATTATAGTTCTCTGCATTGTAGCAAAAACTAGAAACGGTGCTAGATTTACAGGTAAAAAAAAAAAGAGATTTAAAAGAGTAGAAGAGTTGTATTGGATGATAGTAGGTCCTCCTCTGGGACCAACATGCAGAGTTGCCATGCTGTGGCGCCAAATGAGCTGAATCTCCTGCTTGCAATAAGGAGAGCTGATGGAGAAACTCAGCAGGTCAGACAGCATCAGTGGAGGAAAACTGCAGTCTCTTGTGCCTGAATCTTCTGATTACCCGACCAGCAGATATTTAATTGTTGGTATTTACCATTTTACATAAATACACAGACAATAGGTGAAGGAGTACGCCATTCGGCCCTTCGAGCCAGCACCGTCATTCAATGTGATCATGGCTGATCATCCACAATCAGTACCCCGTTCCTGCCTTCTCCCCATATCCCTTGATTCCGCTAGCCCTGTCTAACGCTTTTGAATGCATCCAGTGAATTGGTCTCCACTGCTTTCTAAGGCAGAGAATTCCACAAATTCACAACTCTCAGGGTGAATTTTTTTTTTCTCATCTTAGTTCTAAATGGCCAACCCCTTATTCTTGAACTGTGGCAGCTGGTTCTGGACTCCCCCAACATCGGGAACTTGTTTCCTGCATCAGCGTGCCCCTTAATAATTTTATATGTTTTTAGAAGATCCCCTCTCAACCTTCTAAATTCCAGTGAATACAAGCCCAGTCGCTCAATCCCGGGAATTAACCTCGTGAACCGACGCTGCACTCCCTCAATAGCAAGAATGTCCTTCCTCAAATTAGGGGACCAAAACTGCACACAATACTCCAGGTGAGGACTCACCAGGGCCCTGCACAACTGCAGAAGGACCTCTTTGCTCCTATACTCAACTCCTCTCGTTATGAAGGCAAACATGCCATTAGCTTTCTTCACTGCCTGCTGTACTTGCATGCTTACTTTCAGTGACTGATGTGCAAGGACACCCAGGTCACGTTGTACTTCCCCTTTTCCTAACCTGACACCGTTCAGATAATGATCTGCCTTCCTGTTCTTGCCACCAAAGTGGATAACCTCACATTTATCCACATTATACTGCATCTGCCATGAATTCTGACTCACCCAACCTGCCCAAGTCACCCTGTATCCTCATAGCATCCTCCTCACAGTTCACACTGCCACCCAGCTTTGTGTCATCTGCAAATTTGCTAATGTTACTTTTAATTCCTTCATCCAAATCATTAATGTATATTGTAAATAGCTGCGGTCCCAGCACTGAGCCTTGCGGTACCCCACTAGTCACTGCCTGCCATTCTGAAAGGGACCCGTTAATCCCTACTCTTTGTTTCCTGTCTGCCAACCAATTTTCTATCCATGTTAATACCCTACTCCCAATACCATGTGCTCTAATTTTGCCCACTAATCTCCTGTGTGGGACCTTATCAAATGCTTTTTGAAACTCCAGGTACACTACATCCACTGGCTCTCCCTTGTCCATTTTACATGTCACATCCTTAAAAAAATTCCAGAAGATTAGTCAAGCATGATTTCCCCTTCGTAAATCCATGCTGACTTGGACCGATCCTGTTACTGCTATTCAAATGCGCCACTAATACATCTTTAATAATTGACTCCAGCATCTTCCCCACCACTGATGTCAGACTATAATTCCCTGCTTCCTCTCCCTCCTTCCTTAAATAGTGGGATAACATTAGCTACCCTCCAATCTCCAGAAACTGCTCCAGAATCTATAGAACATTGGAAAATGATCACCAATGCGTCCATGATATCTAGAGCCACCTTCTCGAGTACCCTGGTATGCAGACCATCAGGCCCTGTGGATTTATCAGCCTTCAGTCCCATCAGTCTACCCAACACAATTTCCTGACATGTGAATTTTTCTTCAGTTTCTCCGTCACCCTAGGTCCTCTGTCCCCTAGTACATCTGGGAGATTGATTCTGTCTTCACTAAGGAAGACAGAACCAAAGTACCTGTTCAACTCGTCTGCCATTTCTTTGTTCCCCATAATAAATTCACCTGTTTCTGTCTTCAAGGGACCCACACGTGGAAAATAGTCAGCTCGCCAAAACCGTTCAGCCAGAAGTCTAGTTCCAATAAGCTGCTCACCAGCAAACAGTGTCCCTCAATATACCACAAAGGGTTTATGCTCTGGACTGTGCATGGGCAGGTGGCTTCCACTATCAGTGACCTAGACTCCATTAAGATTTTTTAAGCTTACTTGGATCGATGTGCGACAAGAGACAACAGAGGGCGTGGTGAAGCACCCTCTACACCAGGATAATGGAACGGAAGCATGAGGGGTCATTTAAATCTGGAGGAGGGGAAGGAATACTTGAGCTCATGGTGGGGAGGGGGATGTGTTTTGAGACTAACACAGGTGCAATGTTATTTTTTAAATGTACTCTTCCTTGTGGATGACAACAATGATATTTCTCAGCTATGTTCATCTTGGGGCCGGGGGTTAGTTATGAGGACAAATTCCTCGGTGTACCTCCACACTAAACTAAACTGCATTCTATATTTCAGTCTAAAAGCAACTGATCTGAATATTGTCAACCAAATAATAACTAAAGAATTATGAATGTTGCAATTGTTTCTTTCATATTCACTAGGCTGGGCATGAATTGTGTGTAGCTTGCAAGCCATTAATGAAATGAAACAAGGTGTGCTCATGTCCCCAGTTCAGCCACAACTTTTCATCATAGTCAAGAAAGACATCTTGGTGGTCTTGTTTTTAAAGATTTTAGATGATTGTTAGATGATACAGGGATGACAGGATTACATGAATTCACAGCCTGAAAGCAGTTCAGAGAGTGGCTTGGGCAGAGTGGTGTTGGATTAAATGTTTCTGCTGTGTAAAACTGGAAAGTCTCAAATCCACATCTACTCACCAAACATCTGCTTTCCTTCCATAGCCTTCGCCACTGATAACTTCTGGGCTCATCCAGTATGGCGTCCCAGTGACTGAGCGAATCCCTGTCCCCGACATGCATATTGTCTGTAGTCGTTTGCTTGCTCCAAAGTCACCCAGCTTTACATTCCCGGCAGAGTCTCGCAGAATGTTGGCTCCTGGAAGCAGATTGGAAAGATTTATAACATTCAAAATGTCACAAATGGAGAGAAAACTGAAGAGATAGAGTTATGACTTCGATAGACACTCGGGCCTACACAATGCACTGATGTAGCTGTGCTGTGGTATCAGTTACCCGTCTCACCTTTTCACAGCAAGAGTGAAAGCGAAAGGAACTGCACAGAATCCCAGCGGTCATGGTACTTCAAACATGTATCCAAGCACACTTCAAATGTGATGAAGACATTAGCCTCAGTCACTTTTTCAGGCAGTAAGCTCCAGATCCCGACCATCCACTAGCTGATAAGCTATTTCCTCAATGCTCCTTTAACCCTCCGCCGATTACTTTAAATCTATGTTCCGGACTTTAGCCTCCTCGACTAAGGTGAAGTCCTTCCTTTTAACTCTCCCTCAGCCCACCAATTAATTCTTCCCTCTAATCCAAAGAAAATCTCAGAATTTTCAAAACCCAAACCCAACAGAAACCTAAAACCTTTCTCATAACTATAGTCTTCCACAGCTGGCAATATCTTCATGTTCACTACGCAATCATATCTTTCCTGCAATGTTGTGTTCAGGCCACAATCTAACTGGTATTGTGCACAGTTCTAGCATGACCTGCCTGCATTCCTCTCAGTCTTGATGCACCTGTACAAATGCATTACCTCTCGCTTCTCCGAATCAAACTCAAGTTGTCACTTTTCTTGTAAACTAACCAAATCATCTGTGATGTCCAGTCTAAAGCTTTCCTCTTTTCTGTCAATCACAAGGCTAACTTTTGTATCAGACACAACCTTCTTTATCATACTCCTACAGTGAAGCCAAAATCATTCAAATGTATTACAAAGTCCAAAAGCCTTCCAGTTACATAAACACCCTAAACCATTAACCTTTGCTTCCTGTCACTGAGCTGATTCTCCTTTGAATTTCAGGAGCTTTTACTCTTTTGATTGGGCTGTTAAGGGGCTGTCCCACTTGGGCGACCTAACTGGCGACTTAAAAAGAGATTAGGAGAGTTTGAAAAAATTTCACGTAGAAGACCTCCTTCGACTATGTTGAAGACTAGCTATGACTGACTTCGGGAAAATTGGAGAGTGAAGACGACCTCCTTCGACCTCCCTTTGACTATGATGAAGACTATCTACGACTACCTTTGACTAACCTCGATTACCTACGACTAACATGACGACCTACTACGACTAAACCTACGAGTAAAAAAAAGTATCGATTTTTTTCCATGGCGACCTTTTTTTACTCGCGGGCATTTTTCAACATGTTGAAAAATACGTCGCGACCTAGCTGAGGCCTCGAGTACACGGGGACTACTCTCAAACATGAAGGAGAGTTACAAAGACCTCCTAGGACCTCATGTCGACCATGCTATGAGTACGAGTCGAGGGCAAACTCGCCAGATCTCGTGGATTAGGTTGCCCAAGTGGGACAACCCCTTTACGCAGAACCTAGCCAAAGGTCTTGCCAAAATGCATGTAGATTACATCAAATGTATTGCTTCATTATCCTTTCAAAATAACAATCAATTTAGTCAGGCAGAAAATCCCTCCTGATCACCCGATTAATCTGTATTTTCCTAAATGGCGGTTTACCCTGTTCCTCAGAACTGATTCCAATAATTTGCCAATCACTTAAGTCAAACCTAACTGATCTGTAAACGTGAGTCCACTCCTTTACAGTTTATGAAGGATCTATGGATGCCAGTTATGTTTTGCCCTCATGCATGTTCTTTACGTGAACTTTGAAAAAGCAGTGGGCTTGTATGTTGGTTAAGATGAACAACTGCAGTATGGCTGGGTCATTAGCAGAAACTCTGTGTGATGCATGGCCTTGTATTCTTCAGTCAGCAATACTGTTACACGACCCCTTCTTCCTCTGTACTTCACAGGTCAAATATTCTCTGTGTACGTATCTTTCAATCTCTCATTGTTGACGGTTGATGAATTAGTCAAGGCTTCCATGGCAGGAAATGCACAATATCTTAGAGTTTAGCCTGTTTCCCAAAGCCATTCTGCACAGCTATGCGACACCACTGGACTCCTAATGCCAATTAACCACGGTCTACATAAATAATGTTTTAATATACCTGCCTATCTCCTTCCAAGTTTGTTGCCAAATTGAAAACATTTATCCCTCCATTCAATTCAGTTTGAACCTGGATACTTATTTTGAAGAAGGGTTTCGGCTGAAACATTGCCTATTTCCTTCGCTCCATACATGCTGCTGCACCCGCTGAGTTTCTCCAGCTTTATTGTGTACCTTCGATTTTCCAGCATCTGCAGTTCCTTCTTAAATACTTATTTTGTTGTTTTATCTTAAAATAAAGCCTCCCTCTTACTCTCTACCCCTTCTCAATATCTTCTTTCTGAACACCAAATGGACACAATGTTTTCAGTCAGCCCTACAGAAGCTTAAACACAGGAAAATATTTGTTTGCTTAAGTAGAGATTAAGACTGGCTTCCTGCTCCAGACTTCTAGGCTGATTATCAGAAAGGCAGGGCGAGTAGGGCACACTTCTCTTCCCCCTTCCAGACCTCGAAGCCAACAAAGGGCTCAGATGTCAGTCATGACCTCTGCCATTGCCACGATTTTCCTGCTTCAGTTTCCTGCTACTTTGGCCACGTAGCCACATTACCCAGTCCTTACACTATCTCCATTTCCCCATCTTATTCATGTTGCACATTCTTCACCAACTGACATGTTCTGCACATGCTTTCCTCTCTGACATCTCCAAATGTGGATGTCTAGAGTGCAGTTGATCAATGGTTTTCAAAGGTTCAGCTGACTTGCTCTGTAGCTCACAAAATTTAATAATTTAGCAATCTAAACAATAAATCCAATTAAATATCACTAAAGGCGATGTGTTATATTCATATATTAAGCAAGTCCTTTTGACTGCATTTCTGATCTTCAAATTGTTTTCTTCTGAAGGTGCTGATATTTTGAACAAACATTCTACTGATGTGAGTGAGCTATCCGGTCACGTCACTCAGCAAATCCCTTTGCTTTCTTCCTGCTTTCAGCCACTCTTCCAAATGTAACGGGGCACAGGGGTTGATGTCATTCCCCTCCAACAATTATCCACTGGTTGCTCAAGGCGCCAGGCGGTGGAGGGCTCCACCTGAGACGGCTGCCTGCCCCTTTCCCGGGGTTACGTCCGTGCCCGGGTGAGGTTAGAAAGGGAATACGCCCTGTCCACGGGCACCCTGAGGGAGTTCCGGGACCGCTGGGCTCCACAGGGTGTTGAATGTATCCTCAATAAGGATTGTAACATAGTTGTATTGTAGTTTATTATGGGTATATGTTTGTATTGTATTATGGTGGTGGGTTCTGTCTTGTTTTATTGTAGTGTAAATATTATTTTTTAATAATTGAATATATTTTTTGATTAAAAAACAAAACAAAAAAACAATTATCCACTTCCGCTCCACCCATAACACTGTGCTTCCCAACGTGCCATCACCCCCTTCCAACTCACTCCCGTCACTGCAACGACCCAACTGGTCTTGTGGTCACCAATCTACTGACTGGTCTGCCAGGTAGGACGCTTGAGTCGCTGTTAAGAAAATGGCCAATGTGTTGTGGCTTCTAACACAACTACAAGTTTCAGCCTAGAGCCAATGACCAAAATGGTAATTGGTGCTGAGCTCTTCCACCACACTACTATGCCACAAGCAGCACGAGAAGCTCTAGGCATGCACTTTTAAAATACACTCTAGAGAACTTCATCAATGCATAGTAGACACAAAATGCTGGAGTAACAGTGGAACAGGCAGCATCTCTGGACACAAGGAATTGCTGACGTTTCGGGTCGAGATCCTACTTCAGACTGAGTGTCGGGGAGAGGGAGTTACAGAGATAAGGAAGTGTAAGAGATCAAAAGAGATGCAGATCAAGGAAAATGTAGAATATGCCATTGTTAGTTAGGAGAAGGTGACATCAAAGCAGACAGAGATACAATGTAATTAGAGGGACAGTCGGACTGGTGGAAGAACTGGGAAGGGGGAGGGATAAAGAGAGGGAAAGCAAGGGTCACTTGAAGTTAGAGAAGTCAATATTCATACTGCTGGGGCGTAAGATGCCCAAGCAAAATATGAGGTGCTGTTCCCTAAATTTGCACTGGGCCTCACTCTGACAATGGAGGAAGCCCAGGACAGAAAGGTCCTCACAACTCCAAGTTTGCGAATGACACAAAGCTGGCTGGCAGTGGGAGCTGCGAGGAGTATGCTATCAGGGTGCAAGGTGACTTGGATAGGTTGCGTGAGTGAGCAGATGCATGGCAGATGCAGTATAATAATGTGGATAAATGTGAGGTTATCCACTTTGGTGGCAAGAACAGGAAGGCTGATTATTATCTGAATGGTGTCAGATTAGGAAAAGGGGAGGTGCAACGAGACCTGGGCGTGCTTGTACATCAGTCACTGAAAGTAAGCATGCAGGTACAGCAGGCAGTGAGGAAAGCTAATGGCATGTTAGCCTTCATTATGAGAGGTTTTGAGTTTAGGAACAAGGTGGTCCTACTGTAATTGTATAGGGCCCTGGTGAGACCGCACCTGGAGTACTGTGTGAAATTTTGGTCTCCTAATTTGAGGAAGGACATTATTGCTATTGAGGGAGTGCAGCGTAGGTTCACCAGGTTAATTCCTGGGACGGCGGGACTGACATATGATGAAAGAATGGATCAACTGGGCTTGTATTCACTGGAATTTAGGATAAGGGATCTGATAGAAACATAAAATTCTTAAAGGATTGGACAGGCTAGTTGCTGATCATCTAAAATTAGTGCCCCGTAAGTGCATTTTCCCCATATCACTTGATTCCTTTAGCCCTAAGAACTAAATCTAACTCTTGAAAACATCCAGTGAATTGATCTCCTCTGCCTTCTGTGACAGAGAATTCCACAGATTCACAACTCTCTTGGTGAAAGTCTTTCCTCATCTCAATCCTAAATGTCTGACCCCTTATTCTTAAACTGTGACCCCTGGTTCTGGACTCCCCCAACATCGGGAACATTTTTCCTGCATCAAAGATCGAATGGCCTACTCATGCACCTATTTTTCTATGTTTTGACCTTATTATCTGTGACATGCCCATGACCGCAGCATTATCATGAGGAGAGACTGAATAGGCATGAGCTCTTGCCATCTAATCAAGATTAATATAATTATTAGAAGCTTCGACAGGGTGAAAAGGAAGTACTTTGATCCCTTGGTAGTGAGGTCTATAACTGGAGGGCATAGATTTTTGTTAATTGGTAATAAAATTGGTATGAGGACAGAACATTTCTATTCTACGGTGACTATGAGTGCTGCTTTAAAGCATGATGTAGGTAAAAGCATTTAGAATATTTAAACAATTCCTGCATGAACACTGAAGAGTCAAACTGAAAGACAGATCAAGGAAGTGGGATGAACTTAAATAGCTGTATTTTATCCGGCATGGGCACTATGGGCCAAGTGACCCATTTGCATGCCAAGATTTCACATGACCATAATATGAGTGCTCATCCTTCAATATATAAACCGTTACAGCAATCGGTGACTAGAAGTTCAACAGGAAGTGACGAGCAACATTGCAGTTTAATCCAGCCACAGCCATAGATACTCACAAAGAAAGCTTTCTATACCTTTAAATCCCCAAATTATGATAAGACGATGGAATTGGATTAATTTAACCTGTCCTTGCATTAATTCTGTAAATGCAAGGTGGTTGAAATGACAAGATCTGGGAAATTTCAGATCTCTATTGACCCAAATGGCATTCTTATTGAACACATTCTACCCAGAATACAATCAAACAATTATATATTTTTAATTCTTCCTAGAAACCACGCTTGGTAAACAATCTAGGTCACAGCAACTCACAGAAGAGCACTTACAAACAATTAAGTAATTCCCTTCTGGCTCCAAGCCAGATTACAAACAAAAGAAAATAGAAATCCAAAACATTTTTTGGAAAAATTTAATAGTTTCTTGTTTGCGTATGACTATATACCAAACAATTAAGCTGATCGTTCTCAATTGATTTTTGTAATTTAATTTGGTAATACAATTAGATTTTGTATAATTTCAATGCAATGCCAATTATCTGACCGTGGCCTGAGGCACAAGTTGTTCAATAGTAATGGCTAAAACTAACCTTGCGACCATTGGAAAGTAAGACCAAGCGCTACCAAACCAGACTACTGCTCACGGCTTCAAAACCACATAGGTTAATGTAGACTCGAGAGTTTAGTAGTTATATAATCAAATATTTAATTCTTACGTTGGACACGAATAGATCAAAAACTTCATGTTAAATAGCAAAGAGCAAAATAAAATATGTTATCCGACGTGGCAAAGCACTGAACTTTCATTCATAACCGTTCTCTTGGTGATTAATGCACTGCCTTTTGGATATCATACGGAATAGTAGAATTAGGCCATTCGGCCCATCGTCTACTCTGCCAATCAATCATGACTGATCTATCTCTCCCTCCTCAACCCATTCTCCTGCCTTATCCCTATAATCTCTGACACGTGTACTGATCAAGAATCTATCTATCTATCTCTGCCGTAAACATATCCACTGACTTAGCCTCCAATGCAAGCTCAATGAAGACAATGTGGATGAGGAAGCAGGACTACTTACCACACCAGTTTATAAGAAATGAAATGTTGTTGACAGTGTAATATAACCAGTTTGTTTGTGCTCATTGATAGGTCAAATGATTTACAGTAAAGAGCAATTAGAAAACGAATTCTAAGCAAAACTCACCAAACTATGCAAGGTTTTAAAAAATAACAATATTCACGTAGCAAGTGGCATAATACACTGATATAATGTAGTGTGTGCCTTGCACTAACATTCCATGTCAGAGTGAGAATTTGATTTCAATTTAACAAATGGGAACCAAAATTAAATGCCAGTAGTGGCTCCAGTCCCATTTAAACATGGCAGGTTTTTAAACTCCCCAATAACTGGTTATGCCATTCAGATTCATCAAACAGTGACAGACACAGCAGGGTGAAGCATGGAATGGTTTCTGACATTTGAAGAGGATCTGACCCAACTTCTGATCTTCCCTCCAAATTTTCCCTTTCCCCACCCCTCCTCCTTGGTTATGCTTTTAATCCACCATTGCTATGTCAGTTTGATTTTATAAAATGTTTTTGGTATATTTTTCTGAAACAATGTGTCATGAACCAACAAGGGAACAGTTTATTATAGACCTCATCTCTGCAATGGTTAATTAGTGAACACATAACATGGACCCCCTAAGGAAATGTGGTCATAACATTACAGAATACTAAACTAATAATGGGTTATAGAATGGGTTTGTGTAGCACAGGGGGGGAAAGGCAACTTTAAAATGTTTGCATGAAACTAAGGGCAATGATCAACATTATGAGTGAGTGTATAATGCTGTAAATCCAAAACAAAAACAAAATTTTGGAAAAACTGATCAGGTTAGGCAGTAAACGTCAAAAGGGAAACAGAGTTAATATTTCAGGTTAACGGCACATTGCGACAACTGTGAAGGAAAGAAAACAAGTGTGTTTAGTATGAAGGGAATATTTCTGAAAAGTTGAGGCCAAGTTGATAATGGTGATGGAAATATCTGGTTAAAAGATACATAAGAGCATATGAGAGAGAACCCCTTAGTTTCCTCAGGGGACCTACTCTCATCATTTGGTCCCGACATACTAAAAATACCTTGGGGTTCTTCGTAATCCTGTCTGCTAGTGATATTTCATGTCTCCTCTTTGTCCTCCTAATTTTGTTTTCAGTACATTCTCAAGGAACTTCCCTGTTTTCAATTGTCTGTAGCTGTCATAGCTTTCTTTTTTTCCCCCTTCTTCAAACTCTCAAAAACTCTTGTCATCCAGGGTTCCCTAATCTTACCCAGATAATCTATAATAGAGTCAGCCTCATGATAAAGGGCTGGTCATTTAGAAATAGATAAAGATTCTTGATTAGTAAGGGTGTCAGAGGTTATGGGGAGCAGGCAGGAGAATTGGGTTAGGAGGGATAGATAGATCAGCCATGATTGAATGGCGGAGTAGACTCGATGGGCCAAATGGCCTAATGCAACTCCTATCACTTATGATCTTATGAAGCGAGAACATTTTCCAGCTCAGAGCACTACGAATGTTTAGTCATTACATTCATTAAATACTAACAATGATATACTTCTGGACACTAAGAGAACCATTGGGTGTGAAAGTGGATGAGATACAGGATACGAGATGATTACTGGATCACCTTGCAACCTCTAGGGGCTACTAGGCCACTTCTTTGCTTCTTCAATGTTCTTATAGTTAAAGGAATCAATCCAACATCACATGCTCAGGATAATGAGGTATAGCAATAAATTCCTGCTTCATCAGTACGAGAAAAACCTCTGGGCGCCACACTCACCTTTTATATCCCGATGTACAATCATGTTGCTGTGAAGGTAGGACACTCCCTCCAGAATCTGCCTGGTGTATTTCCGGGTCACATTCTCAGTTAGTGCTCCATACGCTTTCAATTGGTCCTTCACTGAACCCTAGAGAAAACAGTAATCATTTTTTTTTTTTAGATTCAGGAAGATTGTTTCAAACTTATTATGGAATATAGGAACAACAGTTGTACACCTAGATTTTCGGAAAGACTTTGATAAGGTGCCACATGGGAGGCTGCTAAGGATAATGAGAGCCCATGGTATCAAAGGGCAGATACTTGCATGGATATCAGGTTGGCTGGATGGCAGAAGGCAAAGAGTGGCAATAAAGGGGACTTTTTCTGGTTGGCTGCCAGTAACTAGCAGAGTTCCGCAGGGTTCGGTGCTGGGGTCGCTGCTCTTCATGTTGTATTTTAATTATTTGGATTAAGGTATTGAAGGCTTTGTGGTCAAGCTCGCGGATGATAAAAAAAATAAAAATAGGTGGAAGGGCAGGTAGTGTAGAGAAAGCAGGGTCTCTGCAGATAGACTTGGATAGGTTGGAAGATTGGGCAGCGAAGTTGTAGATGGAATATAGTGTAGCAAAGTGTAGACCACTCGCCCTGTCTCTTGAGCGGCGCTGAGCTGCTTTGTGTAAACAGGGCTTTATTTCCTCTGTATTTTCGATCTTTCATTATTCTAGGTAAGGAAATACTGTTATAAAACTATTAATTAGTTGCATTTATTTTGCCTTTCTACAAAGCTGCGATGTTTTTCTTGTTTTTAGTGGTTCATGCCTCCATGAGTGAGCGAGATCGCGAAAGTAAATGACACGCATTTTTTTTTCTTGAGAGTGGGGAGAATGGAAGTAAATGTATGATTTCTATAACTTTCAATAGACTTTAAGGAGTTATTTGTACTGATTTAAATTGTTCCTTTTTTCTTCACTTGCATTTGGCAGCACAGGCTTCCTCATGGCTGCTGCAGCTACAGCAAGACCTGCAAGTTCAGCTTTTCTTCCCGTTTTTTTAACCCTCTCTCCTCTAAAAAAATCTTCAAAGCATCGACTTTCCATGACATAAAATCTTCCAGCTTCATATCTTGGTACTTTGAATCAGCCAAGACAAATAGAAGCTTAAAAAAAGACCAACAAAAAAACAAACAAAAAAAAACGGACCAAAAATATACTAACTGTATCTATAGTGCTGAGATCTATTTACCGTTATAGCTTACGAACATTGACAAATCCCATGATTCCTTGCGTTTTTCGGAATACCGAACTCGCCTATAACTCTCACTTTACTTATTCCACACATCTCAATAGACTTTCACTGACATATTTCTAGCTTAGGGTTAATTCTTGCAGGATAACCAGGTGTTTTGTTGAGAAACTGAATAAAACATGCCCAAAATCAGTTTATGTCAACAGAAAACCACAGAAATTCAAAGTTTTCATTGCGTCACTTTTGACTGGATCCCAAAGGTAAATTACTATGCATTAACATTCTGCACCAGCCATTCCTCAACAATAAATTCATCCGTGCAAAGGCACAGAGATAATACAGAGATAATAGACCTTGTTCAATTAAACAAGTACAATTACTGACATCATAAATATGCAACACACTACAATAAAAGACAAGGATATAACAAAACTCTGACAGTTTAAGCAGAATCAAGCTAGAAGCCAAAGTGGAGTAGCAAGGCGTCAAGTATAGAATTACTATAGCCATTATGGAATCATGTGTGCACTATATACACAAGGAGATTTAACCTGTGTAATATCTTACTAAAACACTCTTCCTGTCTGCTGAATCTACTACAAGTTTGTACACAGTATCCTGTCATGTGACATGCAATTACATGGCAGAACTTGGCAGTCATAGTGGCACCAGCACTGGGACATACAAGCGCTGTAGTACAAAGCAAAAGCTGCAATTAGGGCTGCAATTCACTAACCTTCCAACAAGTAGATAATAAACTTTAGAGAACTTAAAGCAGCATTTTACCTTCAAGATTTATAAGAGACGTGTAAACTAATGATAGATACAAAATGCTGGAGTATCTCAGCGGGACAGGCAGCATATCTGGAGAGAAGAAATGGGTGACATTTCGGGTCAGAGACCCTTCCTTGTTTCGCTGTGAAGAAAACTTTTACAATCTCTCAGCATGTGAAATGAAGGGGGGGGGGGGGGGGGGAGATAGCTACTGAGTGGTCTGCATTAAATACCTCTTGCAATTTGGATGTTTTTAAAGCGTGTCACCACCTCATAATAACCCAATTTCAACATTGCCGAAGAGGGGCATATACAGATAGCAAGGAATAAATTGGAAGGTTTGGCGATTTAAACTTCTGTAGAATATACATCATTAGTTTACATGTGTAGGAAGGAACTGCAAATGCTGGTTTAAACCAAAGATAAACACAAAATGCTGGAGTAACTCATTGGGAAAAGCAGCATCTCTGGAGAGAAGGAATGGGTAACGTTTCAGGTCGAGACCCTTCTTCAGTTGAAAGAATAAAAAGTTATTCCAGCTTTTTGTGTCTTTCAAAGGATAATTAAGTAACTCTTTGGGGTAGCTTGTGTACACTTTCCTACAAGATCAACAAATAAATTACCAGCCTATTTAAAAGTTTGCAGTAGATTAAAAAAAAAGCACGGATGTTATCAGCATTTTACTACCAGACAGCAGATAAACATCAAAGCTAATCCAGCAGCCACTTCTCCAGTTAAAGGACCTTCTACTCAACCAATGCACTACAAAATTAATTTCTCCGAAAGGCAGAGATATTGAAAGTGACTTCAAGTGGCAACCATTTTGATTAATCAGTTGAGTGCTTCCAGTTTCTTGGTATAAATCTGACAAACTATCTGTTGTGGATCAATCACAATGAAACAACAGCCTCTACTTCCTCCGGAGACCGAGGAAATTCGGCATGTCTCCAAAGACTCTTACAAACTTTTACAGAGGCAACATTGAAAGCTTACTGCCAGGTTGCATCACAGCTCATCACAAGACCACAAGAGATTGCAGAGAGTAGTGGATGTAGTCCCGTTCATGACGCAGACCAGACTCTCCACCATTACAGGGCTCTCGCTTAACCTTTTCTCTCTGTTGTCAGCCGGGCAATTGGCAGCTTTTTAGGTTGCCAAATGACAGTTTTTCATTGTTCTAACTGGGACGTGAGAGAATAAAACACTCTTGACTTACGTTGCTAATGTGTGGGATAGAACTAGTGTACGGGTGATCGGTGTGGATTCTGTGGGTTGAAGGGCCTATTTCCACGCTGTATCTTTAAATTAAACTAAAATCACGAAAACCAGAGGGAGTCTAAAGAAGGGTCTCTACCCGAAACATCACCCAATTTCTTCTATCCAGAGATGTTGGCTGCTCCATGGAGTTCCCTCGCACAATTAAAGCATGGAATAGTCTTCACCCTACCATAGTTACCCAACCAGACGCAACTAAATTTAAGGTAGCTCTTATTTCCCAAGAACCAGAGTTTGGTGATGGACCCTCCACCACCTCCAGTTTAAATTCCATTTAGAATATTTTTGGAGGACCAGGAAACCAGAAGCAAGTTACTCCAGGGAGTTAGTCCAGCTCCAGGGAGTGATTCTGCGTTGGTTTTCAGTGGTCGCGGCGAGGCTGCGACCGGACAGCAATGGCGGCCAGATCTTCCACAATGCAAAGGGAGGGAGAAAGTGCACGGCGCCGACCAGTTGCCGTGGCAGTGCGCATCTGCCGGGCGGCCAATGATGTGCTGCCCGTGGTTGTGCGCAGGTGCAAGGCGGCCGGCCATGCCAGCGGATGAGGAGCAGCCGGCGAGCGGAGAATGGAGAGCGGAGACACGGCGGCCCGCACACAGACACGGATGGTGGGCGAAGACGGAAAGTGACAGAGAGAGAGAGAGAGAGATAGAGAGGGGGGCCCCGCTCAGAGTTGAACGGCAGGTGTCCCGGGTGCTTGCCAAGCCGGGCAAAATGACACAACTTTTAGGTTGCCCGGCAGGACGTTAGGTGGCCAATGGCACCCGGGCAACCGTTAATTTCGAGCCCTGATCAATACTTCATACTGCCTCTGGAAAGTAGCCAACACAATCAAACACGTTTCCCACCCTAGTCATTCCTCCTTCTCCCTGCTCCTGCCGGGCAGAAGGTTGAAAGCATGATTTACCAGACTCAAACAGCTTCTTCTGTTATCTGCGTTTTGAATGGTTCTTCCATAAAAGAGGGGATAGTTTCCTTCTCCGCTATCTAATTGTGGATTTTGTCTCTGGAACTGTTGTAGAACTAACTATATTCTGCACTCTATCTTTCCGTTCGCTCTGCCTATTGTACGCGAGTCAGACTTGAATATATTTATGTATAGTATTGTCAGATTTGATTGGATAGCATACAAAATAAAGCATTTCACTGTACCTTGGTACATGTGACAAAAATAAACCTAACCTAACTTAACCAATCATCAGAAATGAGACCAGAATTTTCCCTTTAACCTATTCATTATCTTAAAATAGAGATGGGAAAAAGTTGGAAAGATTTTTGGGTTGGCCATTTGGCACAGTTGCTCGAGTCCTGGGACAAATTCTGTCATAGGAGACGTAATGCCCAACCGCAACAGAACAAGAGATTGAGACGATTTCTCCACTTAAATTCTCATTTCCCTTTTTTCATGAATATCTACAGTCTTATTTTGCAAAGCAGCAATTCAGTATTACTCATTTCCAAAACTTTTTTTCTCCCCATGAAAACAAACACATGCCCACTTGTTTTCCTGAAACCTGTGTGATTAGGAGCTCATAATAAGACGTAGCAATGTGCAACCGATGTCTCTGTTTATCAACATAGCAATTATTGTGAAAGAAAAAATATATTGAGAATTTTTGGCATATTCCAGTTTAATCTGAACTTCTGTCAGGAAGGTTCCACAATGATATTCTGTTTAGCTGTTTGGTTGGCAAGATAGAAAGGGCCATTCATGGACATGTAGCTCGAAGAACAACATTAAATGCCAATTTCACAAATTTACTAAAGGCTAGAAAAGATCAGATCTGAGCCAAGACTTGAAAATGCTTTAATGATAAAGATATCATTATATAACTCGACACATAAGCTCGACACATAGAACTACTTCTATGACAACATTTTCAAAATCTGTGGTTAGGTCACTTCACAAGGACTTGGAGCAGTTAGGCTACCAAATTATGTTTAGAAAGAAATCAGTGCTACAGAATAAGCGAGTTCGTAATTCTGACTGCACATGCCCAGGTCAAAGGTCACTCTGGATAAACATTGCTGGAAGCAGTGGAGCGGTGTACATGTTTCATCCGTTTTTTCCAGCTGTGATTTTTCTAGGTATTAATTCGTTGTATTTATTGTTCCTTTGTTAAAACCTAAGATTATTTTGTCGTTTTTATTGCTTTATGCTTCGGTGAGTGAGCGAGGTCGGGGTCGGACCCGGGTCTCCGGCGCTGCGAGCGCCGTTGAGTTGCTGCTGGGCTGTCCCCGTCCCTTCCCGGGTGTCCCGTCCCAGTCCAGGGCCGGCCGGAGGAGTCGGACCGGGCTTGCAGCCGGTGCAGGGGTGGGGGGGGGGGGGGGTGGGGGTGTGGAGGTGGAGGCGCTGGCTCCGGTTCCCGGGGGGGGGGGGGGGGGGGGGGGGGGGGGGGGGGGGGGGGGAGAAAGAGGCTGTTCCCCAGTGGGTCTCTCTCCTTGTCCAGGCAGAGTTGAGCTGGGGTTGGTACTTCTCCGCGCCGTCTGTGGGCCGCTGCTCCAGGCCGTTGTCCCGTTGGTCCAGGATTGCCCTGGACGTCTCCGACCCACTCGGGAGGATGGGTCACGGACGGACGGGGGGAGGAGACAGTCCAGTGGTGATTCGGCAGCACTTGCGGCGCCGGGGTCGATCCTGGCTGCGGATGAGGCGCGGGTCTGTGTGAGCGCAGCTGCCAATAATGTCTCTCCGCCGGTCCAGTCTCTCACTCGCATCTGCCCCCTCTGTCTCGCTGTTACACCCCGCTCTACCGCTAATTGGCACCCCTGTTCCTCAGATTAAATATATTATTACACATAAATCTGCCAGCGCTTCGTTGCGAGTGACCTTTGACAAATCCCATGATTCCTTGTGTTTTTCAGAATACCAAACTGGCTTCTGTCCTTGAGACTCTTGAAAGGCGCCCATAAATAAATTTATTATTATTGTGCAATGGTGAACAGGCAGACCAAATATCGTACAAAATAATACATTTATTTAAATCTGTAGTTCACTTCCCCTTTAATATTGTGCACTTAATTCATGTCCCTGCGGTTAAGATCTGGTAACATTATCATTTATTGTGTAAGTAATCATGCTAGGCTCCAACACACTGAGTTAATTATAAAATAGGAGGGGTAGGCAACCTGATCACCCAAGCTTGTTCGGTCATTAATTATCATGGTTAATCTTATCCCTCATTTTCCTGCCGTAACCCCATATCGCTCGATTCCCCTGATGTCAAAACATTTGTCAGTTCAGTCAATTAACAAAACTGTGCCTCACAGGACTCCCGGGTAGCGAATTCCAAAGGTTCACCATCTACTGTATGAAGGCATTTCTTGTAAACTCAGTCCGGAAGCAAATTAGTGTCATCTCAATTCATCGTTTTGGAACTGTGCTATCTGGTCCTAGATTCCTCAGCTAGGAGAAATGTCTTCCCCACATACAGTCTGGAAAGCCCCTTAAAATCATTTAACGTTTCAATGTGATCCCTTCTCATTCTTGAGATTCTGGGGAATATAGTCCCAGTCTACTAAATCTCTCCTCGTACTGCAATCCTGCTATTCCTGGAACAAGTCTGGTGGATCTTTGCTACACTCCGTCCAGTAGGATTTGAACGCGGGCCTCTTGACCAAATAGTCCGGTAACTTAACTTCTGTGTCACCATCATACCCTTCCTCATAACAAGCAGATTCTTTTTAAATCTCTGTCATATGAACAAATATGGCAACCAATTTGTGGATAAAATAATCCCACAAATATTAAATAAACTAACAGCAGTATAATTTATTTTTTAAACAATGACGGGGTAACGCTGTGGAAACAAACCTTGTAAGGAGTTCAAGAGAAAGCCCTATTCCACTTTAAAGTGTGCAAACCTACATTTACAGCAGAAAGATACATCCTGCTTTGATATCTCATGAACACCAGTACTTCAGTACTGTACTGCAGATTTATTGATGACATTTGTACTGGGGGTTGAATTGCAGAAGTTGCAGTGCTAACCACACAACTAAACTGGAATTTGTAAAAATAAAAACGCACAATGACGCAGCTAAAAATGCTGCACATGATTAGAACAGATTCAGATGAACAAAGTGCAGTTTAGCATACCACTGCATTGTCGAGTAGGATATCCATTTAAAAAGTGTAACAAACTAATAGTGTAAACGTATTTAAAGGGAAACTAATTCATATACATGGGAGAAAGGGATAGAAGGATATATTAAGATGCAATGAAATAAGGGGGGAAAGCTTGTGAGAATATCTGATGGGCCAAAAAGTTTATTTCTGTGCTATAAATATTTTATAACATAAACTGTGGTTAGGGGCACCAAATGATACCATTTGCTCGACAAACATTCCTGTAGCGTTACCAAGCATTTTCCTCGTATATCTGTGACACGGTCTGATTCACTTTTTCCCTCAGCTGATCTGCAGCTGCATTGCAACGCCTTTGTCATTCCGAGGCTTCTCTGCTGGTCTCATAGAAAGCATTCCCCATAAATAAATTTGAACTAATTTACTACTCGCCTGTCCTTATCTCAATACATGCCAACTGCTGTACATGTGTATATCCATGCAAAAGGCCTTTCAGCCCACCATGCCTGTGCTGACCATCAGTCACTCATTTGCAGCAACCATGCACCAATTACATTCCCATCAACTCCCGAGATTCCACCACTCACCTACACACCAGAGGCAATTTACATCCGGCCAATTATCTTAGCAACTCGCACAGCTTTGAAATGTTGGAGAGAAATCAGAGCACCCAAGGGAAACCCATGTGGTCATAAGGAGAATGTCCGAGCCGACAGCACCAAAATTCAGGGTCGTATCCAGTTGCTGGAACAATGAGGCAGCATCTCAACTAGCTGCGCCATGGTGCTGCCCATACTGAAACAATATATTGATTGTAAAATTCACATTATCATTTTCAAATGGCTCCATGGCTTTGGCTCTCCCATTTCTCCTCAGTCTGTCTGGGCTCTCCGGTCCTCCGTAGATCCCTGATTTTAACCACTATTCATGCACATGGCTTCAGCTACACGTTTCAGCTCCATAAATCTCCCCTTCCTAAATCTTGCTTCCATTGTCCCCTAATACCCCACCTCAGCAACAAACTACTATAGACTTTATGTAGGTTACACTGCGTACTATGGTTACTATTATGGTCTGTTAGTACAACTGATAATTTTATTGTATTATTATCTGTTGTGATATGGTGTGATAAATATGCAGCTTGCAAGAATTTCATTGTTCTGTTCCTGATGATTATGCCAATTAAACACTTCACTATTAATTAATACGATTCATAAAATCTACCACCTAGCTGAAACTTTATGTTTCTTGCATAATACTCCTGTATGTCATTCAGTTTCAAATTTTGTAATCCTCTTGTGAAGTGCCATATAATTTCTTTTGAGACTGAAGATCTGAATTTAGATGTGGATCCAGATTGTAAGTAAACAATTTTTGATTTCATGTCTGAACCAACAGTTAAATGCTTTTCTACTTCCAGCTTGATGATAAAAGTAAATTAGCATTGATTGGCAGCTGAGCTGAGAAAATATTTAGATTTTTCCAAAATATTTAGATTTTTCTATTGCAAAACATCTCTCTTGATCGGCTCTTTGACAAACTGCCTTAAAACAATTGCTACACAAGACACCAAATGTCTCAGTTGAACTTGGAGATGACAGGATTATTTCTCTGTGAACATCTTTTTGTTTTAACCCTCTTGTAGATAACTGAGATTGATTTTATAATGTGTGTATTGTGTAACTCATTTAGTTTGTATTATGTAACTATTTTCCACAGAATTATTTTGCAGCAATGTTCATGTCTCTAGAGATTCTCGTTGCTGCTGTGTTTGATCATGGGCAGAGACTCTGCTGCAAGTTTAGTCAAGAACTTGGAAACTGTTGAGCAAATAGAGTGTTTTCTGTAGCTTCAGTAAATTAAAACCACAAATCCTATCACCAATTAATTGGCAGCGATTCTATTCATTCTAAATGATTTGGCCACCATCTTTCCCAATTCTTCAGTTTAAGAAACCCACATCACATTGCAATGGCGAAGTGCCAAATTTTACAGGTTTCATGTGGAGATTGCTTGAAAGATTAAAATGATTTTATGTTTCATAAATAATTTATGGGTTCAGTTATAGATTCAGTAGGTTTTACTGCTTTATTTTCTATGTGATTTATGCCTTGCAGTGAATTGTAGAAGCCTGCAAAACAAAATAATGCTTTTAAGGTGGAGTTGATGGGAACATGAGAGAGAACAGTGGAGAAGAGGAACTGCAGATGCTAGAATCTTGAGGAACACACAACGTCTTTTTTTCACTAAGTGAATCTTGAGGAAAACACAAGAGATTAGTGTGCATCCCACACAAGAGATTAGTGTGCAAAATTAGATCACATTATATTGGGGGTAGGATATTGACATGGATAGAGAACTGGTTGGCAGACAGGAAGCAAAGAGTAGGAATTAACGTGTCCTTTTCAGAAAGCTGGTCGCCCAGATTTAAGAATAGCTTCTTCCCCACAGCTATCAAACTCCTGAACAAATCAGCTCTTTCTGAAGAATGGTTTTGGCCCGAAACGTTGCCTATTTCCTTCACTTTATAGATGCTGCCTCACCCACTGAATTTCTTTAGAATTTTTGTCTACCTTCGATTTTCCAGCATCTACAGTTCCTTCTTAAACAAAAGCTGTTTTATACGGTTTCCTGGGGGTGCTGCCACATATCTTACACTTAAACTTACCTCATTCAGTTATGCTGTTTAATATAACTGTAGTTGTAGTTTAATATTCTTTTGCACTAGTTCAGATTGCACTACAATCTTGCACCATTATGCTAGTTTGCACTCTTCATTGTATTTATCATTAATGTATATTATTTACTCTAAGAGCTTCAATGACATTCATTGCACCCTGGTGTATATGATGCTAATCTGAATCGGGATTGGATGTTCATTCTCTTTCTTTCCTCATCTTTCTAGAATTTCTTTACAGGAATATTATAAGCCCAATACTTTTCTTTATAGCTATGTTTTAATATCTTTGTTACCGCAATCTCAAATAGCTATTTGTACATGCAGTTTTACCATTTTATTTACCACACCTTGTGGTTTTACACACAATTTGCTTAATGAACACAATTCACAAATGTTACATGCCATGGATTTGAAATTATAAGAGTAGCTCTTTATTCTTTTTACTCACCCCAGGCATATACTCCATGAAAATCGAAAGAGTCCTCTCTGCTTTTTCCCGTAGACAGCCGTAGTATTGCACTATCCGCTCATGCTGCAGGTTCTTCAGTAACTGTATCTCACACTCCAAAGCACTTACTTCCTAGTGAGGGATTCCAAGCAGAAATCATGTCAAGGCTTCGTACGCTTCCTTATGCCAGTTGTGTTCATGATGTAGTCAACATAACTTCACTTCTTTGGGATGTTAAACATCAACAATATCCACATGAACCAGAGAAAAACTTCCAAGAGTGAAGTGAGATGTGATATTTGCTGATATGCCTAAAAATATCCCCAGCTGTGCAGCGCCATGGTGAATATCTCACTAACTGCAGGTTTGCAGGATGTGGTCATTATTGTACCAGTGGTGCTGAAGCAATTTGAGAGGATCAAATTATGAGTAACATAGGGAATGGGTATGGTACATGCAGATGTATTGGCACAAATATAATTTTGAGGGAAGTCCAACAGATTGCTTCATCCTTCACACACTAGCATATTATTTCAGCATTAGACTTTGGAGCAATGCCAAAGTAGAGACAGAGTTGATCGCAACACAGCTTGAATATTATTGAGTTTAAAAAAAAAAAATCAAACTTACATTTGGATATTGGCAAAGCACCAATGTCAGAATTCAATACAAAAATAACCATCCAGTTGGCAGTTGTTAACCTGGGTAGACTACTAGCCCAAAGTAATTGAAGTTGCAATTTCTAGAATTTTCCAAAATACTTTCAGGAGCAATGCAACAATTCCACTAGTGAAGTGGGGAAGAAAAATATAGCCCGGGATCTAGTGTGGTCACAGAAAGTGGTTTTAAAAGAGTGCTTCAAGTGCCATACAAAGTTGAAACAGCAGATGATGGTAGAAATTTGAGGTCTTACTGTGCCTCCAATGCCTGTAATGGTTTGTGCAAGACTTAGGGGGAAAAAATCACTTGGATATTTGCGTAGACTAGGGTCTGAGTCTGAAGAAAGGCCTCGACCCGAAACGTCACCTATTCCTTTTCTCCAGAGATGCTGTCTGACCCACTGAGTTACTTCAGCATTTTGTGTCTATCTTGCGTATAGACCTGTATTCGCCAGGGTTTAAAGGAATGAGAGGGGTTTAATTTCTCTCATTAGCCTTGGATGGAGTACTTTTCCTTTTGTTTTTTTGTGCCTCAGAGGAATATTACTCTATTTTTGCAATTATACATTACTTCAAATGTTTACCATTCCCCGTGCACCCTTAGACCTTTTAAGGCATTTCCCAATCTACCAAAAACAACTCACCCTATACCTTCGGAATATTTGTTTTGATTTAAGATCCTAGTTTCAAATTACCTACTATTTTCAAACACAGTGCAAAACTGTACATGGAATGGGTGACGTTTCGGGTCGACCCATTCCTTCTCCCCAGAAATGCTGCCTGTCCCAGTTATTTTTTTTTCCCTTTCAATTAAACCAGCATATGCAGTTCTTTCCTACACATGCTGCCTGTCCTGCTGAGTTACTCCAGCATTTTGTGCCTACCTTCGATTTAAATTAGCATTTGCAGTTCTTTCCGACGCAAAAGTCTATATTATGGTCATTCCTCCCTAAAGCTCTGATAATGGAGTGGAGTGCACATTTAACAAACCGTTACAATTAGGGTAGTTAGAGAGTTAAGGTGGATAGAGAGAAATTACAATCTGGTAAATGAGCATTTGAGAGCTTAGGTGAGGCTGCCAATCAAATATTGAACCAAGCTCCAACAAGACTCAGTAGATTTTGCAGAGAAGATAAAGCCACCTCGGCTCAAAGTATAAATCCAGCCATTTGACTTGGCAGCTCATTATATTCACCAACACTCTGCATGTAACGCTCAGTGGATTTTCCCCTCACACAGGAAGTGCCAAATATTTTCTCAGTTTTAAAAGGAAACAGCAGGATAAATTAGTTATCCCAAGACACAACAAGGGGGTTGATAAATCATAATCATCTAATTCTGGAGAAATTAAATAGCAATCAAATTAAAATGGAAACTTCAATGTCTTCTGACTGTACAAATAAACCACAAATCCTTTAGGGATAATTCTTTATGATATATAACTTAATTTTGTTAATTTTTGTTGGGAAATAACCCATTAATTAATTGCTTGATCGCCTATATGCTGCCTTCTAGACAGGAAGCAATTCCCTTGTCGGCAGAATTGATATGAAAATGGTCAGCATATTTCTAAGTACCATGCCACAGGTAATTTGATGAAGGAGGGTGCCCACCTGATGACCCCGATGACGTACCTACCCTACCTTTCTCCACCCCAATCCCACTGTAAATAGCATGAGTGCCGACTTATTACAGGGATTGAAACACCAAGTCCTATTAGCTCTACAGAATAATAACTGATTGGTACTTGCTATTTTAATAAACCTTTCCCCCTTTAGAATGTACGAAATAAATGCTCAATTACGGGGAGGTATCAAGGCCAACAATACGGGCAGAGTTGTTGAGGTGACGATTGAGGTAGAGAACATGGATGTCTGCAGAGAAATTGAAGGGGCTGTGGGAGGTAGGAATTAGCAGAAGATTGCGTTGAGCCTTCATTTAAGATGGTGAGATTATGGCTAGTTGGAGCATCATGACTGAGGTTTAAGAGGAACATAGAACACAATATAGCGATTATTTCAGCAGTGATTATAAAAAAGGAAAGAAAATAAATCCCAACTCTACGACCCGCAAGGATTCCAGGTTTGAGATTATTAATATGCCAAAGATTAAAATCAAATCTTCAATCTTTGGCTGAACAATTAATCTGTGTCTTAAACTGCACCTTACTCTATTGATTAACTAGGATTACATATCACAGTACTTACCTTGCTGGTCTCAAGGCTGTCAGGGTCAAACTGAACTTGTTTTGCAGCAAGTTCCCTTCCAGTGTCCACGTCATAACAGAGGTAGACGCGTCCAAATGCCCCCTGTCCAAGCAGCTTTCCTCTCCTCCAGTTGGTAGGTGCACATGGGGCTTTAAATTTAAAGAGGCAAGTAAAACAATTATATACTCCCTTGAAAAATGATGTCAATTATAGTGTAGAGTGTACTGAACGTGAAGTGAGGTTCCAAACATGCCGCTCTCACACTAGAGGAATTATGTCAGCTCTGAACGTGACATTGTTATGATACAGCTAAGTACTGGGTGTGCAGAATGTGGTGTTGGCAATGGGGTCAGAAAAAGAGAAACGGTGTAGGTAGGTAATTTAATCCCTCAGGGACATTCCACCAATGAGAGAAATCATGGCTATTTTGTTACCCGACCCAATATATTGGCCATGTCTCCTTTGGCTAACAAAAACATATTCATCCCAGATTTTAAATTAGCATAAATGGATTTGGAGACGTTCCAAATTTCAGTTTCATTCTTGAAATGTTTAGTTCTCATGTTTATCAAAGGCTAAAGCCCTGCTAATGTAAATTGACGAACAGACACTTATTTCAGTTCTGTACACTGAAAAATTCAAACTTGGATAATTAACCCAATTTGAGTCAGAACTAAATCTGAGAGCATTCTTAGAAACTTGCATTTTGCTAAGATTACTGCTGTACAGGCAGTGGCCATTTGACCAATCCAATCTATGCTGGTTCTAAGTGGAGGAATCTATTCAGTACCATGCACCTTAACTTTCTGCAAAGTCTTGAAAAGAGTTTCCTGGAGATTTTCAAATTATTTCAAAGATCTTGCGAGTTTCTTGAGGAGAAACACATTTAAGTGAGAAAAAAAAAATGTATAATTGATTTTAAAACATGACCGAGTCCTAGTTATAAATTGTTCTATGTTCAGTGCATTTGATAGATGTTAATTGTGTGATTTATTTCAAGGTCAAAGGCACTACATGTAACATGATGCATATATATCAAACTGGAATAACAGCCAGGGACTGCCATTAAATTTACTATACATGTCCACCACCAATTTTCTGGCATCCTTGGTTCCAGTGCCTTTCTGGATTATCCATTTTGCCAGACCAACAGAGGCCATGGCCCCCGAGTCCGCCCAGGCAACTGAGCAGCCGAGATATTGGCCTGCAGTCAGCCTCATAAGTCAGCTCTGGGAATGGATGTGCCGGCTCAGAGTTTCAGATCCCTGGCTGCAAGGGGCAAATTCAACCCACCAATCGGCAAGGAAGACACTCTGCTGGTTGGTGTGGACTCAGTGGGCCGAAGGACCCGTTTCTGCACTGTATCTCTAAACTAAACTCGTTTGTTTAATTAATACCAAAGCCTTATTTACACGGTCGTATTTTTGAAATAACGCACTCAAATTTACGCCTGGCAAGGTACTGTGCAGTACAACATTGATGGCGTTCAGCAGGCTGCCTCTTACTGCTTTCTCAATAAGACTGCATAGTCGAAAGCGAACAGTAGTGTTGCAAAGAAATCCTGCAAGAAAACGAAATAAAAGCCACCCAAAAGACATTGTCATCATATTTCTCGAAAGTATGGGGAGTTAATCTAATACATCTGGCAGCAATGAATCTCAGCCATCGACCTCTGGCATCGCCAGACCTCAGCCTACTGCTGCCTCAACCACTGATTCACTTATACCCTCGCCTTGGCTTCCAATTTCACCAGCTGATGTGGAGGACCCCCACTCCCAGTAACTTTCCTCATCAACCCTCCACCTACGCCATCTTGGGCAAGCAGTAGTCGCCAGTCATCAATGAAAGTGTTTGCATTTACATTACAAAAATAAATTTTAAATAACCAATAAACATTGTTTATTAAAGATGTCTTTACTGCAGTTTTTTTGGTTGTTAACTGTTCATCAATGAATAAGGTGAAAGAATAATGGCAGTCATAAATGAACTATTTATTGTGTGATGCAGACAGGTATGATTTTTCCCCTAACGTGCTATTTACATAAATAGTAAAATTATGTTTAATTTACACGTTTTATAGATAGGCTGTGATTTTCAAATGTAACCCCTGCGTAAAATGGGAGGTGGCTGTATTTGTTTAAATAGTCAGGAAAAAACAATGGTGGTCTGAATTATCTCAAGATGCGTTTATAGGTGGGGCTGATGAATTTAAGCTCTTAAATGTCTGATGCAAAATACATAAATGTTCTCTTGGAGACACAAGTCTGAAGAAGAGTCTTGACCCGAAACGCATCTGTCTATTTCCCTCATAGATGTTGCCTGACTCCCTGGGTTTCTCCAGCAGTTTGTTTTTGCTGTAAAGTTCTCATCTTTCTTCACAGCTGCTCCCAGTCATACTCACAATGTGTACATTCAATCACCTCTCCAAAGCACTGAACAGAACTGAACACATTTTTCCAACGACATGAGTAACTCTGCCAGAAATCCCAAATAAAGCCTGAAAATACCAGAAATACTTAGGCCAGGCAGCAGCTGTGGAGACAGGAATAGGGTTCTTGCTTCAGGTTGACAGCCTTTCATTGAAATTGGGAAAGTGACAAAAACCCCACTATGTTTTAAAATCAAGAGGAAAGGTGGAAAAAACAACAGAAAGCCTGTGAAGGGATGGGGATGAAGAGAATACAGATTACCGAGATGTATTGGTGCAGTTGCAAATTTAAGTTTTTTTTAGTCATTATCAACAAGCCTGTATCACAAAATTACTTGGACATCAACGTTGTTTTTCACACTCTGTTAGTTAGTCCTCAACTTCAATTCTAGTTCCAATGATTGCTCATAAACATCAGTCAAAGATGTGTAAGGAAATACGAGAAATTGTAGGTGCTGGAATCTTGTACAAAATCCAAATTTCCGGAGGAACTTAATGGGTCAGGAGGCATCTCAATGGGAATAGACAGATGACATTTTGCATCAGGACCCTTCTTCAGACTGACTGGGGAGGGGGAAAGACTGCTGGAAAAAAAGAGGTGAGAGTGGAGCAAAGTCTGACAAGTAATAAGTTGATACAGGTGAGGAGATTGATTGGCAGATGGGTGGAGTGAAAAGGAGCCAAAGGATGCGAGTTAAGGAAAGAAGACAAGTGAAATGCAAAGCCAGAGAGAGGGACATGGACAGAAGGGCGACTTTCCGCTCAGTCTCGTCCATTGCCAAAGTGAGGCCATGCTAACTAGAAGAACAGCACATTCTGCTTGGAAAGCATACAACCCAATGGTAAGGACATGAATTCTCCAATCTCAAGTACTCCCTTATTTCTCCTGTCCCTCACCCACCCGCCCCCCCTCCCTCCCAACCTAGAAGCGCAAACATTTCCCCCACCATTCCACTCACCCTGCTCCATTCCCCTTCCCTGCACCCAAGTTCTAAATCATTTAACATGTCCTCTTTAAGATCCTCTCACTAAGCGTAACATCTTGACATCCCTCCACAGGAACTAATGTGTGTCAACAGTATTCCCTTTCATTCTCTATACTCTGAAAAACATAGTTTTAATTTCTTTAGCTGCTTGTGAAAGGACAATCCTCTCATCCCAAAAATTAGACTCTATTTCAATGCCAGCGTACCTTTTCATAAACAAGGGGACCAAAATTGTCCACTGTAGTCTAAGTCTGGCCTCCCCAACAACCTGTACAACTGTAATAATACTTCCTCATTCCTCTTGCAATTGAGGTGAATGTGCCATTTGCTCTCCTAACCACTTGCAACACCTGTGTTTAAGAAGGAACTGCAGATGCTGGAAAATCCTCGCTCCATAGATGCTGCTGCACCCGCTGAGTTTCTCCAGCATTTTTGTGTGCCACTTGCAACACCTGGCTGCTAACCTTTTGTGACTCATGCATAAGAACACTTCCGTTCTTCTCTACGCTTTCCCCATTTGGATCATAGCCTGATTTTAGATTCCTCCTACCAATGAGCAGTCATTCCTCACACTTTTGCACATTAAACTGGATTTGTTAAGATTTTGCTCACTCGCTCAAGCTACGACTGAGAATCCTTATGCCGAGTCGAAATATCCTCATCACAATCTGCACTCATCCTGTTACATTATCCCAGGAACCATGCATTCTTCTTTCCCAATTGCATTGCCAGACAAATGTGTGCTGCCTCGGGAGTTTTCACTAATCTTCAGCAAGTCTGTAGGTGTCAGTAAATTGAGAAATTCACATATCAATTTTCAGAAGCTTTTCAAAACCTGGCAGATTATGAATACAAGATTAAGGCAAATGTTTTGTTGCCAGATATAACATTGCCTTGAATCTGTCCCACTATTCTGAGGGAAGTATCCAAGAGGCCCACTTTCAATCCAATTCCAAGCAGCACCCCAGGTCAAACCTCAAACTATGTGAAACTGAAGAACACTCCCCAATTTACCTGATCTCATCCTTTCCTGAATGCCAAATCTAGTGTCTATCATTATAGCATCTAGCTATTTGTTAAACACACCCTTCCTTCCCTAAATGGGTGTAACCTGCATCCTAGAATGCTGAGGAAATAGAAGCCCTGACCAGAAGACTCAGACATCATTTGCTATAGCTGCTATGCCAGAGGACTAGAAGCTTGCCAATGTACACCGCGGCAAAGAGGGAGAAAGGGCAACTAAAGATCAGTCATCTTAACACAGGCTGGACCGTTCTAAAAGCAGATTGCAAAATAAATGTAATTCACTGGAAGATGCATTACAACCTGAAAAGTCACGCCCAAGAATATCCTCATATTTAGTAGCGTGTGACCCATTTATTGTTTGATGGCTTTAGACATTATTCAGTATATATCTATTGTGTATTAATAATTAGCTTAACTTTAGATGGATGTGAACCTGTTAAAGAATCACTGCATCTGTGTTAGATGAATGCTCATCGTTATTCAACAGAAGTTCTGTTGGATATACACCACTATAATTTGGTGAGTAATTGCTAATTTGAGTTGAAAGATGCATGTAAAAACGATGCCATAAAGGATCCAGCGTAAGCTAGCCAATGGGATGCAAAATTAGCTTGACAGTGGAGACAGACAGTGGAGTTTAATTCAGAAAATGAGAAATATTGCATTTTGGCAAGATATACAAGGGCAGATTTTAAACAGGGTTGGGGAATCTAAAACTAGAGAGCATAGATTTAAGATACGAGGGGGGAATTTAAACGGGCTCCGAGGGAGTTTTCCCCCCACATAGGGTGGTGCACATATGGAATGAGCTGCCAGAGGAAGTGGTTGAGGCAGATATAATTATGACATTTAAAAGGCACTTAAGGCAGGTACATGAATCGAAAATGTTTGGAGGGATATGCGCCAGGTACAAGCGAGCGAGACTACCTCAGTTAGGCAATTTGGTCAGCATAGATGGGTTGGGTCGAAGGGCCTATTTCTGATTCCAAGATCTTTTATTCTGTCAAAGTTACCTTCTGCGATGTATGTGAAGTACATCAGAAATAAATGTATTGCATTTACACTGTTCTGAAGAACATACGGGCACGCAAGCCCTATCCTGTTTGGACCAGTTTTTCCCTGGATTAAATGCTAACAATTAAATCAGGTTTGAGAAGTGAGTCATGTTGCAATTTTAACTAATTGAAGCATGGCAGTGGATCAGGCTCATTACAAATAGTTAAGATTTTTGGACTACAAAATCAAATTATCTATGCTTCTAATTGTTCCGTTTTTATATACGATTAGCAATCTTGGCAAAATTTCATCCGAGTTATTGTTGCAAATTGGGAACCGCTTCCCAACTTAAAAAACCCATACTCAAATGTTAGAACAGTTCTGTGTATTTTTTTTCAAATCAGTTTATCTAATGCCTGATACCTTAAAAGTTTTGAAAATCCAGATGTATTATTCCAATGCCTTCCTTAATGCTTTCATATGCCTACATTTTTTATTTCCCGAATAATGTCTGACAAATGTAAAATACATCAATAGGAAGAATATAAGGTGGCCATTGTAAAATTAGATCTTTAAAAGATACAATTATTGTGGAGGGGTGGAGGAGGTTTGATAAAATGTTAAGTAGGTAAGATCACTAAATGAAAATCAAGAACAGTAAATAGAGTCAGAGTGATACAGCTTGGAAACAGGCCCTTCGGCCCAGCTTGCCTACACCGGCCAACATGTCTCAGCGACACTAGTCCGACCTGCCCAACGTTTGGTCCATATCTATCCAAACCTGTCTTATCCATGCACCCGTCTAATTGTTTCTTAAACATCAGGATAGTCCCTGCCTCAACAACCTCCACTGGCTGCTTGTTCCATAAGCCACCACCCTATGTGTGAAAAAGTTACTGCTCAGATTCCTATTAAATCTTTTCCCCTTCACCTTAACCCTATGGTTCTCGATTCACCTATTCTGAGTGACGATAAGCATCTACCCGATCTAGTCCTCTCATGATTTTATACACCTCCATAAGATCACCCCTCATCCTCCTGTGCTCCAAGGAATAGAAGCAGCCTACTCAACCTCTCCCTATAGCTAACATGGTGCCCAGAACTGAACACAATACTCAGAATATGGCCTCACCAACATCTTATACAACCGCAACATGACCTCACAACAATACTCTGACTGATGAAGGCCAATGTGCCAAAAGCTTTTCTGACCACCCTATCTATCTGTGCTTCACCTTCAAGGAACCATGCACCAGCACTCTTAGATCCCTCTGCTTTACAATACTCCCCAGAGCACTACCATTCACTGTGTAAGTCCTGTCCATGTTAAGAGTTCCCAAAATGCAACACCTCACATTTCTCTGTATTAAATTCCAACCATTCCTCAGCCTATCTGGTCATTCAATCAAGATTTTGCATTGTTTTCAGACTACTCTTCCTTGGGAATAGTGTTCATGTTATTGCTCTTCATGCTCTAATATTTGGCTGTCTTGGGCGGGAGAGTTGAACCAAAAGTGTAAATTATTGGAAACGACTTGGAGAAAAGACTATACATGATAAGTAGGAACTGCAGATGTTGGTTTACCAAAGAAAGACAAAATGCTGGAGTATCTCAGTGGGTCAGCATCTCTGGAGAACATAGACAGGTGACATTGCAGGTCGGGAACCTTCTTCAGATTGGTTTCTCTGGAGAACATGAATAGATGACTTTTCGGGTCGGGACTCTTCTTCAGAGTGAAGAGGGGTCCCAACCAGAAAGGTGACTAATCCATGGTCTACAGCGCTGCTGCTTGACCTGCTGAGTTACTCCCGCATTTTGTGTCTTTCTCGAGAAAAAGCTGATTGATAGATCAGACAGATAGACAACAAATTAAAATTTTAACAGGGAGCACAATTACTTTGGATGGACAAACAATGAGAAAATATGCACTGAATGGTAAAACTTCAAAGGTCACAGATTCACAAATTCAGACATCAAAAAAAATAATTGGGATCTAATTTATTAAGCAGAGTTACAGAGTACAAAGGGATTGAGTTAGTATTTTTTTACTTTTGCACTCTGTAACCTATCTTAATTAATTGATGAGACTGCATTTGGGACACTGCCCATTTTGGACGTCCTACTTTAGGAAAGATGCTGAGCCTGCAGAATGATGCAGAAGAGAGACACTATGATTACAAAGATAAATAAGCAGCTTCAGTCATGTGCAGGGTTTACAGAAACTCAGTGTCACTCAATTTGAAAAAGGAAAAATTAAGAGGAGCCCAAATAGCAACATTATGAAGGTTTGTAAAAAAATATAGGAAAATTCACACTTCCAGCTAGTAGTACTAGAGGCCGTTAGATTGTGAATAAAAATATTTAAAGAATTTTACATCAGGAGTTACAGGGGCAGAGAACACCATAACTCTGGTGGTGGAATTACATGCGTAATAACTTTTGAATCAACATCGGAAAAATGTTAAAAACAGGAGAAATTTGTATAGGTATGGGGAAGCAGGCAGGAAAATATGATGAAGTGCACTGATTTTTCATCGCTGCACAAACACAGAGGTCAATAAATACTGACTTTACAGCATTGTCAGAATTCCGTGAAAGGTCTCTTCCAACTGTAAAGCTGATTTTAATCTATTCCTGCTTTAGATCACCCTTTATGGAGAGTGCTCACATAACCCAAACCTATTCGTGATACCCCCAGAGATATGCTCACGTCCATGTAAGGGTGCTCAAACACCAAAAAACATGAAAGTAAATAGTCTGAAGAAGGGTCTCGACCCAAAATGTCACCCATTCCTTCTCTCCAGAGATGTTGCCTCACCCGCTGAGTTACTCCAGCATTTTGTGTCTACCTTCGATTTTACCAGCATCTGCAGTTCTTTCTTACACCAATAGAAAGTAAAACAGACTTGAACTCACTCTGTGCAGGCAACATGTGTACAAAGCATATAAAACAAAATAAGGAGTAGCCTACATTTAGTGGAAACATTCCTCTCTTGCACTGAGAGCGTGTTTTCGCTGTCCCCGCTGCGGATTCTTCCTCGGCTGTCCAGGTACTGAGCTGCCAAACCCATGTTCTCTCCATTTGTACTGAGCGACCGACTGGATGGGATGAGAGTGAACAGGTTCCCTTGCTGTCGGCGAATTCTTGGGAAGGTTCTCCGCCCTGAATGATAAAATAAATGCTTATCAGCGTGGTCCTTGTTTTTCCAAGTTTTTCCACACAGAGAGCGATACGTATATGGAACAAGCATCCAGAGGAAGTGGTTGAGGCAGGTACAATTACAACTTTTAGAAGACATTTAGATAGGTTCATGGGTAGGGAAAGTTTACAGCAAAATAGGGCCAAATGCAGGAAAGTGGAACTAGCTCAGGAAGGCACCTTGGTTAGCATACACAAGTTGCACAGGAAGACCTATGACCAGATGCATCCTTGAGCCTCACGTTTAATGTTTGAGGGACAACAATGGTAGATTATTCACCCCGGTGAAAGTTGGATGTGATCCTAACCTCACCCAAACTTTCACATATGCTGATTTTTCACTAAGTCGCCAGCAGTAATTGTGAGGCCAACTCCAGCCTCAGCTAAAATCCACCAACTTAGTCTTACTTAGACCCTCCCACACTGTTGAGTGCATTGGGCAGCAGGCTTTCGCCATTCTGTCCAGTTATGTGCGACGTCTTCCACCCTCGCTAGGCTTATGTCCCGGGCTTCCAAATCCTTCTGGAATGTTCGCCTCCATGTGAGTTTTGGTTGGCCTCTTTTCCTTCTTCCGTCAGATAGCCATGTCATTGCTATCTTAGGTGCACGTTCTGGTGACATTCTGAGTACGTGTCCTGCAAATTTCATCCTTAGTACCTCTATGTCCTGGCTGAGAGGCTTTGTTGCAGTTTCCCGGTAGATCTCCGCGTTTGTGCTGTGGTCTCCGTAGCTTGTCTTCAGGATCCTCCTCAAGCAGCGTTGTTGGATTGCATCCAATTTATTTTACATTTTAGAAGCCCATAATCAAGGCCAGGAATATAACTCAGAACTGCTGACTAATCTTCCTTTACTGCATTACAATAGTTTCACCACTCTTAAATTAAGTTCTAAAGGATTTTATTTATGATCACTATCCACCAACTCCTTTCTGGAAAGTGATTTATAGGAAATAGGAAATGAAAATGTGTCATTTTAAATAGAAAGTCATTAAATAAACATTAACATTATAATGGTCCCAAGACGGAAAGGACATAAGTAGCTCAGGTTCAAACATCTGGTGAGTCATATGTTGGCTGATCATGGGGAGGGGCAGTGGGGCTGTGAAATGTAGTGCTTAAGCACATCAGCATCCACCATTGTCTCTGTTCCTGATAACATTACCTGATAACCAGATGCAAGGTGGGAACTCCATAACCTGGTCAAGCTGTGCAGAAATGGTTAAGGGAAGGACTGAATGCCCATATGAAAATACCTTAGTACAAATCAGCTGTGCAAAGAAACAGTTAATTACTGCATCCATTCACAAAAAACAAAAACATGTAGAAATACACAGTAGGTCAGGCAGTCGTTGAAAGAGAAATAACATTAATGCTTCAAGTCCATGAGCTTTTTTGCATTCTCCACTCTCCCCTCATGACCTCCATTTGAACCATTCCCAAAATAGGAAAGAAGCCGAGACCAGCCATTCAAAGAAATATGTAAACAGTTCTGAGATGCATTCTCTTCCAACAGGCTGGCACCATCCCCAATACAACAAATGCGGAAATACAAATGGAAAGCTTAATTTCAGTAGTAATCCCTGCAAATGGATGCACTATATATAGAAACATAGAAAATAGGTGCAGGAGGAGGCCATTCGGCCTTTTGAGCCAGCACCGCCATTCATTGTGATCATGACTGATCGTCCCCAATAACCCGTGCCTGCCTTCTTAAATGAACCAGCAAAACACACACATAGGAAGGGAAGCGTTATAGTAGCAACGTTACAACATTTTGTGATTTAAAAAAATCAAGTCTTTAATTTATCCCATCAGATAAAGCATAAAAAGAAGTTTAATTTGACACCTAATTCACTTTCATATCTTCACTATTAAAAACGTTATGGCCATTTTCATACTCGGAAATTGGCATCTTGTTCCCTATTGCTTTTTCATTGACTTAACACGAAAGCTGTGATCGAGGACATGTAAAAGCCCATAACATTCTTAAAATTTAAGAGAACTGAAATAAAATTTCAGTTATTATAGATTGAAGCATTCTGAAACAAATATGAAACAATCTTACTTAGATGACTTGAAATTAAAGCATATAATTAGCTAGTTACCTAATTGTAGCTAATTACAAAATTCAATTACTAGATCTAAACATCTATCCATTTCTTAAGAATAGATTAACATTTTTAAATAGCCTAAGTGTCCAAATAACATTCACACAAGAATTCAGAATATAACATAATTTTTACATCTCATTGTCATGGGTTTATAGGCCAAATGGAAGGAATTTAATGTTTAATACCTGTAAATTAATGGCCATTTAAATCAACTTGCCTGCGGGTTTTTCTGGAACGGGACCATTTGGAACGCTGAGGTTGCGGTGATTTTAGTCCCCATATCGGCAGCAAATACACTGCCGGTTCTTCGGGGAAAAAAATCACCGTTTCGCAACTTAAAATGTGAATTAAATGCATCTTAAGAAAGACTTTTATACATAAAAATAAACTGCTTTCTTTTACCTGTCCCCTACATAAAATCCGGCCCCGTTGTCGGCATTGACGGCTTCAGAAGCAAATTTTAAAATCACTCCAGCAATTAACATGTCGGGCGAATTTTTTTTTTTTTTTAAACACACAGAACGGCCGTAGGAACGATTCTTTAGCAACATCTTGCACTCCAACAAATATAATCCAGGACCAGGTCGGAAAATAAACGCGTTTGTAGATTTCTAGAATCAGCAGAATTATAACTGTGGGCACTGGAGCATGATAGCCAGCTGTCTTCTGGTATGAGGTTTGCTGGTGCTTTCCTGAACCAGTTGAAACAGCTCAGGTAGGAGTGCTGCTCTATCTGCAGCTGGGCAGCTCGATTACATATCCTACAACATACACCCAAATGAGGTACAGGATAGATGGAAAAAAGGATTTAGAGGGCGGAAAGAATATTTATCAGTGTTGTCGATTAAATTTGAAACAGGGACCACTGCAGTTAAACTCATTCAGAGTTATTTTTATTCCTGAAGCTCGTTCAATCCATATACATATAAGCATGCGTCTTTTGTAAAATTATTCCACACACATGGTTTTACAAATACTATGAGTCCACTACTTCGTACTCACCGTCACCATAATCCTTCTGGTGAAGAGGTATGTGGAAATGTCGGGGAAAGGTCCCTCCTTTTCCTGCCTTATCAGGGACATGATTTTCACGGTCTGATTCAAAAGGAAAGAATATGGAGACAGGAATAAGTTATGATTTTAAATATATTCTACCAATAAATCTATACTCTTCTAGAAAACTCAATGCTTATTTCCAATGCCAATAATTATGCCCCGAGCCTGTCCTGTTGGGAAAGAACATATCACATGATAGCGCCAGGATCGAGTAATCACAAGATAGAAAGCACTCGTCAGATGTCGCGGAAATCAAGAAATCTCCAATTAAACGTTGCATGAAAGTACTTTCACAAAGCCACAGCATACCGGGGTGAAGTTCTCTACTGTGCTAAACTGTTGTTAACCACTCTTTTGGAAATAAAATAGTACACCCCTCCCACATCAGTGTGACTTCCAATTCTCACAGTATTCACCATTGTGACTTTATAAGAATGAACGCAAGCCAAGTTCTCAAAAATGAAATAGATATTGTAATAGACCATCACACTGATCTTCAGTTAACCCTTTCTGCCGGTTCTACTCAATCCACAGCTGCAACATTTTAAAGCGACAATGAAAGGTGTTCCCCATTCCTGGTAAGAAGTGCAGAAAACTGCAAGTTCAGGATATAACTGGCAAACATACCCAAGTACAGCTGTCTGTTGTCAGGGTAGCTCTGTGCTCTGGACATACGAGACTTCCGATATGATGGACTGTAAATTAAAAAGAAAATAACAACTTCAGTAACACAGTGGGAGTGTCTGCATTGAAAGTCTGGTACCGGGCATACCAATGAAACATTCTGTCTCATGAAGACACAAGTGCAATAAGAGCGTCATTGCTGGGGCATTTGGCCTTGGAATTGGAACTTCCAATGAATTTGGAAAATTTGCAGAGACAGTATTGGTGGCATCTTTCTAAAGTCTTAAAATAGCTGCAGTCCAGATCTCAAAAGCACAAAATCACTGTTAGACCATGTGCATTATCTGGGTTTGAAGTCTTGAACTATGGGCACCTTTTTTTCTCTCAATTAACAAAGGCTGCGCTGGTGCTTTGAAGGTAATGATGAATTTCATCATCAATGTCTGTCTTAGCTGAGATGCCACTGCCATATTAAGAGAAGTGGTCCATGTTTTCAAGGAACTTGCCATAATCAGAAGGTTGCATTGCATAGAAAGGGGGACGGAGAGCCGTTTGTCTTCCAAGCATTGTTCGGAAGGTCATTATACACACAGTGAATGAATTGCCGATGCTCGGAACTCAGCCTTTGAGTGAGCACAAATGCAAGTATGGATTGGATGGCTCTGGATGGATATAATTCATACTCCAATTCACACTTGTGGTTGAGGATGTCCTTGGCAATGACTTTCCACGAGGCAGAAAGCAGGGTGACCCCTCTGTAGTTTCCACAGTGCAACTACACCATAGCTTCCACCTTATCTACAAGATAGTGGACTACAACTTCCTCACAGCTAATGTGATTTAACAAACACCACTGGTGAAATGATTATTATTTCTGCTAAACCAAGAATATCTGAAAGCAAGATATGGACACAAGACTCAAAAGTAATTATTCTTTTTTTTGTGTTTGTTTGCAACCCCACGTGCCCCAAGGAAGGCTATTTCTGTGCAAAACAGAAATAGTAACATTCCTTGGAAGAGATTTGGCAGGTTCTAAACCATGTCCCACCCATCTGCTTTTGTCACTGACAATCCATGCTGGATTAAGTTATTTCTTAAACAGTACATGCAATTGCAGTCTTTCAAGCAATGGCCAAAAGATTTGAGCAATATAGATCGCTGATCTTTAAAGATAAACGCCATCTTTATTATGGTGTTGTTGAAGAATGTGAGCCACTAGTTTGGGCAATGGACAACAGTCGTACTCAAACTCTCATAATTGGGATTCCCGTCTGACAGATGCAATAATTAGAAGAAGCAGTTTCAACTTTTATAACAGCGTTTCTCAACCGGGGTTCCCCGGAGCGCTAGGGTTCTGCGAGAGGTCACTAGGGGTTCCGAGAGAAATAGTGATAAATAGGCTAATCTTATGTAAATGCACGAGTCAATTTTGTGTTTAATTTCATATTCGTAATTTTATTATACACGTATGGCATATTTAGCGACGTCTATAAGGCGCCAGTGTGAAACGGCCTTTTGTGGAGCTGTACGTGACGGATTTGTGTATCATCAAGTGAGTCACTCGAGTAGACAATAGGTGCAGGAGTAGGCAATTCGGCCCTTCGTGCCAGCACCGCCATTCAATGTGATCATGGCTGATCATCCACAATCAGTACCCTGCTCCTGCCTTCTCCCCATATCCCCTGACTGCTATCTTTGGTAGCCCTATCAAGCTCTCTCTTGAAAAGAGAGTACAGTCGCATGCACGGTCTCCATCAGTCCTGTCTGTACTTCCTGGCGTGGATGTACAGTCCCTCATTCACCCAACATGTAAATTCATGTTATATTAATTTTTTTTAAATAAAGTACGTTTAAGTTTATTTGTGTTAGTTTATCAAAAGTTTATTTATGTATGTTTTTGTTAGTGTGTGTTTTCTCTCTCTCTCTCTCTCCTCCAAGGTATGTTCTGTTTGCCATTATTTGCTTCAGTTTTGAACAAGCAGTTTGATTTCAGTTATTGTTTTTGCATTGTCAATAAACTTGAGAAAAACGTACGTAATTTTTTGCTTAAACCAGTTATCGAAATATATATTATGTTTGCCTTATGAACTTTAAGTTTATGAAAGAGAAAGAAAGAGATTAATAAAGATATATAATATTTTAATGTAGGGGTTCCCTGAGACGTGAAAATTATTTCAAGGGTTCCGCAAGAGTAAAAAGGTTGAGAAACGCTGTATTATAAGGTGAAACATTTTGTATTTTAAAACAAAATAAAATATTTTGCATGTGACAACCTTTAGATGCATTATCACCTTTGAACTGCTCTTAGAAAATATCCCTGGAACATGCATTTTATTCATGATCATAAGAGAAAAGTAGAATTAGCCATTCAGCTCATCAAGCCTACTCCACCATTCAATAATTGCTGATCTACCTCTTCGCTCCTAACCCCCATTCTCTTGCCCTCCCCACAACCTCCGACACCCACCCTAATCAAGAATCTATCTATCTCTGCCGTAAATATATCCACTGACTTTGCCTTTACAGCCTTCTGTGGCAAAGAATTCCACAGATTCACCGCCCTCTGACTAAAGAAATTCCTCCTCCTTCCTAAAAGAATGTCTTTTAATTCTGAGGCTAGACTGTCCCACTAGTGGAATCATCCACTCCACATCGACTCGATCCAAGCCTTTCACTATTTTGTACGTTTCAATGAGATCCCCCTCATTCTTCTAAACTCCAGTGAATATAGGCCCAGTGCCGTCACACGCTCATTATATGTTAACCTACTCATTCCTGGGATCATTCCTGTAAAAAGGGATCTTCTTAATTTTTCTACTGGTTATAACTCCTTTGGTGAATTCCTTCAGCAAATCTTGCTAGATTATAGTTTCACATTACTAATCACGCCTTAGCCACCGCTGGCTTTGGTAGTGATGAATCCATGTAGTTACTGTCACCATAATCGGCAAAAATATTATTCAAGGGGCCAACAGAACAACTGAGAGTGACAGCTTGTTGCCTGCACTTACCTATCTGCTCGCCTATCCAGAGACTGACAGCTGCTCGATATGGAGTTTTCAGCACTGCTCTGTGGGTCATATATCTGGAAGAAAAAACACAATGAACTTAAGACTACAATGGGCCATGGTAAAAGTAATCATTTTGATAATTTGTTTCTGAAAAACATGATAGACTGTGGTAATGGGGTGGGCACAAATACGCCCGAGGCATGTGCAACAAGCTGGCGAGCAGGGAGAGAGGACACTGGAGATATGGGAGTGGATTTGAGGTAGGGAAAAGAGGTGCATGAAGGACTTTGGGAATATATGCCAGAGACAGTTATCAACTTCCTCTCCTACAACCAAAATTTGGGAACCTGTACCAGGGGGCGGTGTTTGGAAGCAAGGGAAGAGGAGAGGATAAAACTAAGAGGCAGATCGGAAGGACAAATATTAGGTAGCTCATAATTAAAGTTGAATTTTTGCACAGGGACCTGTTTAGCAAAAATACTGTTACATTTGTCAAGCTTTTCCAATCGCAATATGTATTTCAGGTGCCGCAAGGCTCGGTGCTGGGACCCCAGTTATTTACAACATATATTATCGATTTAGACGAGGGAATTAAATGTGACATCTCCAGGTTTGCAGATGACACAAATCTGGGTGGCAGTGTCAGCTGCGATGAGGATGCGATGAGGCTGCAGGGTGAATTGGATAGGTTGGGTTAGTGGGCAGATGCATGGCAGATGCATGGCAGATGCAATATAATGCGGATATATGTGAGGTAATCCATTTTGGTGGCAAGAAAGGGGAAGGCAGATTATTATCTGAATGGTGTCAGATTAGGAAAAAGGAAGGTGCAACGAGACCTGGGTGTGCTTGTACATCAGACACTGAAAGTGAGCATGCAGGTACAGCAGGCAGTGAAGAACACTAATGGCATATTGACCTTCATCACGAGATGAAGTTTAGGAGCTGAGAGGTCCTACTGCAGTTGTACAGGGGCCTGGTGAGACCGTACCAGTAGTATTGTGTGTAATTTTGGTCTCTTAATTTAAGGACATTATTGCTATCGAGGGAGTGCAGCATAGGTTCACCAGGTTAATTCCCAGGACGGTGGGACTGACATATGATAAAAGAATGGGGCGACTGGCCTAAATTTCAGTGAATACAAGAAGGATGAGAGGGTATCATATAGAAACATATAAAATTCTGAAAGGATTGGACAGGCTAGATATAGGGAAAATGTTCCCAATGTTGGGGGAGTCCAGAACCAGGGGTCACAGTTTAAGAATAAGAGGTAGGCCATTTAGGACTGAGATGAGGAAAATATCTTCACCCAGAGTGTTGTGAATCTGTTGAATTCTCTGCCACAGAAGGCAGTGGAGGCCGAATCACTGGATGTTTTCAAGAGAGTTAGATTTCGCTCTTAGGACTAAAGGAATCAAGGGATACGGGGGGGAAAAGCAGGAACGGGTACTGATTTTAGCGGACTCGAAGGGCCAAATGGCCTACTGCTGCATCTATGTTTCTTCTATGTTTCTACGTATTTGAGACCTGTTAAATCACTATGCTATGCTTCTAACCCTTTGCATATTTGGTTGTGGCTCAAAACATTTTGAAATGTAACACCAGGCAATCACAATATCAAACACCAACAAAAATCTTCATCCATATTATTTGTTAATTAAAACATGAGTTTGCAGGCTAATCCTTCTCCCTTTTTTCCAGCACATAAATGACAATTTCAAGTCTCCAGACATCTGGTGGCATTGCCTTATCCAAGAAGGTTTTAAAGATTTTAACCAAAGCTTCTCCAGTCTCCGCTTTTACCACGTGTGGAATCTAGGATACATTTCAAAAAATTCCACATTCTTCTTCTACTTTTAGTGTTGATAACCTTTTAAACCTTTTCCAATATCGTAAGAATGATACCTTCTCTCATTTTAAATGGAAGGCTGCTGCAAAATACCCACCTATCTTTCGCAGGCTTATCGCTGCTTCTATAACAAGAATCACTTTTTGGCTTTAGCTCAACTTATCTATTTCATTACTTTTATATTACTTATATGTTCATAAAATACCTTGGATTTCCATCTACGTCACCAATAATACAATAAATCACACACCCTCACTGGCCCTTTTATTTCCTTTTAAAGTACACTGTACTTTCTATTCATTTGGGTTCTACTTTCACTGATTAATTTAAATTTCAATCAACTTAACCAGGAAGCTCTAGTTTTGAATGCTCTTCCTTTCCCCCCCTATGGGAATACAATTAATGCGCATTCAAAATATCTGCACTTTAAAGGCCTCCAGTTTACAGGCAACCTTTGGATTTAACATTTTTGAATGGAATCCTAACTCCTGAAATGTATTATTTAACCCATCTTACATGAACAGAATGAGAACAATTAATATTTCCCTAAATTATATGTAAATTCTTGCACATACTGAGGATTCACCATGTGGAACATAGCTGACTATATTCGTACAAAATGTAGAAGCATTTCCATTGTATGGATTGAGCACCATTATAATTTAGTTATAATTTGTTGTGCTGCACCATATTTTCTTGCACTCTTGATAACTTCAACTGCACCTCACATTTTCAGTTTACAAATCATTAAACTACTATCATTTACAAAAAGCTCTCTTGTTGTTATAGTAACTTTGGTTATATGGTTAAAGTGGTGCTCAAGGGAGTGAACTGTTTGAGTTGCAAGAGAGAAAGCCAAAGGCAAAGGTTTCATTAATAGCTCCAGGTTTGTAGATGCATCATTAACGATGTGCATAAACTGTATGTGTACTGCAAGTTATCCCGAGACGGCTGAAAGGGTAGAATATGTTCCTAGTGTGGTGCTCAGTAACCTCCCCATTATCAATGGCAACAAAATAAAACTCACGGGCTATTTCTGGGATTTTGCTGTGTGCAGATTGGCTAAGTATGAGAGAAGAATGACTTTAATATTTTTTTGTGTCAAGCACTTTCACATGTTCAGAAGATAAGCTCAGTCTTTTGCTTTCTATGAAGTCTCATCCGTGAAGACACAAGATAACATCACAATACTGGTGAGAATTAATATCACAAAGCAGAAGGGCTTCCACCTTTTCACGTACCACCTTCATGACTAATCTTCTGGGCCCACCCCAGTCAAGGCACTGCCCAACAAGCTGTGTTGCATATTAAATGTTAACTCATGGTTCAGGCTTCTTTGGCCAACATTTAATGTTCAACCAATATCACTGAAAAATATATTCTAGTCTCAATGTCACTGCTGTTGGTGGATCTTTACTATGCTTAAATTATTTGCTGAATTTCCTATGTGGTTAAAGTGACTGGACTTCAAAGATAGCTAAAATAATTCAGTGACTCTGATGTGGTTTGGGGCACCCCAAATTCATGAGAAGTCCTGTGCTAATGCAAGTTCAGATTTCTTTTAAAATGGCAAATGACATAAGTTTTTCCTTCAGGCCCAGACAGAGTAAATAAATTATGCAGAAAGAATGAAGTATATATACTCTCAGTGAGGTAAAGAGCAGATGGTGAGTCAGTGAGGTCGGTTCTGGCAGGGTCCCACCATCTGCAGCACAAGCAGAGACCCGCAAGCAGATAGCTTGTCTGTCTGTGTTCTGTGTAGAAGAATGTTACAGGAAGTGAAAGCTGTGGAAGGCTACTTGGCTAAGAAAGTACAACAGCAAAACATCAGAACTGTGCAACTGTAGGTGCTTTCACATCAGAGAGATAAACTGCAGCCTTTCCAGTAAACCCGTGGGCACAGAGGGGTATTTAGATAACAGGCAGCCAGTTTAAGTGGCAAGGAGACAAGCGATAGAGTCATGCGCAGCAGCGCCTTTACTTCCTGAGGAGGCTCAATAAAGCTCACCTGTCCCCCCAGATCCTGACCAACTTTTACCGCTGTACCATCGAGAGCATCCTGACCACCTGCTTCACGGTATGGCACAGCAGTTGCACCGTAGCGGACAGGAAGGCACTACAACGGGTGGTGAAAACCGCTCAGTACATCATCGGTGCCCCGCTCCCTGCCATGGATGCCCTCCACCGAAAACGGTGTCTGAGACGGGCCGGGAAGATCATCAAAGACCCCTCCTACCCCAACCATGGACTGTTTGCCCTCCTCCCATCAGGGAGGCGGTACAGGAGCCTCAGGTCTCGTACTAGTAGGATGAGGAACAGCTTCTACAACAACACTATCACATTGCTGAACTCGGAGTCCCGCCGATAGATTTCTCCAGTCTCTCCGTCCACATTGTTTGCTTATTCTGTATTTTTATTTCTATATTGCACTATTACTACGGACTGACGCTAAACTGCATTTCGTTGTACCCATACTTGTATCTGTGCAATGACAATAAAGTTGAATTGAATTGAATTGAATTGAATTGAATTGAGTGGGAACAAGTCTACATGTTCAGAGCCAACGTGAGCTGCAATACTATTCACAGCAACTGCACAAGCGGGCACTGCACAAGGATAAACAGGAAGAGCTGAATATGGTAGAATAAGTGACTTGCCGTTGTCATTGATTCAATAATTATGAAGACACAGCCATTTATAGATGTTTGTTGTGTTGCACACTTTGAGAGGTGACTTTAAACAGGTGTATTAAATTATATGGGGAATAGATAGGGTGAATGCACTGTGTCATTTTTCCAGGGTAAATGATCAGAATCTTGCTCTCCGGAGAAGGGGAAATGAAGAATTAGAAGGCATAGATTTAAGAGGTGAGAGGGTAAGTGATAGGAACTCATGGACAACGTTTTCCCACACAGAGGGCAATGTGTATATGGAACAAGCTGCCAGAGAAAATTGAGGCAGCTACAATTACTACATTTAAAATACATTTTGGCTTTTACATGGATAAGAATGTTTTGGAGGCATATTTGCCCAACAGTACAAGTTTGGATGGGATATCTCGGTTGGTATGAAGAAATTGGGCCGAAGGGCCTGTTTCCAACTGTATGGCTCTGACTTCCACAGTCTATATAAAACCTATTGTCTCATAACAAGCATCCATTCAGAAATTACTCAGCTACATGTGGAATTCTCAAATTGTTCACATTCAGCGACACTTTTTTTTCGATGTCTCCCCTTCCCAACTATACCATTTTGTTTCCACTTTTAAGACTGTAGCCGATATTAATTTGATGCCAAGAGGTTTTGCAGATTGAGCCAGAAATCAGAGGCCCACCTGGGATGATTCACTCACAATGAAAACAAGTTAGTCACACTCCCAGCTCCTATTTGGGAAGCAGCAGAAGCTGCACTTTAACCTCACGGGTCTTGGAGGACACTTCCTTCCTGCCTTTTAAAGGGCAAATAGTGCTGCTAATCTCCGTAAAGTCATTCCTCAATTTAAGAAAGAGAGGGGTTCCTGGAAAACCTTTCATAATTATTTTAAAAATTTTAAAGATTGGGTATTTCAATACAGCGCATTTTAATAGATTGTGCTCGTCAAAACGTCACACTATTTTTATAGCAAAAATACCGTTGCTGCAAAAGAGCAAATAAAACATTTGTAAATTGAACAATTACTGGATAAAGCGGCTACAACCAGGATATTGTAAAACTGTCAGCAACTGGCCAATGAAAATGAATGAAGTACTAACATCATGGTGTCTGTTTGCTGTACATGTAAATATTGACATTAATTTGCACCACATAAGTGACCACAAAGCAATTACTGGGACAGTCCGGATGGCAATAACTGAGCAAAAATAAAAATCAAGAAAATGGTTAATTATTATTGTCTTTTAGAAAATTAGTTAATTTTCAGTTGCATGAGACGGGCACATCAGGACCCATTTCAGCAAGCATGTTGATGAATTAGGTTTTCTTTTGGCAGAGTGTTTTAAGTGATTTGCAGAATCATAAACTGTATCAAAGGATTGAAGTTTAGGCAAAGATAATAAGGACGTTACAAGGTTGATGAGGCTGGCTGAGTGATCCACCACACACGGAGAAATCATTAGGAAGGGGCTCATTTGCAATATTTCTGACAAAACTCTGAGATGTCAGATCTTGTCAATAACTATCGACATTGCTCAGATGCTTTTGACGCATCACATAGGAGTCAGGTTTCCAACGTTCCAGCTATTGTTTAGGTTTACTTAACATTGGCAATTCCTTCCCTGCCTGATGCTTTTAGCTATCTGGTTGATTCGTGCTATCAATTTCTTGCCCGTCTACCCATTTGGGAATAGCACTGGAAGAGAAATTAAGCATCAATACAAGATAGAATTTTTAATAACATTTTCCTTTATCGAATACAAGCCCAAAATGTGGCTGGTCAAGTGCTGACTTGAGAGGATGTATCCGGTCAGACCTCCTGTAGAGCGAGGTTGATCTGCACAAGCAGGTTTTGATGCATGAAATTCTAATGCCATTCCAACTGCAGACACACTTCAATTTTGTGACCTTAACACGGGAGCTTAAGTCAGAATACAAGGAGCTGAAGAGCGATACTCTGTCTGCTATTAATACACTGAAATACATTAATGACTGTCATATACATTGATGGTGTGGATATGAATGTAGGAGGTAGAGGCAGTTCTGCTGTAATGTGTATTTCCATAATGCAAATTGGCTCTAACGCGACTGATGAATTAGCAACACTGTAACAGGGTTAAATTTGTTATGAAATTATTATTTCCATCAGGAAATACAGAACAACTTAAAAGCTACTTTGGAATTGACAAGCAGAATAAAAACAACTGTATAGCTAAACAAAAAGTGATTTATATTTTACAATGCGTGAACAGGTTGGCCATATATTTAAATGATTGGGAATCACTGATGTAATGAATATCCTCAAAGGGTAAAATAATTGTAAGAAATCATGACTTTTGTTTCTTGTATTTCAGTGCACATTATTGGCCAAAATCTTTACTCACACATTGTTCCATGTTCTCAGGGATGAATTCCCCCTCACTGTGAATGCTGGTGTAGGACCCTTGGCGAGCTATCCGCTGTTGCCGTTCTGGAACATACCCTGGGGGTGGGGAGCTTCGACCAGTGTTCTGAGAACCTGCAATAGAGAAACACCTGATCAGTCTGAAGAAGGGTCTTGACCCGAAACGAGACCCATTCCTTCTCTCCAGAGATGTTGCCTGTCGCACTGGGTTACTTCAACATTTTATGTTTACCTTCGATTTAAACCAGCATCTGCAGTTCTTTCCTACACATAGAGAAACACCTAACCAAGTAAAACAAATCAGCATGCAGCGTATTTATTAATGGGCCAGATTGCAGCATTGTTGTTCGGAAGGACTTGGGTGTTGATGTGCAGGTACAGCAGGTGTATAATAGTGGAAGAGTATTCAAAGAATAATAGTGGGAGTGCAATCAAAACTGACCAAGGGGCTTGACTTGGAATATGAAGGCATGCCATTGCCCCTCACTCCGGAGTCTAGAATCATGATGGGGATAAAGAAAGAGTTTAATACAGTCAAGTGGTTGAGTGAGAGCTATTGATATCTCTATCTAATAACTAGACATATAATGCAGCAAGATGGCATACAATCAATCTAAAATGATCATGAGAGATCTTGTATAATCGGGTTCCGACCCCAAATGTCACCTATTCTTTTTCTCCAAATATGCTGCTTGACCCTGCTGAGTTACTCCAGCATTTTATATCTATCTTCTTGTATAATTTTGTTGTTGTGCTAATGTGTTTTTGTATCTGTCCCCCCAGTTTTATGTCAAGCCTAATAAAATAGGCTCAGTTTGCATATGTTTAAGTAACTGTGCAGGATCAGTGCAATAAAGGGTTGTGTTTGACGCATCTGTCTGGATCGTCAATATATCCAGAAAGTTATCTGAGGAATTTCGACATTTTATACCCTATTCACTTGAGAAAAGACAAAATATTGCAAGATCCTTTTTATGGGCTGGTGTTTTGCAAGCCTCTCAATGAATAATGCAAATTAGCATCTAAATGTGTCTATTGTGCGATTTCACAGTGGAAGCTATAAGCAATCTTTAAACTGCTTATTGTATGATTTTGCTTTCCAATTTTCTCTTTGCCTCGACTGCAGAGAAAAAAGAGCCAATATTACAGATGGATGACATACTGACTGATAACCATATAACAATTACAGCAAGGAAACAGGCCATCTCGGCCCTACAAGTCCGTGCCGAACAACTTTTTTCCCTTAGTCCCACCTGCCTGCACTCATACCATAACCCTCCATTCCCTTCTCATCCATATGCCTATCCAATTTATTTTTAAATGATACCAACGAACCTGCCGCCACCACTTCCACTGGAAGCTCATTCCACACCGCTACCACTCTCTGAGTAAAGAAGTTCCCCCTCATGTTACCCCTAAACATCTGTCCCTTAATTCTGAAGTCATGTCCTCTTGTTTGAATCTTCCCTATTCTCAAAGGGAAAAGCTTGATCACATCCTCTGTCTATCCCTTTCATCATTTTAAAGACCTCTATCAAGTCCCCCCTTAACCTTCTGCGCTCCAGAGAATAAAGACCTAACTTATTCAACCTATCTCTGTAACTTAGTTGTTGAAACCCAGGCAACATTCTAGTAAATCTCCTCTGTACTCTCTCTATTTTGTTGACATCCTTCCTATAATTGGGCGACCAAAATTGTACACCATACTACAGATTTGGTCTCACCAATGCCTTGTACAATTTTAACATTACATCCCAGCTTCTATACTCAATGCTCTGATTTATAAAGGCTAGCATACCAAAAGCTTTCTTTACCACCCTATCTATATGAGATTCCACCTTCAAGGAACTATGCACGGTTATTCCCAGATCCCTCAGTTCAACTGTATTCTTCAATTCCCTACCATTTATCATGTACGTCCTATTTTGATTTGTCCTGCCAAGGTGTAACACCTCACATTTATCAGCATTAAACTCCATCTGCCATCTTTCAGCCCATTTTTCCAAATGGCCTAAATCACTCTGTAGACTTTGGAAATCTTCTTCATTATCCACAACACCCCCTATCTTGGTATCATCTGCATACTTACTAATCCAATTTACCACCCCTTCATCCAGATCATTGATGTACATGACAAACAACAGTGGACCCAACACAGATCCCTGAGGCACCCCACTAGTCACCTGCCTCCAACCCGACAAACAGCCATCCACCATTACCCTCTGGCTTCTCTCATTCAGCCACTGCTGAATCCATCTTGCTATTCCTGCATTTATACCCAACAGTTTAACCTTCTTAACCAACCTTCCATGAGGAACCTTGTCAAAGGCCTTACTAAAGTCCATATAGACAACATCCACTGCTTTACCCTCGTCAATTTCCCTAGTAACCTCTTCAAAAAATTCAAGATTAGTCAAACATGACCTTCCAGGCACAAATCCATGTTGACTGTTCCTAATCAGACCCTGTCTATCCAGATGCTTATATATATTATCTCTAAGTATCTTTTCCATTAATTTGCCCACCACTGAAGTCAAACTAACAGGTCTATAATTGCTAGGTTTACTCTTAGAACCCTTTTTAAACAATGGAACAACATGCGCAGTACGCCAATCCTCGGGGACTATTCCCGTTTCTAATGACATTTGAAATATTTCTGTCATAGCCCCGGCTATTTCTACACTAACTTCCCTCAATGTCCTAGGGAATATCCTGTCAGGACCTGGAGACTTATCCACTTTTATATTTTTCAAAAGTGTCAGTACTTCTTTTACTTTGAAACTCATAGTATCCATAACTACTCTACTCGTTTCCCTTACCTCACATAATTCAATATCCTTCTCCTTGGTGAATACCGAAGAAAAGAAATTGTTCAATATCTCCCCCATCTCTTTTGGCTCTGCAGATAGCTGCCCACTCTGTTTCTCCAATGGACCAATTTTATCCCTCGTTATCCTTTTGCTATTAATATAGCTGTAGAAACCCTTTGGATTTACTTTCACCTTACTTGCCAAAGCAACCTCATATCTTCTTTTAGCTTTTCTAATTTCTTTCTTAAGATTCTTTTTACATTCCTTATACTCCACAAGCACCTCATTTACTTCATGCTGCCTATAATTATTGTAGATCTCCCTCTTTTTCCGAACAAGATGTCCAATTTCCCTTGAAAACCAGGGCTCTTTCCAATTTTTACTGTTTCCTTTCAACCGAACAGGAACATAAAGATTCTGTACTCTTAAAATTTCCCCTTTAAATGTCCACCATTTCGCTTCTACATCTTTCCCATAAAACAAAATGTCCCAGTCCACTCCTTTTAAATCATCTCGCATCTCATCAAAGTTAGCCTTTCTCCAATCAAAAATCTCAACCCTAGGTCCAGTTCTGACCTTCTCCATAATTATATTGAAACTAATGGTATTGTGATCACTGGACCCGAAGTGCTCCCCAACGCATACCTCCGCCACCTGTCCCGTCTCATTTCCTAACAGGAGGTCCAGCACTGCCCCTCCTCTAGTAGGTACCTCTATGTATTGCTGCAAAAAACTATCCTGCACACATTTTACAAACTCCAAACCATCCAGCCCATTTACAGAATGTGTTTCCCAGTCTATGTGTGGAAAGTTGAAATCTCCCACAATCACTACCTTGTGCTTACTACTAATATCTGCTATCTCCTTACATATTTGCTCTTCCAATTCTCGTTCCCCATTTGGCGGTCTATAATACACCCCTATAAGTGTTGCTACACCTTTCCCACTTCTCAGTGAAGTTATCTGAAAGTTGTAGAATTTATTATCGAGTCCAGAAGGCTGAAATGTGCCCAGACAAATGAGGTGCTATAAGCTGAAGAAGGGTTTCGGCCCGAAACGTTGCCTATTTCCTTCGCTCCATAGATGCTGCTGCACCCGCTGAGTTTCTCCAGCTTTTTTGTGTACCTTCGATTTTCCAGCATCTGCAGTTCCTTCTTGAATGCTATAAGCTTGTGTTGGGTGTCACCGCGAGAGCACGAGGCCACAGCACGATAGATCAGAGTGGGATGGGAAATTAAAGCGGCATGGAATGGGAAGGTCAAGGTCACCCCTGTGGACTGAATGCAGGTGTCCCACAAAGTGATCACTCAACCTGGACTTAATAGAGGAGACTACATTGTGAGCTCAGAATGCAGTAAACGAGATTGGAAGTACAAGTAAATCACTGCCTCACAGATAATTCTGTTTGGGTCCCTGAACCATGGGGAAGGGAAGAGGTGAAGCAATAAATGCAGTTACAAGGGGCAGTGGCAATGATTTGTTAACAATGAGGACTGTTAAGAATTAACCACACCATTTACCCTGGAATCACAAGGGCCAGAATGAGTAGCCTGGAATATTTGACAAATGAGATTTATAAAGTTTTTTTCTTTTTCTTCACTGCAGTCTTCATACACCAAAGGCTTGGTGTTAACTTTGAAATCAAAGTTTTCTTTTCTGTGATTTGGAAAAGTGGCCATTAAAAAGTTTCACAATTTCATCTCCAAGCTGGAGAATTAGACTAATGAAACAGCACTCCATGAGGTTATTGGCAGCGCAGGAATACAAAATATTTATTTCAACATTCTCATTCTCTTCCAAATGAAACAAACCAACAAGATAATGTAACATTTGGCTCAAATGCATTACTACGTCCCCACAACTTTCACTTTTTCCAACACATCTCAAACGCTCCTTCACACAATACTAAAAGCAGTCCTTATCTGATTGGCCAGCCTCCAAATATTATTGTGGAAACAACATCTCGCTAACAGGAAGGGGAAGTCTCGCAAAGCCATGTATATCAAAGGAAGTGGATGGAAAAACAAGAGCATTGAGCTCTGGACCATTTTCATCCTGCCCGATCTTTATCTCTCCCACAAATACAAATGTAGCTAAACTCATATCATGTTCACAGATAAACACACAGCTGAGTAATATGCTACTGCTGCATCACAGGCCTTCTGAGATCTCTTACACCCTCACTGTAAAACAAGCATAACATTCATAACATGACACTTAGTGGGTATTAAAAAAAAAAAATCAACAGCAAGGATTAATCTAGCAAAAGCACCACAGACACTATTAGGAAAATGCTTAAATATTCAGCTACTGAAGTCTAGAGATAACAAAACAGTATCAAAAAGGTGATGCTGTAGTATTTACTCGTTTAATATACTTTGCACATTCCTCTTTTAAATCTGGCAAGGTGCATTGCAAGATCCCTCAAGGTGAGAATGTGCATGCATCATATACCACACTACCTATTGTCTATCATTGTGCCAAGAGCAACCATACCATCTGACAGATTGACAGAAAATCAAATCAAATTTATACTAGCTTGATTGACTGATTCCAGCCCAGAATTGAAATGAAAGTGGGGATCCCTTTTGCAAAAAGGAAAGAACTCCTGGTTTTCCAGTGGGACCGCCGCAGAGCAGTTGGGGATTTACCGGTTATTGGCTGATGATAGAAAGCAACAAGCTAGGATCTTACATTCTTGAATTTGAGGCATTGGGAAAACAAATGTAGTTTCTCTTTCAATTTAAAAAAAAATTGGAAAATGTAGAGCGATAAAAAATGCAAGAGGTCAGTCGAGAGTGGTAAGCAGTCAGAAGTGGGTCAGAAGTCGGGACTTTAAATGGCCGTGGAGACGGTACGAGCCGGGGATGGATTGGTAGGTCATTCCATTTACGTTCAGTTTACATTTTATGTTATTTTTTTTTTGTACGTTCCTGGCACTCTATGGTGCTTTAGAGACACGGGAGAGGTGTCATTAGCGAGCCTGGGGTGTATTGTTGTTTCATTATCATGTCATCTTTGTTGACCCGGAAAAACGGATAATCTAGAAAGGCTCTGGACCAGAGGGTGGCAGAAAAACAAAATTGGTATTCGACCTGTACTGTGCACATTTCTGGTCTCCCTCCTGTTGGTAAGGTATGATTGAACTGGAAAGGGCACATGAAAGATTTATGAGGATGTCAGCATGTCTTGTCCGCTGGGCAGGGGATTTAAAATTAGAGGGTATTGGTTTAAGATCCGTGGGGAAAGATTTAAAAGGGACCCATGGGCAAATTTATCATACAGAGAGTGGTGTAAATATGGGCTTTAAGAGCAAGTGGCACAGATTGGTACAAATTATGACAGCTAAAAGGCACTTTGATAGGTACATGCATAAAGGGATATGGGATTGTCACAGGGAAGTGAGACCAGCTCAGTTAGGCAACTTGATCTGCAGAGACGAGTGAGGTTGAAGGGTCTGTTGTATAGCTCTATGACTCTATACCTATATACTCACCGACAGAGAGATGTCGGCCTCGTGGCTCTGGCGGCTGGTAGATTGTGTTGAGAATGTCCCCGACAGACTGAGAGGCCTTTATGCGGACCTGTTTCGAAACAGCAGGAGGTGCATGTGTTGTCTAAAAGTTTGAAAAAAGAAATTAGATAAGCACAACCAATGATTTCAGTTCCTTCTAATAACTTCATTTGTTACAGTCCTAGACTCTCTTTATATTACCAGTTGCCAGCAAGCATAACAAGTGGATAATGCTTGACCACAAGGAAAGGCATAGCTGCCTCACGCTTCACTGTAATTTGGTGATAGCACATTGGTGAAGTTACCAGCAAGCTCATACACCGAAGGCCTGGGCTAACAATTTAGAAACCAGACTTAAAGCCCCACAATGAGGCTGTGGAATTTAAATTCAGTTATTCTAATGTTAATTGATAATTAGAACTGAAAAGATTGTGGCAATGGTTTGCTATTAGCCACCACAGGGGTAAATATATATTATCTTGCCTGGTCAGACCACGTGTAACCTCTGAACTCACAAAAATGTGGCTGACACACTGGGGACGGCACAAGAGCACAGCTGCTGCCTTACAGCTTCAGAGACCTGGGTTTGATCCTGGCCACAGGTGCTGCCTGTACGGAGCTTGCCCGTTCGCCCTGTAACCGTGTGAGTTTTCTCCAGGTGCTCCAGTTCCCTCTGAAATATCATGATTATGATGGGTTTCGAAATTTCTTTGAGGAGTTAAATGTATTTTTGCTCAAATTTCACTCACTACACCTGATTTAGTTATTTGCACAACACAAATGTGGTGATTTACTGGCACACACAAATCTAAAATTAAATCTCCTAAAATGAGAAAATTAGAATAGTAAGAAAATACTACTGTGTATCTATTCCCACTATATAATATTCCCTTAACTTGTTTTTAATCCACCAATAAAACAAACTTTGTATATTATTGAAAAAATGTTTAGTCAGCAGATGTAGGTGACGTTATGCAGTGACTTACATAGACCGCCAACAGAATTTACGCAGAGAAGCTTAAAATAAAAACACATCTCAGTGTCCCAATAAATTTCTGTGCTGAACAGGAAATAGCAGCTCACAGAAGAACAGTGATTTCTGTGAAAACCTGCCATGTGTTTCTACATTACTCACAGCACAAGGAAAAAACAGCCAGCAATCTGAAACAAAAACCTTCTCACTTCTGGCACTGACCAACCTGAGAATTCTGAAGGAGAACAACAGGATCAAGCAATAAATCCTGGACCACGGCTCACAACGAATCTCATTTTGTCGGAAAGATAAACATTAACTGAGTTCTGATGGGCTTCAGTGGAAATGCAAACGTCTGTGTATTTATAGCATGGAGGGATTTCATTTTTGATCTTCTTTATTCATTGGAACACCTGGCATGAAATGTATCCATTTACTACTAGTACCCTCAATGGAAATTAGAACTAATCCATAGCAAGGAGGGATGGGGCAAGTGGAGGGAAAAATAATGCACACAATGCATTATTTATTTCACAAACCCCATTTTACACAGGGTACTCATCCCAACAGTTCTATGAGATGTTTACACTCTGCACAACTCTATGCCAAGACTCCTTTATTTATTCATAACAAATTATCCATTCTCCCTTTAATATCTCTCTCTCTTACATCATGTGTGATAAGCCCTACTTTTCTGTGTATTATTCCTGGATATCCTTGGTGGATTTTTGTGACATTATATTTATGATATTTTCTCGGTGACAGGCAGCCACTATATGACAATAATTGGGCCAAAGGATACCTTCTTAATTCAAATGTACTTGATGGGACCGTGGTTAGGCAGAGGGTCTAAGTTAGAAGAGAGTTTTCTCAGGGTAGAGAAGGTTTTGATGGAAATGCTTACATTAATTGCCTAAAGAGTGGAAATAAGGAGAATTTCTATGAACTGTTATGGTATAGAAAATGCTCCTCCATTGAAGGTAATTGTACAGCCCCTTTAAAGACACAAAATACCAGATCAACATTAAATCAGCACTAGTTCTGATCAACTATTAGGGCAATTATTAGTCAACATGCTGTTCACCCCAAATGTTGCTGAATTACTCATTTACGTATATTCAAAAGGTGAGCATACGCACACTATTCTCATTAAGTGAAATTTTGATGGCAGCCATTGAGAGTATGGATAAACCACTGGTGGTACAGCAAACACCCAAAAAGGGATTGCCATCATTATGGGGGAGCTCTCGTGAATTATGTTCAGTTCCAGCATTACTCCACAATAACAGCAGGTTGAATGAAAAAATGAAATATTTCTAAATGTGGTTAGAATGCTCTGAATTAACAAGGATCATTGAAACTGTTGAATGCTTTTACAATAAAAGCAGGGTATTACTGATTTGCCATCCTTCATCAACTACGTTTTGTAAATGTCACAGCTTCTATGTCACATAGGTTTCATAGAAAACCATGCTGCATTCTAAGTATGTATCATTCTTTCATCCCGCCAGCACCAAATCAAAAAGACCAGTTGTCCCAGGGTCTCGTGGACAATGAAATGGTGGGATCTTTATCAGCTAGGTAAGTGGCCCGAGGAACAGCTAACAGAGCTCAATACAGATTAGTTCGAGGTGTTGCATTTTTATTAATAAATCCAGAACAGAATCTTTACTGTGAACGCTGGGTCCTGTGGCGTGTCACAGAAGAGAGAGACCCGAGGCCATAAGTAAATAGTTCCCTGAAAGTTACAGGAAGATAGGGTGGTGAAGGTGGCATTCGGCACAATCGCCTTCATCAGTCAGGACATTGAGTATGGAAGTTATGTTGCAGTTGTACAAGACTATGCTGAAGCTGCACTTGCAGTATTGTGTACAGTTTTGGTTACACTGCGATAAGAGTGTCATTAAGTTAGAAAGAGTGCAAAAAATATTTGCAAGAATGTTGCCAGGGCTCGAAGGCCTGAGTTACAGGGGTAGGTCAGCAGGCCAGGGCTTTGCTTGGAGGGGTGACCTCATACATGTGTATAAATGCATGAGAGGCATAGATAGGGTGGATTCACACAGTCTCTTTCCCAGGAAAGGGGAACCAGGGCATAGGTTTAAAGTGAGCGGGGGAAGGTTTAAAAGAGACATTTGACGCAACTTCTCCATTCAGAAGGACTTTGCCAATACGGAATGAGCCGTCATAGAAAGTGGTTGACACATGTACAATAACAACAAATTATTGAATAAACTGAACTGCAGCATTCTGAAGGAACTCTGGCAGCTTTACTGCAATGTTTTTACCATGTCACACTTTCAGCCAGCAACTGTGATTTCCTGGCATGCCAATCTCATATAATCTGAGAGATTGTTTAATGGACATTTATAATATAGATTTTTCTCAAAAAATATAAATGAAACTTTTTTTTACAACACAACTCAAATTACCACCCAACATTTCCACAAATGATTTCCCATTATTTTTTTTATCAATTTCAGAATCAGGATCTTGAAAAGGAAAATAAGATCACTTACGTGGTTTTTCTCCTGAGCTACAAGCAAGATTTTCAGGCTCTTCATACTGAAGCTTCGATCAAGCAGATCAATGGCTTTGTCAAGATCATCCTGGCTTCGTAAAGGAATTAATAACTGGAAGAGGGGAGAGAACCAAACCCAATCAGAATAGATATATGCAATCGCACAAAAGTGAGCCATGAGTCATGAAGAAACTTTACACTACACTAAAAAAAATTGGTGGTGTCAAATGATCAAACTATTAAGATAGACACAAAAAGCTGGAGTAACTTAGCGGGACAGGCAGCATCTCTGGGGAGAAGGAATGGGTGGCGTTTCGGGTCAAGACCCCGTCCTTCAGACTGTACTTAAGAATTACAACAGGATCTTTAACAGCTGAGCAAGTGAGCTGAGGAATAGCAAAAGGAGTTCAATTTAGACGAGTACAAAGTGTTGGTTGTTTATGAAGTCAAAATCAGGGTAGGATCATTACAGTGAGTGGCGAGGCCCTGGCAAGCATTGTAAAGCAGAGGTATATAGGAGAACACAGACATAGTTCCCTGAAAGTGGTGTTGCAAGTAGATACGGTGTGTAGAAGCCATTTAGCTTAGAAGGTTTATTGTAATCATGTCTGGTTACCTTTAATTTTTATCTGCCAGTAATTATGTGGGTGGGATTTATACCTAGTCTTGGGCGTGTTTGTGGCTAGGATTCTGGCACAGACTTCCAGATAGTTTAGTTCGATGAAGACCATGGGGAAGATATAGTTTTCGACCATGATCACGAATGAAACGTATATATGCTGGAAGACGATGTACTTATACAAGAAGAAGTTTTTATAAGTGATTTTACTGTTTTGTTCTACCACAATAAATAAACTATTAATCAAGAGACTGTTTCTGGAATATTCATCTTTTGACGGCTTTGAATGTCTCGTGGAGAGCTCGTGAAATGCGTAAGATTACCTTCTGAACCATGGTCAGCAAATTAGTCACTATCGGGGGTTAAAACCTTGAGAGGTCGTAAGAGACTGTCACTGCACAGTGGACTCAGTGGGCCGAAGGGCCTGTTTCTGCACTATCTCTAAACTAAACTAAGCTATGCCTCCGGGAATTGCAGGAAACGCTGGGACACCAGCAGACCCAGGTTCCGTGCGCTGGACAACATCACCAGCTTCTATACATACAACGAGGACATGCAACGTTCCCTTCAGGAATCAGGAGAAAATAAAACAGATGGGAATTCAGAGACCTGGTGAGTGGCAGATGCTGTCCACAATACCTTTCCTTTTGGAGCAGTGGTACTGTGGCTACGTTTAGTTTAGTTTATTGTCACGTGTACCGAGGAATAGTGAAAAGCTTTTGTTGCATGCTAACCAGTCACCAGTCTTCGCCATGGATTTTCACCTTGTCATGGTGGAGAAGCTTGTGTGGTCCTGAGATCCTGAGAGCGATGACGTCTGGAGCTATGCTCCTGGTAGGGCCACCAATGGCGGTAAGGTCAAGGGGGAGGTCTCTGACAAAGAGCAATCCAACCACAACCTCAACGGTGGAACAGGCGGAGGATGATGGCTGACTTTAGATAAGTGTCACAACGGCTGGGAATGCGGATGAAGGCTGCAGAAGTAAAGGGTCCCCGGTCGTCTTGGATTCCATGCCACAGGATTGTGACCCAGATCTGTCAAGGACCGTGTGGTGGCTGTCTGTGCACCAGTCTCCCCACGTTAAACAAAGTCACGCACAGGCATCCTCCATGAGAGGACAGTCATACTCGTTTCGAGTGACCACCGATGATGATGACATGGTGGTAAAGATTTTCAGCACGCTGGCTTTCATCAGTCAGGGAATTGAGTTCAGAAATTGGGATGCTATGTTACAGTTGTGCAAGGCATTGGTTAGGACGTATTTAGAGTATTATGTTCAGTTTTGGTCATGTTGCTACAGAAAAGATCTCCATTAAATTGGAAAGTGCTGAGAAGATTTTAGAGTATGTTGCCAGGACTCGAGAGCCTGAGGTACAGAGAGAGGTTGGGTCGGTTAGAACTTAAATTCCACAGGACAGCGAGGATGTTCTCATGGAGGTATATAAAATCATGATGCACTATGGCAGGATGAATGCTCAGTCTTTTTCCCACGGTTGGGAATCAAGAACTAGAGGTTTAAGACAAGGGGGGGTAGGTATTTGGAATAAGCTGCCCTCGGACTTAATTGAGGCAGATACAATAATAGCATTACAAGACATTTGGGCAGGTACATTAATAGGAAAGGTTTTGAGAGTAATGGGTAACCACTGGCAAATTTGACTTGCTTGGATGGAGCATTTTGGCCTGCATGGATGAGTTGGGCACAAGTGCCTGGTTCTGTGCTGTATTACTCTATAACTTGATCGATCACAACCAAAACATTCTGGACACTAGAAAAGATAAGGCAGCTTGGATCATGTGCAGAGGAAATTTACCAAAATAATTCTGGGGGTAAGGAACTTAATTTACCTGGAAATACTAGGGAAGCTGAGATATAACTCCTTGCTATAGAATTAGCGTATTGTATTCTCATTGTCACTTTCAGCTCACTGACCACAATTCTTATCTGTATTTGGCTCTTAAAAGATACTGGATATTAGAACGTTTTTATCAAAAGTGATCCACCTGATGGAGATATTGGTTGGCCAGTCAAACCCCACCCAATTAAAACACATTTACAAAAAACAAAAAAAAATCAAAAACAACTAATTAAAAAAATAAAAAATAAATCCTTACCCTTCTTTCTCACAGAATCAGAGATGAGATCAGATTCCCTGGTTTAAATGCTGAAATATCTCAGCAATCTCTTACTCTGCTACTAGATTCCAGTGACAGAATATGGATGGAAAATCAATGGTGGAAGTCAGCCAATAAGTTCAGAACTTCTCCATTCATGCAGTAGCCCTGAAAGCTGCTACCCCCAAAGCTGAAACCCAGATTGAAATCAAAACCCAACTAAAATATGGTTCATTTCAACTGTGCAACACTGATTATAGATCACCATGCTCCTCACGATCAACATTTGTTTCAACACTTCTCTTATAACCTGCTAAACACCCCTTGTTATAGAATCAGTGTATTGCATCCCTATTGTCACTTTCAGCTCACCAACCATTATTCTGATATGCATTTAGAACTTAAAAGATATTGGAAATTAGAATGTTTTTTCTTTGAAAGTGGTCCATCTGGTAGAGGCAGATTTGATGTTAAAAGCCCAATGTATTATTCAAGGGCAAGCCTGAAGTAGCCAGAGAAAATGGAATTACATTTTGTACAAAAAGGTACAGTTTGCAACAGGGCAAGAGCTGAAGTGAAGTTGCAGGAAACTATGACTTGCCCAGGATTTCTTACTGGCAAGAGGTATAGAGCCGACAACCTGGTGACATGAATTGTGAGGAGAGATATAGTCACATTTGACACGTGAAAATTTGACACACTGCAGAATAATTATTGCAGACGAGAGGCAAAGGCTGGAGAGATTAAGGTACAAGAAGCATCTCTGAGGAAATGCAGCGCGTGCGGTGAAATGATCATATGGCCAGATTGTAATAATTCATTCAAGAAATTTATTTTCGCCTTCCATCACAGTGAAGAATGTGTAGGAGTCACTGTGATGGATGTTTATGTTAAAACGTGTTTATTTGAGTCTGTTGCTTTCTTAAATTGTATGACTGGCCTGGCCAGTGATTTTCACGACACCAATTGGTGTATGTGACATAAATGAACTTATGAAGAATGTTAGGAATGAAAATAAAGATGATATCATATGAGACCGATTGTGGAATGAGAATCTTAAAACATCTATTAAAAAAAAAAAGAATGTTAAAACATCTTTGAAAAAAAGTGAAAAATGGGTGAGAAAAGAAAATGGGTGAGGAGAAACCGATGACAAGATGCTGGCCAGAGAGGGGGAAGATTCAGAGAGCATGCGGGCCACTCACAAACTAAATTATTTAACAGATACTTGTAGAAGTGAGAAATTTCCAGAAAGTAGAGTACAATGGGGAGGAATGAACAGACAAAGACATTAGGTTCAATTGAGGAAATTTAAAAGTGTAAAAGTAGTCTGAGCTGGTAATTACCTCATTGTTCGTGTAGTTTAAGTCCATTAGCTGCCCAAATACTGTTTTGACTTTTTGGTGCAGTTCCTCAAATTTGACTGGACGGCTGAATTGTATGATTCTGATAAGAGGACAAAAAAAAATGTTAAAACACAATTCAAGACAGTTGAAACTTTGACTGCTTCAATTTCAACAATAATAGGTAGCGAAACAGCATTAACAGCTCAGTGACAATTAAACACACAGGACATGAAAGATACAAACTATTAAATGTAGTTCATTCTCCAGTTTGACACTTCATAACATTTTATTTCTTTAAAAACATTTAAAGATGAAAATAGATGTAAAAAAAAAATCAAAGAAAAACATGTTCTAGTTAATGTAAATTAAATGGTACAATTTTAAAATGGATACAGATGCAGAGAAAGTTGGCGCACATACACTCTTTTAAAATGTTATAAACTAAGTTAGCAACTTAAAAAAAGATAGTATATTTTATGAAACAGGGTTCTGGTGGAAAACGGAACATGGTTTAGGAAGGGTGTCAATTTTTATGTAGGTGCAGTAGAGATTTTGTTTAGAATTTTAGGAGCAGCAGAATTTTGCTAATATGTGAAAACTAAAACCCAATACAAAATTGCTGAAATTACTCTGGTCAGACGGCATTTAAGAAATGCAGTTTCTTTCAGGTTGGAGAACTTTCATCAGAATATGTGGTAATTGACCTGGAACTTTGACCACACCTCAATATCTACAGACATGGTCTGACCTGCTGAGTATTTCTCAGTCTTTATTGCACCAGAATTGTACCCAAATGTGGAGATTGTGTTTATTCTCTTTAGACAGGTTTTAGAGAAAAAAAAATCAATGAAGGTGTTCAAAATCATGACAAAAGCAAATGGAGACATAATGTTCTGTGGTGATCTCATTCTGTGAGATTTTAGGTTTCTGTGATATCCATATCAGTCCAACTCTTTTCTTGACCCCTATACATATCTGATGTGTCAATGTGGGCATCTCTTGTGTAACCAAAGCAAAAGGAGTAGTGTGATCTACCATGACCTAGCTATCAAGGGTAAGGGAGCTAAGTTTATGAAAACCAATGGTAAATGGATGAAAGTGAGAAAGGGGCACGATGTCAAAATCAGAGGATTATACTTGTATGATTGGTGAGGGTTATAGAAAACAGGCAGGATAAAGCCTTGGAGAGATTTTTACATAAAGAAAATATTTAATTTGAGGCACTGTTCGACAGGGAGCAATGAAATTTAGTGTGCGTAATGGTGATAAGTGAACGTTAGTTAGGATTCAGATCTTCTGATGTATGGTTCAATATCAACATACAGTTCATTAATCTTAAAACCAGGTTATCCTTCCACTTTTACCTTCAAATCATAAAGACTGCTGCCAAACAAATATTCGAAGTAGAAGCATTCCAGTGCCTTCTACTTCTTGTCGGTCAAATTTGTTTTTCACATTTCCCCATGTTTTGCATAGTTGATGCAATTACTGATGCAATTGTTTTCAGAACACACATTGTAAATGTTCGGAAATGAATACATGCTTCTCAACTCTAGTGCACAATTCAATGGCAAACTTTGTTTTTAAGTTTTTTAATTATGTGCTTGAGCCCCAATTCCTTCCATCTACCTTGCATTTCTGTGGTTGGATAATGGCATCCCTGCTCAAACCACATTGCCTGTTCCAAATTTAACACAATGAGTGTGACAATCTGACCCAGCCATTAACCTCACACTTGAATGTCACCAGCTCCTGTATAAACTCTGAACTAACATTATATATTTTTTCTCCCTAAACAATCTTATCAATATTAAAATTATAACAAAGCAATTGAACAAAAATACTTGACTATTTTGCCAGCCACTTGGCAGGGAATCTCACTGAATCAATACTATACCCCCACCCCTTGTGAAATGCACTCCTTCTTAGACAAATATTTGCCGTCTTAATACACAAACTATGCAAAATTTAATGCAAAACATAACTAGTTTACTAAATACATTTGAAGATCAGAGTGAGTTTATATGTTTATTTGTTGAGAATGGAATGTGCCACATTATTGTTAAGTCTGAAGAAGGGTCTCGACCCGAATCGTCACCCATTCCTTCTCCCCAGAGATGCTGCCTGTCCCGCGGAGTTACTCCAGCATTTTGTGTCTACCTTATTGTTAAGTACGCTCTGCACCTCAGTTCAGAGCCTTCAGCTTTGTGATGAAGTCATGGGCATTAACTTTGCACTGGTTGTTTTATTTCCATTGTCAACCCTCTCTTGGCAAAGAATCATAGGATTCACCTAATCCCATTCAATGCTGAACTGTTTTACACTAAGATTTATATCCTACCCTCTAGTCCTAGCCCAAGGTAGGCTAATACATTTCTGAGGTCTATCTACTTAGTGTGATTATCAAACTCAAGTTCTGTGCAACTCAGTGAAACATAAAGCAAAGCACTCAGTAAAATACAAGGGAGACCAATATTACACAATGGTTGAAATTACAGCATGTAGCAATACTAAGTCTGCAATTAGCAGGGTAATAATGCCATTTACATTAGGGTAAAGCCTTGTTTTAATGTGCCTCTTTATAATGGATTTTGATTATAGTGTATTTTGTGTAAATAATATCACATAATAAACAAGGGTTTAAAGGGATGGGCCAAAATATAGTCCAAAGAGGCTGTTTCCATGTTGCAGAGCTCTATAACTCTAATCCTGTTATGATCTGTTGTGCTCTCAGAAGTCCTTGAACAAGCAAAATATGTATTTACACTATTTTAAAAAATAACAATAAATGGCTTGCATTTCTCCTCCCCATTAAATTACAATTAAAACACAATGTACTTGCACTATAACACCAGCATAAGTGAACAACCAAGAAAACCAAGCCCAAAGCACTATCTAAATTGATTATACAAACTCATGCTACGGACATATGCAATAATCAGTTACCTACATGTTAACAAGCACATTAAAAAAAATGATCATGTAGATGCATATAATTGGGGATATCAAGTAGGCACCTCCCTTCACTGGCGTTTCTTTGAGTTAGGCCCACGACACCTCAGGAAGGCTCAACACTTAGTTCAGGCAGAATAATATGATAACTTGGATAAAAAATACTTGAAAATATGGCATTCATAAAATGATAAATAAACCTTCCAGTTTACTGCTATTCATAATTAAAAGAACAGAACACAAAAGCAAAAAAGATCACATTAGAACTTTGCTCTCACGGTTTCTATTTCATTTGTTATATTGTGGACAGTTCGGAGCATCACATCAGTAGATGCCTTAAAAAGGAAGTTGAAGTGATTTAAAACAGTAAACACTCAGGATGATCATGCAGATGTCGCTGAGGGAGAAAGTGTTAATGCTTCAGGTTGATAAAATATCAGAACTTATTTTATGAATATTTCCAGCCTTTTCTGTTTTATTTCAGCTGTAAAGCATCAGCAGTTAGTTACAGAAATGAGTTACCAGGATACTCCAGGGATGAGAGAGCTCATTATTGAATAGAGGATAGTTGCATTTGGAAATGCACCATCAAAAGAATAGTGTTTTTTTTTTAGCATGGTCTTTCAAAGTGCAGCATACATAGTGTATATTTTGAAAAGTTTATTTTCATAAAGCATTTATTGACATTAGTGTGGAATTTGTCTTAACCTCATACTCTTTGATTGAAGTGGTAAACAAGTAAACTTAGACTCCCAGGTAATTTGGCAACCAGCTAGACATGGGGCATTGAATTCATGTCACGGAAAGAATGATATACTGGAAAGTAATTTAAGGACACAACCAATCCAATGAAAAGTTATTTTAAAAAGCACGGTACCGTCTGAGTGTAGCTTAGGAATACAGTGTAGCAATTTTGTTGAGATAAGGGTAAAACAGGGGAAATCAAAATGACTACTTTAAATAAAGCAGGGCAGTGCAGTGCATGTTTTTCAGCTGTGGTATGTAGAAGCTGATAGCCATGGCTCAAAGTTGATGAGATCCAAATTATAAAGCAGAACAGCAAAGTTTCAAAATTTCTAGATTATTATCTGGCCTGGGGCAAGCAATCAGAAAAGTGAGCAAGGCTCAGAGACTGGTGCTCGAGTTTTGTTTCACAAGACTGAGAAGGGGGCAGGTTCATGTCTAGGGACACTGATCGCTCATGGTAGAGATTAATTAACCCAGGTTTTAACTCTGTATGCTCTCTACAGTGCGGACGGTCTTCATTATAAAATACAAGAATAAAGATATTTTGCTATAGATCCTAGGTGAAAATGTATCTGGAATATTGGTTACAGGTTGCCTGAAGGGTCCAGTTCCTAAATATTGTCTGTCCATTCCCTCAATAGATGCACCCTGACCTGCTGAGTTCATCTAGTACTCGGTGTTTTGCTCACGATTCCAGCATCTGCAGTTTCTTGTGTCTACAGGACTGGTCTCGCAACTTAAGGAAGGATAGACTTGCAATTAAGGAAGTGCACCACAGGTTTACTAGACTGTTTCTTGGTATGGTGAGTATATCTTAATAATGATTAAACAGACTGGGTCTAAGCTCATTTGAGTTAAGAAGAATGAAAGATGATCTCAAATTGCTCGAGGGTGGAGGCAGAAGTGATGCTTCCTCCAGCTGGGGTGTCTAGACAGAGATCAGTCTAAAATTAAAGGATTGACCATTCAGGACCGAAGATACAATTTCTTCACTCAGAATGGGGCGAGCCTTTGGCGTTCGTAACACAAAAGGATAGTGTCGCATCCGTTACCGAATACTTTCGGAGCACAATAGATTTTAGATATTTGTAACTCGAATACTCCAGAAAAATTGAGTAAAAAGTTTACCGGAGTTAATAAAATTCTGGAAAACATAAAATACGTTGTCACCTCGGCAAAAGGATGGAGCCCCTAAAAAGGTCTGTTGAAATCAATGGTGCAAATTTGTGGAAGGCAACAAAGAAAATCTATTTTGTTGAATATTCTAAGCTCAGAACTCATGCAATTATTAACACATCTCGAGAAGTGCCAAAATGTGTAAGAAGGAAAAAGATTGACTTCTCAAACTTCATCTATTACTAACCCACTGACTCCCATAACTATCTAGACTACACTTCTTCCCACCCTGTTTCCTATAAAGACTCCATCCCCTACTCCCAATTCCTCCGTCTACGCTGCATCTGCATCCAGCATGAGGTTTCCCATACCAGGTCATCGGAGTTGTCGTCATTATTTAGGAAACGGAGGTTCCCCTCCCATTATAGATGAGCCTCTCACTAAGGTCTCTTCGATATGCCACAGCTCTGCTCTTGCTCCCCCTCCACCCATTTGTAACAAGGACAAAGTGCCCCTTGTCGTCACCTAACACCCCATCAGCCGTCACATACAGCATACAATCCTCCAACATTTTTGCCACCTCCAATGGGATCCCACTAATGGCCACATCTTCCCATCTCCACCCCTTTCTGTTGTCCACAGAGACCATCCCCTCTGCAACTCCCTGGTCAACTTGTCCCTTCCCACCCAAACCACCCCCTCATCTGGTACTTTCCCCAGCAACCACAGGAGATGCAACACCTGTCCCTTTACCTCCCCCCTCGACTCCATTCAAGGACCCCGGCAGTCTTTCCAGATGAGGCAGCAGTTCACTTGCACCTCCTCCTAACCTCATCTACTATACCCGCTGTTCCAGGCATCAACTCCTGTACTTCGATGAGACCAAGAGCAGTCTCGGCGATCATTTCGCTGAACACCTTAGCTCAGTCCGCCTTACCATACCTGATCACCCGGTTGCTCAGCACTTTAACTCTCCCTCACATTCCCAATCTGACTTTTCTGTCCTGGGCCTCCTCCATTGTCAGAGTGAGGCCCAGTGCAAATTGGAGAAACAGCACCTCTTATTTCGCTTGGGTAGCTTACATCCCAGCAGTATGAACATTGACTTCTCTAAATTTAAATAGCCCTTGCTTTCCCTCTCTCCATCCCCTTCTTTTCCCAGTTCCTCCACCAGTCTTACTGTCTCCGACTACATTCTATCTCTGTCCCGCCCACTCCTGACATCAGTCTGAAGAAGGGTCTCGACCTGAAACGTCACCCATTCCTTCTCTCCAGAGATGTTGCCTGTCCCGCTGAGTTACTCCAGCATTTTATGTCTACCTTTGATATGTACCAAACTCCAAAAATATATATAATTTATGATTCCTAAAAAAAAGTTAAACTTGGAGTAGGAATCAACTGTGTTTGACAGACTCCCATTTACGATTATACAAAAATATTATACAGTGTCCTAATTTATTGATATTGCAAAATTACATACCTTCTTTCGCCATTATGTTCAAACTTTATTCGAACATCATTCTGCAATAAAAGGAAGTGCACTTTGATGAGAACATGGTTTCCTGCAGTCATGCAAACATATTACTTCATTTCAATATTAACATCAATCTATTCCAGAGATTTTCTCACCTGCTTATTGGCATGGATGCTGCCTTTGCTCTTCACACTGTCATAGCCGCTCATTCGGCTCCTTCGGCCCATTTGCAGGGCCACAAGGTCCTTCATGATGGACTTTAAAGCTTCCTGCTCATCTGAAAAGTTCAAATGACAGCAGATATTTAACACATACAAAAAGCACCGTAGATTCTTCCCTCTTTAATAAACCCATGCAGTTATGCTTAAACACTAGACTGCTTCCAATCAAATACACCTCAAGGAGTTAAAATTATTTGAGGAAAATAGGTTAGTTGCAAAGAAAGGACCTCAAACACTTACCCATGTTTGAAGCAGGCAATGCCCAGAATTCAGTTCACGTCGGTGTGGAACTTCTGCTGTTCAACAGGCATCTACGGCAACTATGAGAGCAGACACGGTATTCATTAAACTAGGAATGCAGCAGATTATGTTTCACTTTTATTAATGGGGGAATAAAACAGTTCAATCAATTTCAAATTAATCCCTCTAAACATTTTTTCAGATTGTTAAATTTAAGTATTTCTAGATTAGTGGTGAGAGAAAATTATGAAAAAGCCCATTAATTAGCATTTTTTTTTTATAAGTTTAAAATATAGAGGTGTCTATATCTAGCCTAGTAAAACAGAGACTGCAAAAAATGGTAAGCCAAATGTAATCATTTTTGATTCACTGATTAGGGGGCTACCTAGGAATTAAATTAATTGTGTTCCCAATCTAACCACAAGTAAAACAAACCTAAACCCTGCTAATCCAAACACAACTCAACCTCTGATAGGGTCTGGACCTGAAACATCAACTTTTCCCAGTTCTGATGCAGGGCATTGATGGGAAACATTCACTATCCATCTGCCTCCACAGATGCTGCCTAACCTATAGAGTTTCTCCAGCCTTTTGTTTTTTGCTCAAAATTCCAGCATTGGCAATCTCTTGTACAGAGTCCCTTGTACTTTTTTACATTTGACCAGACCCAGCGGCATTTTCAGAAAAGACTTGCTTTACTGCACATTTGTCGCTATCTATCAGGAATGGTAGTACGAAGCAAATCACCCCTCACCTGTTAAAAGTACAGACCTGCGCAGAGGACAAACCAAGCCTGAATGTTCCAGACTATACATCCAATTAATCTCAACATACATTAATTTGGAGATAGACACAAAAAGCTGGAATAACTCAGGCAGCATTACTGGAGAGAAGGAATGGGCGACGATTTGGGTTGAGACCCTTCTTCAGACTGACGTCACCCATTCCTTCTCTCCAGAGATGCTGCCTGTCCCGCTGATTTACTCCAGATTTTTGTGTCTATCTTTGGTTTAAACCAGCGTCTGCATTTCCTTTCTATACACTAATTTGGTTAGTTTGCACGTTGGTTGGGTAGATAGGCTCTACCACGGATTGCTAGCAGTGTTAGCAAAGCCAACTAGCCTTTTGAATCCCTTTGCTTTTCTGAAGTTACAGTCCCAGTTCCCGTTATGATAAATTATATCTACTATTCTCTAGGTTTCCCATATAAACCTAGAGCCCTTAGTGGCAATATATTTTGTATTAGCCTGATATATTTCACATTTACTAACTGTGCCCACGTGCAAAAAAAAAAGTAATTGAGGTGAAGACTAAAAGGCTTGCAATCTTAAAAAGAATCAATGCCTATAACAAAGGAAAGGACGTGATTTGAACAGGGAATTCATCAACCACCAATACAAACATTTACAAGCATCAAATCTCTAAGGGGATAATAGTACGGCCAAGAAAGCACTCCAAAGCCCCCATTTCCATAGAAGTTAAAGGAAACTTGACATGCAAAAAAATGTCAACAAAGGGAAGATGCACCATGCGCTTTAACCTTCTGACAACATTTTAAAAAATTAGCATAAAAGCTTATGTGATGAAGAAAATGTTGTGGGTTACAAATGTAGGTCTCTGCAGAAGAAAGGGGGAAATCACAATTGAGAACAAAGAAATTTCAGAACAATTAAACACCTACTTTGGCTCTGTCTTCATAAAAGACAGGCATTTCCCAGACACATTAAGGAACAAGGGTCTATTCAGAAGGAGAATCTAAAGGAAATCAGTGTTAAAGAAATGGTGTGAGAGAACTTAATGGAGCTGAAGACTGATACATCCCCATAGCCTAATAATCTGCAACCCAGGGGAAGTGCACCTGGAATTAGTGAATACATTGAGTCATCTGCCAAAATCCTTTGGATTCCAGAGAGTTCTTACACATTGGAGGGGGACTGTAATCCACTACTTAAAAAAGAGAGAAAGGGAGGAAATACAGTTCAGTAAGCCAAACACCAGCAATGAGTAAAATGTTAAATTCAAGTAGAAAAAAAAATAGAAAAAAAATATTTGGAAAGCATTAGTGGGATTCTACAAAGTCACCATGGGGACATGATAGAGAAATCATGCTCTGCAAATCCAATGGACTTTTATTTTTTGAAGATGTAAATATAGAGCAGGTGAGAGAACCAGTAGATAAATTAGATGTGTTCAAAAGGGAACTGCAGATGCTGGAATATCGAAGGTACACACAATTGCTGGGGAAACTCAGCGGGTGCAGCAGCATCTATGGAGCGAAGGAAATAGGCGACGTTTCGGGCCGAAACCCTTCTTCAATTAGATGTGGTGTATTTGGACTTATGGGTTCTGATAAGGTCACTTGTAAGAGGAAAAATTCAAGCACATGGGATTGGTGACAATGGCATTGAGTGAGGATTTGTTGACAAACAGGAAACAGATTGGAAATAAACTGATCTTTTTCTTGGTGGTAGGCAGTAATAAACAGGATGCCTACAGGGATCACATATCCCTGATTGAGAGAACCAAAATGTATTATTTCTAAGTTTGGGATGACACAAAGCTTGAAGGTTGGTGGGTAAAATGGGTGATGGAATGTGAGCTCTGAAGAGGATGCAAAGAGGCTTCAACATGACTTTAACAAGCTGAGCCATGGCCAAATGCATCGAAGAATTATACATGGGTAAATGTAAGATTTTCCACCTTGGTCCTAAACACAGATTGTTCATCTTTAATGGCCATAAGTTCATTAAACCAGCGGTTTTCATCTCCTTTTGATACGAGAATGTTCTGGCCATGAAGTGCAATAATGGTTCATTGGACAAATTTCCCGAATGACATGAAACGGTATTTTGGGTTGATTGGAAGTATAATCATTGGAGTTTTGAAGAATGAAGAGGGATTAGAACCAAGATCAGGATCAATATTCATCCAGAAAATAGTGAATATGAAAACTTCTCTACCACTTAAGCAATAAAGGTCATTAAACATATCTGAGGCAGATAAATATTGCATATATTACTTAATGTTACTTAACATTACTTAATACTAAAGGGATTAATGGATATTCAGACAGCAGGAGCGGGGTACTGAAGTGAAAGGACGGTCGTGTTTATTTTGAATGTTGGAGCAGACTTAAAGAACCAAATGGCTTACTGTTGCTCCTATTTCCTAGGTTATTAATATTCTATCTGTGTTCTTAGAAAATCATAATTCACAGATATTTAGAAGCAACTGGCAGTTGGCACTGACAATGTTAAATATTCGCTATATTCTCATCATGGACTATAGCTTCTCTCGGCTTAACTGAAAGCATCTGTTAGTTTTCGGCTGGCTTTGAACTGTTCCTTAATTACTACCACAGAATGTTCGTCAATGAAGCCCAGCCCAAGGATTGGAAGGATTTAGGCTCCCTCTTCTCACCACCATAAGGGAGCGCAAGCAGATTTACAAAGACACATTTTGCAGCAATATACCATTTCAGATTCTCCCTTCACAAAAGGCAGCTTGTGCTGGTCAGGAAACTGATATATTTTGCGGCAGGAATGTACGGAGACCAAGACTGAATGGCACATTTTTCAACTAAAGCCTGCAGTCAGGTTTGCTATTTTAATAAAAGATAGAATGCTTTCAAGTTTAAATTGAGGAATTTGGTCTTGAAGGTAAGATGACATATTCAACATTCAGCAAGCTCCACTTCCCTTTCGATTCCATCTGAAGGGTTTCGGCCCGAAACGTCGCCTATTTCCTTCGCTCCATAGATGCTGCTGCACCCGCTGAGTTTCCCCAGCAATTTTGTGTACCTTCAGCTAATCAATATTTTGCCACAGCCCAAAACTACATTTCATTGTGCATTATATTCAAACCATCACTCTTAAAGTAAACAAATACAACTGTCTGTCTTTAGTGCCGCTGAAATATGTGGTTTAGGGGCTTTAAATAGAAGCTGGGAGATGCTGGCTTCTCATCCAAAAAGCACAAAATAACAAATCCCAAAATATAATATAGAAAGCAACCCAAGGATATGCACAAGACTCACAGAAATTTACACCACTGAAAGAGTCACTTCCTTATTGTACCCATGGGCCAATTTAATCTCATCTCCCAAAGATTGAGCAATACCCTTGCAGATTATGGTTTAAAGTATATTCAAGAGAGAATTAGATATTGCTCTTTGGGCTAACAGAATCAAGGGATATAGGGAGAAAGCAGGAACAGAGTACTGATTTTGGATGATCAGCCATGATCATATTGAATGGCAGTGCTGGCAGGCAGAATGGCCTACTCCTGCCCCTATTTTCTATGTTTCCATGTTTTTAAAGTGCTTATTCCAGGTGTTCCTTATGTGGTGAGGTTTTTTGGCCTCTGCATTCTTCCCTGCAGCAAGTTCCACCCTCTACCACTCATTTAGTAAAATTAATTTTTCTCAACACCTCTAATTCTAAATCCCCTCCAACACCACTCATCTACTCCCTCCATTTTCACTCCCAGAGTAACCAGTAACTATAATACATTCCTGGCAACATCCTCAAATCTTCTCTGCACTCTCACCAGTGTTGTTACATCCTCTCTGTAGTTTGGATCAAAGATAGCACCTCATTGCTGCTTGGCTAATGTCTTGCACAGTTCTAGCACAAGCTTTTGCATTCATTAAAAGGCAAAGATCACAGTTGTCTTCTTAAGCATCTTATCTACCTATTCTGCTCTCTCCAGACATTTATGGGCAATTATTTCAAGATCCTCATGTTCCTCTGCATTCCTTTATATCCTACTGTATATTGCTTGGGCAGTTTACAACCTAGCGGTATGCATATTGATTTCTCTACTTTCAAACAATCCTTGCTTTCCCTCTGTCTCTGTTCCCCCTCCCCTCCCCTAGTTCTCTGTCTAGTTTCACTATCCTCCTGACTAATATTACTGCTCGTATGCCTCGTTGTCACCTTCTTTTCAGCCAATAATGAGCCCTTTTACACTTCCTTGTTCATCGTCTACTTTGATCTGTTGCTTTCACACCTTACCTTTCCATATCACTGGATACATAGACAATAGGTGCAGGAGTAGGCCATTCTGCCCTTCGAGCCAGCACCGCCATTCAAGCACCCCATTCCTGCCTTCCCCCCCATACCCCTTGATTCCGTTAGCCCTAAGAGCTCTATCCAACTCTCTCTAGTTTTCTGACTGTCAGTCTGAAGGATCTCGACCCGAAACTTCACCCAGGTGGCGCCGAACGATGGCTGCCTTGCCAACGGTCTGTCTCGTCTTTTTCCTTCTTTGTGTTTTTAGTTTGTTGTAAAATGTATGTTTTAGTTTATCTTTAGTTTTGTATTATGTGGGGGGTGGCGGGGAAACTTTTTTTATGGAGATGCGATTTTTTCTGTGTCATATTTCCGTCCACGCTGGCAGCCTCTTGCTGGGGATCGACCTTGGGAGCTCCAACCACGGGAGCCTGCGGACTTTAACATCGGGGAGCTTGCGGCCCTTGGTTACGGGCCGGCTTCGGGAGCTCCAAGCCACAGGAGCTTCGACCACCCCGACGCGGGAGCGTCCGTCGCCCTGACGCGAGGGCTTCCGTTGCCAGGACTGCGGATGGTTCAACTCCCGCGACCGCGGGAGATAAGGAGGAAAGAAGATAAGACTTTATTGCCTTCCATCACTGTGGGGAATGTAGAGGAGTCGCTGTGGCGGATGTTTATGTCAAATTTTTATGTAGTTGTGTGTCTTTTTGCTTTTTTTGTATGACTGTATGGCAAATCAAATTCCTTGTAAGTAGCAAAACATACTTGGCTAAAAAATTACGATTATGATTCCTTCTCTCCATTCATGCTGTTGTCCCGCTGAGTGACTCCAGCATTTTGTGTCTATCTTCATATATTCTCTAGTCTTTTTTGTCCTTTGTAGAAATTTCATTTGCCACTTTTGTGGCAATCTGATCAGGCTAGAACTTCCTTTTCTCACTATCAACTATTTTCAAATTGGCAACAAACTTAATTGCAGCCACCTTATTTGTACGGAAGTAAAACAAAAAACTTGCATTGAGCCCTGCAGAACATTAAGGTATACAGCTCCCCATTCATGAAAATTCCAGTCAATCGTTAGCATTCTGTCACCAAACCAATTTGTTACTTTCCATTTGGTGATTTAAATATTTTTGACCAATAGCAAATGGGTGTATTTGTCTAAACATCTTGATAACATCCATGGGCATTGTCATAAATGCTTCTTATTACCACCTCAAAAAGTTCAATCAACGATGATTGACCTTAAGAAACTCGTATTTTTCTAAATGCTGATTTGTGTGATCCCCCAAAATTTCCCCACTCCTTTAGCACACCATTTATTGCCAGCCTTCATATTATTGATTTGTTAGTCTCTTGTCCAAACGATCAGGTAAAAATCTCTAGAGATTTCAAAGGGAATCAGAAGCACCACCATTTCTTTATTGGATACATATTTGTTTTGCATTTTCTTTAACACCTCCTTGAATTCTTCCCTTTACTCTTGACTTATCTTCATGTAATTGTTTTACTAAATAATTTCTCATCTTAATAAAAAAATTCTTGCTCCAATTTATAACTGTTAAATCTAACTGAATTAGTCTCAGATGTGCTATCCTCTTGACCCCTTTTCTACATGCCAAATTTTATTTCCCAAAGCACAATCCAGCAAGAACCCTTCTCTTGCTGAGCTAAATAAAACAAATTTTGGGGACTGTCCCACTTGGGCGACCTAATCCTCGAGTTCTGGCGAGTTTGCCCTCGACTCACACTTGCAGCATGGTCGACACGAGGTCGTAGGAGGTCTTTGTAACTCTTCTTCATGCTCGAGAGTGGTCCCCGCGTACTCGAAGCCTCAGCTAGGTTGCGCCGTATTTTTCAACATGTTGAAAAATGCCCGTGAGTAAAAAAAGGTCACCATGGAAAAAATCGATACTTTTTTTACTCGTAGGTTTAGTTGTAGTAGGTCGTGGTAGGTCGGCATGTTAGTCGTAGGTAATCGAGGGTAGTCGAAGGTAGTCATAGATAGTCTTCATCACAGTCGAAGGTAGGTCGAAGGAGGTCATCATCACTCTCCACTATTCGGTGTCCAATTTTCCCGAAGTTAGTTGTAGCTGGTCTTCAACATGTCATTTTTTCAAACTCTCCTAAACTCGCCAATTAGGTCACCCAAGTGGGACCTTTATGTTCTCTGATCATACTTTTTCTGTACATTTTACTCTGGTACCTCTTTAAGTTGACGTTACCATAGTTACAATCTCCAGTTTTCACTGGTTTATTACTTTTGCACACAAAAGTTTAAGTTTAAAGAATCAGCATGGAAACAGGCCCTTCTGCCCACCCAGTTCAGGCTGACCATTGATCACCCGTTCACATTAGTCCCATGTTATCCCTCTTTCTCACACACTTCTTATAAATCATGGTGGAACTCACCTACAAACTTGCAAGTCTTTGGGATGTGGGAGGAAACTGGAGCACCCACAGAAAACACACAGGGAGAATGTGCAAACTCCAAACAGCACTAGAGGTTCAAACGCCACTCAAAATCTCTCCTTGTATAGGATACTTTCCAAAATCAGATCTCCGAGCTTTTTCTCGTACATGTCTTAAGATTTCCTTTTAAGGTTAGTTGTCAAATTTAATTTGATGAAACTCTTGCCAAGGCATTTAGGATATTTTACAAATTTAAAGGCACAGTATAAATACAAGGTATAGTTATGCTCTTCCACTCGCTTTTTAAAATTTGTTCAGTACAGTTAGCCTCAGCCTCCAATTTTGGAAACAAGTATTCATACCCAAAATGTTTATTTTCCCAAGATGCCACATTTATAAAATCGTGTCAAGCAACTGCTTAGTCACACTTAATGAATTTGGTGCAACATCAATTAACTTTCGACTGAATTTAGATGCTAAAAATCCAGTGTCGTTGAACCAACTGCTGGCATTTAAAGAATAAATCCCATTTTTTAATCCCAAATGCAAAAACTGGTGCCAGTTGATGTTGCATCTACAAGTCTGCCAATTGCACAGTAAATAGACACAAAAAGTTGGAGTAACTCAGCGGGACAAGCAGCATTTCTGGAGAGAAGGAATGGGTGACGTTTCGGGTCAAGACCCTTCTTCAGACTGGGCATTACCCAAAATGTCACCCATTCCTTCTCTCCAGAGATGCTGCCTGTCTCGCTAAGTTACTCAAGTTTTTTGTGTCTATCTTCGGTTTAAACCTGCATTTGCAGTTCCTTCCTGCACAATTGACCCGTAAAGTTGGATTTAGCAACAGAAACAATGGAGCAAACTCAAACACTTGCTAACTGGGAGTGTAGAAGATAGAAAAATAACAGGTGTAGGCTGTTTGACTCAGTGTCCATGCCACCAATCAACACAATCACAGTTGCCTTGTATAGCCTTCTGCGGTTGAGAATTTCATAGATTTATCACCTTTGGTTCTAAATATCTTAAAACTATATATTGAACTGTCATCTCTGGTTACAGGCATCATAGCCAGGGAAATCATCCTCCGTGCTGGAAGACATATGTCCAATTTGTGTACATTCAATGACATCTTCTTTCATTCTTTTAAACCTAGTAGCTACAGACCTGGTCAAGCCAATCTTCCCCCATAAGATTGCCATTTGAGGAATCAGCATAATGAGCTTCTGTTGCACTTTATCTCAGACAAATATACATAACGAGGCAAAATTGCACACTAATACTGCCGGTGCAGTAAATTATTATAGAACATTCTTGCCATTATATAATCAAAACCTTGTGCAATGAAGGGCAACAATTCATTTGGAATCTTAACAGCTTGCCACACCAACACTTTTGCTTGCAGTGATAAGTGTACAGACATCCAGATCATTTGTACATCAACACTTCACAATCAATTGACTCAAGTAAATCTCGGCTTTTATTACTTCACATATATACCACATTATATTGTATCTACCATGCATACGATCACTCTCTTAATCTGCCTCTTTGCATCCTTCTCAACTCACAAACTCAGTTTTGTTTCTATAGAAAAAAATTGGACTATGCAAATCTCTCTGCCAGGGATCCAATTTCTGCCCTAGCTTCCCATAATGTTCGAGGATACACTTGGTCAGACCGTGGGGATTAATCCACCTTAACCATTCTTTAAAACTGCTAGCACTACGTACATGAAGGATAAAAAGAATACTTTGGGAAAGAGTAAAGCCCATTAGTGATAACAGGAGCAAGTGGCATGAAGCCAGAATGATCCTAAATAAATGTTTTTAATTTAGAAAGGAAACAAACTTCGTAGTTGAGGAACTCAGTGAAAAAGGTGGTGAAATTCTATTGCACATCTCCAAAAATAAAGAGGAGATACCCAATGCTTTAGTGGGCATAAAAGGTAAACCAACGGGGCTGGATGAAATGTATCCCAGGCTGCTGTGGGAGGGCCAGGAAGAGTGCTGGCATTCTGGCTGAGATTTTTACCTTTCCGTTTGTCGCAAGTGAGGATGACTAGAGGATGACAAATGTGCTTCCCCTCTTCCTTGTTGACAGGTGAGCCGAACAGGAAGTATAAATAAGGAACTGAAGATGCTGGGTAATACAGCAAAGGACAAAGTGCTGGGTACAGCAGCATCTCTGGAGAACATAGTTTTGGGTCAAGACCCTTCTTCAGACAGAGTGTGGGGTTGAAGAAAGTCCCTCACCACCCCTCTTCCAGTTTACTTCTCCCCCCCCTACCTACAATTAGTCCAATTTTAGAGGTAGAGGGCACATGACTAAGTCTTGTACCATAATGGTTACTCTCTCCTACATGACACTGCACAACAAGATGAATAACTAATCAACTTTCATTGCATTTTACCAAATTTAGAATAGCCTATTCCCAGTTGACTCCTCGACATGCCAGTCTAAAAAAAATTGTCCCAGAAATACAACAGCAAATCATTTTTTCAGTGTTATTCCAAATTTATTTTGACCAGTGTAGCTTGAACCAAAATCATTGCAACAGTACAAAGCAAAAGCAATTTTAGGTTGGCAAATGTGGTATCAGTCCTAACTTTGGAATGCAAAAGTCTGCCCTTCAAAAGGCAGCATATATGTAGGTTTCAAAGTAGTTAAGTGCAACATTGCCATAAAGAGAGGGTGTTCAGTTCACCTTTTCTTCACTACTTCTTTCATAGCGCAATCAGAAAGTAATTGCATGGTTGTGATCTCACTCATAACACTAGCAATTCAAAATGAATATTTCTACACTTTACAGTGGGTGCTTTATAGCTGGGTTCTTGTCTGATGTAGACACTCAATTACTGAACCCTAATTTACCCTAGCTGTTTCTTCCCTTCATCATCCCAGACATATTTAGATATCAGCATCCTGGCCCTGGCTGAGCTTAGGTCACAAAGCATTCCACGTTTCTTATTTGATTACCAGCCTATAGTTGCAAGATAGCCCCAGTGGGCCTGACTCGCCCCACCAGCCTCCCAGGGAACTGCGGAGAATCCCGGTGGTGAGGCCTGCCTGAGCTGAACAAGCCTCAACAGCAGCAGCGATGGGAGCCTCGGCGGCAGCCTCAGCAGCAACAGGGGCCTCAGGGGCTAGGTGGCGGTGGTGGATGAGGTGGGGTGGAAGAAAATGGGGACCCGGTTTGGGGGTTCTTGGTTACTTGGTCCTCAAAAATATTCCAAATGGAATTTAAACTGGAGGTGCTGGGGGGACCTCCGTGAAGAATAATGGAGGACCCAGTGCGGGGGGACCACCGTGACAAACAGTGGAGGACCCAGCGTGGGGGGACCGCCATGAAGAACAATGGAGGATCCAGCGTAGGGAGGCCGTCGTGAAGAATAATGGAGGACCCAGCGTGGGGGGACCACCATGAGGGATGGTGGGAGTACAAAGAGGGACCTGATGTGGAGGAGCACTGTCGTTTTAGAATCCTCTGCCCAGGGGATAAGCCTGCGTTCATTTGTTTGTTCATTCATTCCGTTTTAGGCGCTGTGCACACAGCAGCCAGCCAACAGTCGCTTGTCCTTTTCTTTTTTTTTTCCACTTTTAATTTCAACATTTTGTGCACCTTGTGTGTTGTAACTGTTGGCAGACCAATTTCCCTCCGGGGATGAATAAAGTTTATCAAATCGTATCGTGTACACAAAATGCTGGAGTAACTCAGCGGGATAAGCAGCATCTGTGGGGAGAACGAATAGGTGACATTTCGGGTTGGGACCCTTCTTCAGACTGATGCCAGGGGAGAGGTAGGTGCAAAGATAAGGATGTGTAAGGTGTGAAAACAGGTCAAAGGGAATGAGATCATGGAAAATGTTGAATAGATCATTGTTAGTTCGGAGAAGGTAATAACAAAGCACACAGATCAAATGTCGGAGAACGTGGAAGGGAGAGGAGATGGTGAGAGGAGGGAAGCAAGGGCTACTTGAAGTTAGTGAAGTCAATATTCATACCTCTGGGGTGTAAGCTATCCAAGTGAAATACGAGGTGATGTTCCACTGACAATGGAGAAGGCCCAGGATAGAAAGGTCAGTGTGGGAATGGGAGGGGGAGTGTGTAGCAACCGGGAGATCAGGTAGGTTTAGTAGCTAATCGTAGCTTTTTGTATTCATGCTAGTGATATTAATCCATTTCAGACCCAAGAACATGATTACGTCAATTATTCCATTCAATGGCTGACACAACAAAATCATCGTGGTTCACAGGGCGATTGAAGGATGAACATGATTCGTCATTAAGATCAAAAATACCTCAAAATAAAACTGGATTCATAGTTATATATAATTAACTCATAATTGAATCGCATTTTAAAAATTGCTAATTCTGTCATTTTAATTAGCAGCATGGAAGCTTTGCGTCTCCTCTCAGACAAGCTACTACTGGCAGCTTCCAGTTTTCATTGTAATCCCCTGTCTTCAGAAGTATATCTGTCCTCCATTTACCATTCATAACTCCAAATCACAACAAACATTAAAATGGGCAAAAACAGGTAATCTTTAAGATTCCTTAATCTTTTAGAAATGCTGTTTTGTTTAACCACATATGCTATCTGATCTACTCAGTATCTCCAGCACTGTTTTATTTTAATTTCAGATTTATACAATCAACAGTATTTTGCTGATATAAGAGACTGCAGCTACTAGAATCTTCAGCGAAATAAAACTGCCAGAGGAACTCTGCTGGCAAGGCAGCACCAGTGGGGGGGAAAAGACTGACGATGTTTACTGAGAAAGGATCCCAATGCAAAATGTTGTCTGTCAATTTCACTCCACGGATATTACCTGACCTGCTAAATTCTTCCAGTAGTATTTTTGGGCAAATACATCCGCTCAAACAGAATTTACTCTTCTCCAATTATTTTTTACTCTTCCCCTCCAATCTTGCAGACTCAATACAGTACACAACTTCCTAATCGCAATGCTCCTCTTACTCAAATATTGTAAAAGGCAGACAGATCAAATCTTACCTCTTCAAAAGCTGCAGATTAAAGCCTCATTCTCCGATGGTGCATGATCTCTCACTCCCACTCCAGTGGGCACACTCCTTCTCAATTTATCTTCAGTACTTTCATTCCACAGATCATTTCCTCAATCCCCTACTTTCCAACTACTTTACCCACCTATTGCCAAACCAACGGAGTCACATAGTGATACAGCATGAAAACAGGGCATTTGACCTGAGTATACTCCAATCTTTCATTAACACAAAAAGCCATCAGACCTTTCCTTCTGAAAATAGACACAAAATGCTGGAGTAACTTAGCGACAGCATTTTATCCAAAAAGGATTAGTGATATTTCAGATTGGAACCCTTCCCCAGACTTTGCTTCTGAAAGTCTTGCTATGTTGCCAACTGATTTTACCATATATTCTACAGTGGCTGTACATGTAGACAATAGTATATCACAAGGTACACAAAATTGCTGGGGAAACTCAGCGGGTGCAGCAGCATCTATGGAGCGAAGGAAATAGGCGACGTTTCGGGCCGAAACCCTTCTTCAGACCACAAGGCTGAACCAATACAGTTCCGAGGCCACTGCGGAAATCTACAAGAGCTGTTTTATCTTAGTACTTTCAGTATTCTCTACATTATTATATCCCATCATCAACACTAGTATAGTATTTCCTGCCAATGTTTACACTGGCTTTATTCATCTATGTTAGTAAACAATGCAAAAATCCATGTACTAAGCCATTTCTACACAAGGACAAGGACTGAAATATGCCCAACTAATTCATTTTACTTGTCTCATTGCACGTAAGCCTTTGAGCAATTAATGCATCAATCTGCCAGAGTATAAACTGTGGTAGCTCAAAATGCCTACAATAATACCTTTGATTAACATGTCATTTCAATAACTGTATTAATATATCCCCATGTATTTTGCATTAGTTCTGTGAAATTAGTACCAACACTATACCTGTATTTGTCAGAACATCAGTACATTCTGTGCTGTCCTACCTGCTTATAAATCCATCAATATATCCAACTACATACTGTGCAGTGGTGTCATTTTGCAGGTCCTGTACACACAAATTAATATTGTGGTATATATTGGATGCAAATTATTAGTCTGCAAATCATTAGGAGGATTTATTACCTGTCCTACACAATAGCGCTTTTATAACAGTTCAGTTTACTTGTATTTGAATAATAAAATATTCTACACTAGGTCAGCATACATGAATAGCTTATGAGATGTTGTACAGCTACTCGCTTGATGAACCCTACATTAGCTTACTTTCGGCATTAACTCTGTAAATGTAGAATTTCATTTTCTCATCATTCAAACATTTAAATGCACATGTGGTCAGAAATCTGGAGTTTTGTAAATTAATGACACAATCCTATTACTAAATGTGTACACAAATCCTACTGGGGAACAGTGGGTTTCTAGAAAAGATTAAGGACTCAGACAATATAAAGGCTGTGGTAAAAATGTGTTGCATCTCGTCTAGGCTGTCCCTGTACGGCTACAAGTCTAGCATCTTCCCCAAGCAGAGAATTTCTCAATGTTATCCTCTGCCCATAAAAAGGAAAAAATCCAAAGTAGTCAGGTATGATCTCATAAATTGGCACTCAAAAATAAAGGTGGCTGATTAACAATACTATTGAGCCAAAATCTTGCTCAGCACCACGTGAATTCAAACCATGTAACAAACGAGTGGCTGAAGCTGGTAACATGGAAGAGTGAAATTAGAAGTGAGCCAATGCTGCATTTGATTGATTTTGGCATAGAGCCTGGTAAAATTGAAGTTAATGGTGTTGACTCATCACTGGCTGGTGCCATAATCAGCACAAAGGAACATGGCTATGCTTGTTGGAGCTACTGAAGGACAGTATGCTAGCCCCAATCCATGCCATTAATGACATTCTCTCCAGTCAAAAGTTCAGAAGTAGGATTGTTCCAGGAATGGTATTAAAGGTAGTAATGGTATTAAATAGCGGTCTGAAAATAAAAGTTTAAATACCACCATAGCAGTTGGGGAAATTACTAATTTAAGGGCCTGTCCCACTGTACGAGGTAATTCAAGAGCGTTCAAGAAGGAACTGCAGATGCTGGAAAATCAAAGGTACACAAAAATGCTGGAGAAACTCAGCGGGTGCAGCAGCATCTATGGAGCGAAGGAGATAGGTAACGTTTCGGGCCGAAACCCTTCTTCAGGGTTTCAGCCCGAAACATTACCCATCTCCTTCGCTCCATAGATGCTGCTGCACCCGCTGAGTTTCTCCAGCATTTTTGTGAACCTGAGGTAATTCAAGAGTTCTCCCGAGTCTCCCCTGATTCAAACTCGGAGAATTACGGTAATAGCCGTTCGTAGGTACTCGGGGCTCTCGTGAACATTTTTCAACAAATCTTCATGAGTCTTCATGACCTTACCGCGTTTCCCGAGTACCTGCCGTTAGCGTTACGAGCCGCTAAGAGACGTCCCGAGCTCCGACGTACCCGCTACGTACTTACCACGAGTTTGATTTTTTTTTTAACTCGGGAGAGCTCTTGGGTAAACTCGTATAGTGGGACAGGCCCTTTAATGAATTGGAAATAAAAGTAAACTAACACTAGTCACAATGACCAAAACAATTAGATTGTCTTGACAAAGGTGACAGAAATACTCAGCATGTCAGGCCGCATTTGTAAAGAGAAATAAAGTCAACCTTTCTGGTTTAGTTTAGTCTAGAGGTACAGTGTGGAAACAAGCTCTTCGGCCCAGTGTGGACTTTTCCTACAAACAGAAATGCCAGAAACACACTGATAGTCACGCTCTAACCCACCTCCTTCTGAACTTGTAACATTCCACTCTCGAACTAACCCTGATATTGTCATTAAGGGTGGTGCTATCATCATCTGGTGAATTACCTATATTTAGTAGAGACCAAACATCAGCTGACAGACATCTCTTCACAGCTCCTTTGGATCATGACAATAGCTATTATCAGGTATGGTCACCCAGTTATGGACCTCATTTCTTCAGGAACCCTCTTGCCACAGCTTCCAGCCTGAGTGTTGCAGCCTCACACAGCCTGCTTCTATCGCCTTGACAATCTCAATGTTTCAGCCACTCTTATCCCACTTATTTCTTCCTTGACTCGATCCTTTCTCCTCCAGTCCTGTCTTTTCACATGTCTCTGTTCTTACCCTCTGAGACAGAACAAGGATCAAGTATCCCAGTCATCATATTCCAGCTGGCCATTCTCTATTCAATAGATAATTCTCTTCAATTTCAGCCCCCTTCAAAGAAATTCCACATTCCCCATCTCCCGATAAGAACATTTCTTAAGGACCATTCGCTTTGCGATTCTATGGTCCACTCTTCCCTTCCCGCCAATCTTATGACGGCGCTTCCTCCTGCAACAGCAAGTGATGTATAACATGTATTTTCATACTTTTCCTTCCCACTATCCAGGAAACCAGTCTTTCCAAGTGAAGCAATGATTTTACAATGACTTGCATTTATTCCAATGTACTGTACACCATTCATCGATTATTGCACAGGGCAGCTTCAGGCCCATCAGTCCATAATATGTGCCGACCAAAATGCCAAATTAAATTAATCTCATCTGCCTGCAAGTGGTCTACATAACCTCCATTCCCTGCCTGTTCACATGTCTGTCCAAATGCCTCTCAAATCAAATGCCAGTATCCCAGGTTGTCATGGGGTGATTTACGTGGTGAACTTGACTGGGAGTAATCTTTTTGCAAGTCCAAATTCAGTGCTTCGGATGCTGCCAGTTGTCAATCTGAGTTTGTGCTTAAAGTATCAAGTTTGAGATAATCTTAAATAATTAATAATCTTATTCATTTTCCCAGATTTACGGCATCAGTGATAAAACCTGCCTTTTCTTGTCATCCCAAACTGCCCTAGAAGAGATAGTGGTATAGGCAAACCAGCATTTTTGATGATGCAGCAGGATGCAGGACATTTTCAGACTACTCTAATTCAATCACAACGCTGAATTTAGATCAAGTTATCTAGGTCCAGGCACAATACACTTGGCAGGTCATTTCTCTTCAAGGGCATAAGGAGCAAGATGGTAAAATAAAATTTATTATTATTATTATTCAAGAAAAATCAGGTAGTTTCATGGGCCACGACGAAGCAGATTTTTTTTTAGATCCAGATTGTTTAATTCATTGAATTTAAATGTCACAGCTGTTTTGATGAGATTTGAACATCTGTCTGGTTAATGTAGGCCTCTCGATTTCTGAAATAAAGGCAGACTGGAGTGCAGTATACTCAAGGAGAAGGTCCACCAATGTGTGCGCATTAACATCCATGCATCAGTCTGGTTTTCTGTCATCTAAGATTCCTCGAGATCAAGGCCTCTCCCTGTCAAATCCATGTGGTAGGTGCGTGTAATGGCTGTGCCAGGTAAAAATAAATCATACACAGACAACGTCCACACATCAATATGATGTTTGGGACCTGGAACGTCAGAACCCTAATGAACCCTAATATACAAACCTGAACATTGCTCTAACGTCATTGATAAGGAACTCAATACAATGGCATTGCTGCCCGTAGTAAGATATGATAGGCAAGAGATGGTCAACTCAAAAAAGGAGCAAGCATACCTACTTTCTTCTGCGAAGGCAAACTTAAAGAAAAAGAAATGCTGTTTTCATGGCTTCACCATAAAGAATAAGCTAATCAGAGGTCTCAGCTACAAAACAGGTGGAATTTGTGAATGGCTCATGAACCTTCAGTTCATTCTAACCTCGGAACCAACCACCATCAGCACACGTTGCAATCCTGGAAGCTACAGCTATTGTTCTGCTTCACCCACATACAACATGTGCTAATAACTGTTGCAATGATCACCACTAAGTCTGCTATGTTACCCCCAGCAACCGGGTCCCAAAACAGCAACAGAAAAGTTGCTAAAGAAAATCAATTTCTTAGCTCTTTTGTTCTCTATAAAGATAGCTCTAGGACAGTGTTTCAAAGACTCCTTCTCAATTCCCAGCCAATAGAACCCAGAGATCCCACTGCACATGGACTACATTTAAGTCCCAATAATTAACATCCATGAAGTGACTGGGTTCTCTGTCCAGACTGGTTGAACGAGAATTGGTACAAGATCCAGCAACGAATTAACTCAAAATACAAGACACTACTTATTTGGATGTTTCACCATGCCTCAAAGAAAAAAAATAACAGCTCAACAAACACATGAAGACCGATGTCCAGCAGAAAACCAGTCAACTAAAGCCAACAGATAGCAAGTGGAAAGAGTGCAGTTCCTTCAGTTTTGTTCATTGGTCATCTGCAACCCAAACACCCATGACACCTCCCCACAGAGAATCAAGAGCAGAGGTGAACTTTTCCATGATAGAAAGACAATCAATGTTCAAAGGAAGGAATATTTTAATGACCTTCCAATCTGCAATTCTATCCTTCATGCAAGTACCCTTAAGACCATTCCACAGCAACCTATTCGGACCAACCTTGCCTCCATTCCTGACAAGTTAATTAAAAAGCAAGGCCTCTGAACCAGACAGTATCCCAGCTGAAGTATTAAGGCTCAGCAAAGAGCAATTGTGATCTCAGCTTCCCCATCAGGGAAGAGGAGGATGTACTGTAGACGCCATAAACATGCCCATTTGCCCATTTCAGGAAAGGAAAGAAATGCAATGTGGCAACATGAGAGTAAACTCTCTGCTCACTGCCAGCAACGTCATTGCGAGGGTGTTCCGCAGATGCTTTCTCCCAGTGGTCAAAGAGCTCCTCCATGAATTTCAGTGTGGTTTCTATCCATCTGGATATGATTCTCATCAACATACCAACTCCAAGCAAAATGCCAGGATTAGTAAAAATGGCCTTTTCACTGTCAAGTGGATGGAATTGTGGAGCACCCTCCTCAAATTCAGCTGCTCACATGAATTAGTTTACTTCAAAGCATGCATGTTGAGGCCTTAACCATTGGGTCTGCAACAGATCTTTGTCAAGCTAGGCTGTGCAACTGTCCCAACACATTGTGTATGGTCTAGACTCAAAATATCACCCATTCCTACTATCCAGAGATGCTGCTTGTCCCACTAAGTTACTTCAGCATTTTGCGTCTATCTTTGTATTTTTTTTCTCACTGCATTGCTGCATCTCATCATATGAGAAACTATTCATCTTATACTCCAAAACCAAGGTCACATCAACCTCCCAGCTGCACAGATGACATTTGTGTTTGTGCACATTGATGCCAAATTCTAAATTAGTCAACTCATTAAATGAAGCATACTCTATCAACATTGCCCCACTGTATGACAATAATGATTCATAGCACGACCTGGGATAATACAAGTTGTCATCTTAGTGTAGGCACAGCCTTTTACCAACTGAATGAATGGTGCGATTAAAGATAAATTAAACAAAATCAGCACCCTTTAGATATATTAACCAAAATTATCCCAAAGCACTGAGGCCCAAATGACACTCAGGCGGCACCATTAAGTAGATGATGCTATATGCATGTCTGACACCAAACTCCCAAAACCGACAGTTGAGCCTGAGCTGTCATGGGAGAAGATTAACAGCTGAATTACAGAAAAGATTCAAGAATGTACTCAAAGCCTCCTTGAAAAAATGCAACATCCCCATTGACTACAGGGATTTTCTTCCTAGCCAGGGAAACATCAAAACCATGTCTACCCTATCAAATCCCTTAAGAACCTTTGTATGTTTCAATTGCCACACCACGTTCTTAACACGAGTATTGGCCCAGCCCACATAATATGTCCTGATACAACAAACCCACTATACCAGTAATCAACCTGGTGAATCTTTACTAGACTCCCTCTACACAAGTATATCGGTCCAGATGTTGCACATAATCGTCCACATACGGTCTCAACAAAACTTCCCGCACCAATTATACAGAGTTGTTACCCTTATACTCAAAAAGACTTGCAACAAAGGTCAACATACTGTCTTCATTGTATGTTGCACCTGTATTTTGACTTTTAGAGATTTATGTGCAACACAGGTCCCATCGAACATCAACACCCATCAGCCATCATTTAAAAATTGCCATATTTCTATAATTTTGACCAAAGTGGATAACATTGCACTTTTCCACATTATATTCCATTAGCCATGACCTTGATCTCCTTAATCCCTTGGTGTCTTTAATCTCTTTGTTGTCTGTATTTTCTCTATGATCCTCCTCACAGCCCACAATGTCACTGACCATGGGATCATAAACATACTTTAAAATAATACACTTGACATCTTCATCCAAACCATTGACAGTGATTGTGAACAACTGGTATACAAGATCCGATCCTTGCAGTACCCCAAAGGTCATTGCCTCCCATCCTAAGAACTGACCTATTTTTTCCTACTGGTTTCTATCTATTAATTTATCCTTATTATATTATCCCCCAATCACATGTTCCAATGTTGTTTAATAATCTCACACAGCATCTTATTCAAGATGCCTGGTAAGTCCAAATACACCAGTTCCTTCTTTACAATGGTTTATTGTTTAAACAACCTAAAAAAAAGTAAGATTAAGTGTGATTTTTCAGTAATAAATCTGTGTTGATTCTACTCAATCCTGTTCTTATTTAATAAGTGCCCTGTTACTCATTGCTTAATAGTCACTTCTAGTATCTCTCCTGCTTTGACAACAGACTGAGGTTATAGTTCCCCATTTTACCTCTCTCACCTTTCTTAAACAAGTTACAGTTGATAAACTTCCAACCACTGGGTACCATTCCCTCCGAAATCCACAATCCGGAAGGGCAAGGGTGGCTGATTTAGCTCTCACTTGGACATTTCCCCAAAACACACGCCATAAAATACAAGGGCCATAACTGAGTGAAAATCAAGGAACTCACTCCCCAACATTCAACACTGACCGCAGGCTGCCAGAACGGTGCTCGTCGCCAACTTTTCTCAAGGTAACTGGGAATGGGCAATACATCAAAGTGACACCCAAAACTCGCAGACGAACATTTGGACACCCCAGTGTAATCGACAGCTAACTTTGGTGAATAACAGCTCAACATGTCAACGCACGCACATTCCGCTACACGGCGTCTGATCTCCACATACCTGCATTAATGTGTGCTGCTCTCAATGCTTCAGGTTTCGGTACTTCGCGGCCCTCTTCGGCTTTGCGGCTGAGTCCCGCCGAGGGCCGCGCTCTGCTCGTTCCAGACTCCGGTAGATCCCGGGGCACTGGGCCCCGCGCCCCACAGTTCCTGCAGACTCAGCCCCGGCGCTGCGCAACTCCCAGCGACTCCATGGCGGCTTCGAGTTAGAGGGGCCCCAGCCCCCAGAACCGTGCGGGCGGGCGGACTGCAGACGGCCGCACGGCGAGCAATCATCCGTCCAACGCCGAATCTCAGTAGACGACTCCCACCAATCCGCGCCGCCAACCTGCACAGCGGCGCTCTACGCGTGCGCCCCAACGTGCGGCCGGAGCCGTCGGGATTTCCTGGTGCGCATGCACGGCGGCATCCTGTGGAATTCCTGTGGAATTGTCCGCTCTCAGCAGCCACTGTGCGCGGCCCCGCTTCACCTTAACGTGCGCGCCCCCGCTGCTCCTTGACTCGCACCTCTGACATTCACTCTGACGTGCGCGGCCCCCGCTGCTCCTTGACTCGCACCTCTGACATTCACTCTGACGTGCGCGGCCCCGCTGCGTGCGCTCACGCGCGGACGCCCCTCTCTCCTTGACGCGGGCGGTTTGACGAAGGAACTGCAGGTGCTGGTTTAAACCCGAAGATGGACAAAAAGAGCTGGAGTAACTCCGCGGGTCAGGCGGCATCTCTGGTGAAAAGAAACAGGTGACGCCGGGTGCCCGGTCCCGCTTTACCCACTGCTTCATTTCTTCCCCCCTTTTAACGCCATTTGCTGCCTCAGCCAATTTGCAGAGGGAAGCGGAGAAGTGAGGAAGATGGCAACGGTGTCATAACGGCCCATGGTGGAATCTGTTGGAGGACCAGCCGCTCTTCTGGCGGGGCGGTGCTGGGGGCCATGAGGACTTCAGCTATGAGAATCAATAAGTGAATTCGTAAGTGTGCAGTAAGGATCTGCAGATGCTGGTTTACACCGAAGATAGGCACAACATGCTGCAGTAACTCAGCAGCAACTCTGGAGAGAAGGAATGGGTGACGTTTCTGGTCGAGACCCTTCTTCAGACTGACCCTTGCCTGTCCCGCTGAGTTACTCCAGCTTTTTGTGTCCGTTCACCTTCATAAAAGCTGGACCAACACAGCAGATCAGGCAGCAAATTTGGAGAACGTCCGTCGTTCTACAAGAAGTGGATTCAATATTGTTGAACTTCCAATAGTTCATAAAGTATATAAGAAGGTCGACAAAAATGCTGGAGAAACTCAGCGGGTGAGGCAGCATCTATGGAGCGATGGAACAGGCGACGTTTCGGGTCGAGACCCTATATTATGTCTTTTTTTTCGAGAACATGAAGAACCAACGCGGGTAGACGTTAAAGTGCTGGAGTAATTTAGCTTGTCGGGCAGCATGTGTGGAGAACATGGATTGTGAGGTTTCGGGTCAGACATTTCAGTCTGAAGAAGGGTCCCTACCCGAAACGGCACCTATTTGATGCAATGGCTCCTGAAGATCCCTTTGATGGTGAGAGGGGGAAAATAAGGCGAGAGGGGTAAAATAATAGGAAGCTAAAGGACAACTTTTTCAAAGGGTGGTGGGTATATGGAACGAGCAGCTGCCAGATGAGGTCGTTTTGCTGGCTACTATGACATTTAAAATACATTTGGACAGGTACATGGATAGGAAAGATTTAGAGGACTAAACGCAGGCAAGTGGGACTCTTGTAGATGGGGCAGCATGGGCAAGTTGGGCCGAAAGGCTTGTTTCCGTGCTGTATGCCAGTGCAATTTATACCAATTTCTTCAGCCTCCTTCAATCCAGGATGTTGGAGTTATAGAATCAGGCTGTGTTACAAGAAGTGTTAAGAGAATAGTTGAAGGGAATTATAACATGATTCTCTTTCAACTGATGCTGCCAGATATGTGGAGCGTTTACAGCATTTTCTGTTTTTATTTTAGAAATCCAGCAAGCTAAGATTTTCAATCCATGAACAATCTCCTGTCCACTTCTTTAATCAGATCCAAATAATTGCATCAGTTTAGGTAATTTCACTATTCATATAGTGCAATGCAGGCACTCATTTTATGTGTGAGAAGTCTATGACTCAATATTATAATTGGACTTCCCAATTTAAGATAATCCTTACCCCTTACTTTCCTAATTCTTTGACCTCCCATACAGCCTCCCCACATCCTTTCTTACCTTATCTATGTTATTTCTGTCTGAAGAAGGGTCTCGACCCAAAACGTCACCTATTCTTTCTCTCTAGAGATGCTGCCTGACTCGCTGAGTTACTCCAGCATTTTCAGAATCAGATTCAGATTTTATTCGCCAAGTATGTTTTGCAACATACGAGGAATTTCACTGGCCAGGTCAGTCATACAATTAAAAGCAAGACTCAAAAGATTTTGTGTCTATCTTTGATGGATTCCTATGTGTGGATGAGGAAGTTGCATTTTTCTAGGAGACTGGACTGGGTGAGACCAGGCGCAAACCAGGCGACCTGTTTGTAGAACACCTATGCTCTTTAATGGCCATACCAGGTCCCAGTTGCATACCATTTAAGCTCCCCCTTCCTATATACACACCAACCTGTCTGTCCTTGGTCTTCTACATTACCAGGGTGAGGCCAAAAGTGAACTAGAAGAACATCTCAGTTTATGTGTGAGAGGTCTATGACTCAATATTATAATTGGACTTCCCAATTTAAGATAATCCTCACCCCTTACTTTCCTAATTCTTTGACCTCCCACACAGCCTCCCCTTCATTCCGTTTTAACCCTTTCCACACCTAGTTCCATCCACCTACATATCCACTAAAATCACCCATTGGATCTCTGCCCGCCCCTCTGCTTTTATCTGTCCATCTCCCTCTCTTAAATTGTGTCCAACATCACTTCTGTTTATGATTCTAGCACTGGCAGCCTTTGTGCTCCTACTTGACATCCTCCATCCTGTTTTCACCTTCACTCCCCCCCCCCCCCTCCCCCCCCGCCCCCCATCTGGCTCAATCTGCTCTCTCAAAGGTAGACACAAAATGCTGGAGCAACTCAGTGGAACAGGCAGCATCTCTGGAGAGAAGGAATGGGTGATGTTTCGGGTCAAGACCCTTCTTCAGATGCTCTCATCTTTTCTCTTTTTTCTCTCATCTGTTCCACCCATCAGCTTCTGCCTCCTAACTCCACCCTTCCTGCATCCATTCCTCATCCCCCCCCCTGGTCCACATATCACCCAAGGACTCTGTCTCACCTACCTCTTCTCTTTACGCCGGCCACCTTCCCTCTCCATTCTCAGCCCAGATGAAGAGTTGCAAGCTGAAATGTTAACAGTTCCTCTCCCTCCAGTTATTGCTTGACCCACTGAGTTCCTCCAACAGTTTGTTTTTTTTGCACCCAATTTCAGCATTTCCAGTCTCTTTTATCTCTATTTCCTCTGAACATTGTGCTACCACTGTCATCTGAAGCAGGCAAAGTCAGGATTAATAGTTTATTTGAGTGCAGTCTTTGGATGATGAAGCAGGTCCATTCATAATTAGAATTACTATGTCTGCAGAGGGTCCCGACCTGAAGGGTCGCCTATCCATGTTCTCCAGAGATGCTGTCGCACCCTTGCACTTGGTGTCCTTTTTCCATTGATTACTCCACTGATTTTCAAAGGTCATTATATCATAGCGTTGCAGCAGCTTCCAAGCTGTTGGGTATACCAATGTTGGTTCCACCTCTGTGCATAAGACACACAAAGTATTCGACACACAAAGTATTCAGAATAAAAATTTATGCCCTGGCTTAAATGGTTTTGGTGTAAAATGCTTTGAGTATAGGAAGTAATGGAGTAATATAAACGCAATGTTAAAAATAATAAACTAATAGTTAGTAAATTAAATCTATTTCCTAATATGATGAGGATTACAAGGGAATTCTTCACAAAGAAAAATAAATATGGAATTCTCTCCTAAAAAAGATACAGATTTAGCATTTTTTAAATTGGTAATGATTATGGACTAATTTAGCTAAATGAGGTTGCCAATCATTCATAATTCAAAGGAATGGCAGATCAGGGGTTGAATGTTTTAAATGTTCCTACTCTGTGTGTCTCTCTACTGCCATGGAACCAATGCTTACTAAGCACTGTTTCTGATATATTATGTTTAATTAATGGATCAGTACAATCAACCACTTCTGGAATCTCATATTAGCCTCTAATGAACCAAAAATGGAAATATATATTCTGGGCAACTGATCTTTCTATGGACATTGATACCATCTAATGAACATTAAAGATATCAAGGAAGGTGTGGAGAGTCTTACCTTTTTCCCACTGCCCCCCCCCCCCCCCTTTATTTTGTAGCATATTGCACACAGAGTTACACAATGGATATTTTAATGTTAAAACTCTAACATTTGTAAAGCAGAGGTGCATTCACAGATTCAAAGCAGCACTTTTAACAGTCGTGATCAGAGATATACAAACAGTAAAAAAGATACAAACATACAATATTTATAAGGCATGTATATTGGGGGCATATTTACTGTGTAAAAAATATTGTAAATGCAGTAACCTGCCAGTGACAGCTTCCTTCAGGACAGTTTGTGAAATACAGAGTGACCAAAAAGGCAGTGAATTGTTTTACATGTAAATGTATTAAGTTAGAACAAAACATTTGCAAGTAAAAGAGGTGATTGTGACAACCATATATAACTGATGTACAGAGCAAGATGTGTTCAGACTCTGATTGTAAACTACAGTCTCTAATCACATTTTGTGTCTCTAATATATGATAATTCACAGTAATGTGTGCAATGCGTACTAACAAACTTAGACCCGTATATCACGTGGAATTAGTTCAATATGCAGTGTATGGTGGCCCACTAATACTTGGTGCAGGCCAAATGCAATAGGCCTTCACATTCAAAGTATATAATGTAGGGTTGTTTCATAAGTTGTTTGGTAAGTAATCCCCAGATCACTGCAGTCTGAAACCTAAGCCCTGGAGTAAATTGCTTGTTTCTTTCTGACCATGATCGAATATTGTGCGATCAGCAAATACCTGAAAATGATTGTATTTTCTCATCTTTCCCTCCTCCTGAAAGGGTTAACTGCAACTGCACATGAATCAAGAGCCTCAGTTCATTGTGGCTGTTCTTAAGTAAGTATGTAATACAATCATCTTGCAGGTTGTTTTGGCCATCAAGCCAAGCCCCATCCCTTCCTTGTTTAACATCAACATGCAGTATTGATCATTGTGCAAGTTTTCTGTACCATCTTGGCAACACTGAGGCCCCACCCATGAGGGTTTGGAAATTATTACTCTGTTTATCTTAGCAATTCGTTTATGCGATGTACTAGGCAAAGGCCAGCATATCTGTAACTGAGCTGTGTAGCTGCGGTTATTGTATTTAATAATTTCCAATTTCAATATTGATTAGATCCAATATAACTGGGTAGTTAGTGGGGGATCCTGATCCACTTATCCCATTGTTGAGAACAAAGTGTCTAAACAACAAGAACCACCAATATAATAAATTCATGCAACCATTACAAAACAGCACTCAACATTTTTCACTTTGGGGAAACATCATATACCACCAAGTCCCGAAATGCTGATCACAGATTTACGCATGCAGTAAAGATTTTCTTCAAAATAACATCACACTTTTAAAAACCTCAGTTTCCAGGTTGCATTGATCTTAATCTGCAAAAACACTTCATTTCTCATCAAGTTGGTGAGAGTATTTTGTGTTTAGGGTGAGTATTTTATTGGGTGGGGAGAAAATCTGGTGGGGAAACTAGAACAAGCGTGTAAACTTTAAAATTAGTAACGGGCCAGTTAAGAGTAAAATCAGGCAAAGATGTTTGCAGAAGAAGTGATGGAGTTCAGCACCACAAAAGGGACATAAATGAAGGGGCATTGACATTTTCAAGCCTGAGATCAAAATATTTCAATTACCTTAAGAGCATTCAGGGAATATAGAGAAGACAGGCAAATTTGAGTTATTATACAAACTAGCCATAATGTTACAATGGCAGAACGGGTCTGGGGCTGAATGACCACCTGTTATCTCCCTATTGTTTTACCTGAGAGTGTTTAGCTCGCAGCTGCACAGAATACACATAATCAACGATGGTTTGGAGGTGAGGAGTAGTGGATATTGAGTGTTTGATTGCCATTCTGCACAGCAATTGTCTTTGATGTCAACTAAAAATTCTGTGTTCTCTTTCCACAGATGCTCTCTGATTAGGAATGTGTCCAGCATTTTCTATTTATTTCATGGAGAAGTTGTGGTATGGAAGAACTTTTAAGGCTCTGGTTGTATAGTCACTTCCTTATGGATGATAGTAGATGTGACTGCACATCAATGATGGCGTTGTGAGGTGCAACAGGATCACTTCGGTCCAATGAAAGTAGAACTGCGAGTTTTAAGAACTTAGGCCAGGTGATGGGAATGCAGAACACACCAGCCTCAACAGCGCAATTAATCCACCCCATTTTCTGAGATGAAAATGGGTCGAAGTAGAAATCCTGTGGGGATTTGATTGTTTTTCAACCTGAGCTCTGAAATCAAGTATCTCCCTTTGGTACGATCCTCATGAAATCATGAATAAGGGAAGCTGAACAACATGAATATGGAATGCCCCGCACTCCCGTTTAAAAGTGGTTGAAATATAGCTATAGCCTTAATTCGTTTGTTGCTGTCGATGAAGTGCACTTCATCCACAAGTATGGCCTAAAAATTTGGAAATGGGCATAATGCTAAGCCAGTGTGGAAATTCTCATTGTCCTTGGTTCACAGGCAAAAAGTGAATTTTCAGATACAAAGCTGACTTCATCTGCAAGCAGTAGATGAAAATAGTGGATGATAATGTCTACATGGTGACCTTGCCATTGTTTTGGACTTTGACTCATTCCAGCTGCTGCCCTATTGCTTCCAGCAATCCATTAATGCCATCTACACTGCATATACCCAGGCATTCGAATTGCAACGTATCACAAAATAGACGGCAAATTGAAGTTATGGGAAAGGGGCGGGTAGGTGGATGCGAGTGCAAGGGCCACTAGACTTCCACGAAAATGGAAGTGTGTAAGTCATCTGGGCCAGTTCCTAGGCCACGTCTATGAAGGGCAAAAGTGTTGATTGTCTTGCCTGCTGCTGAACTGGAGAATGATTGAGATCTTGTTTTGATTAGGAGGAGGTCATTTAGTCCAGGCCAACTGCCATGGAAACAAATCCCATTGACCCCATTCCCCCTCTCCTCATTTGTCTGTGCAATGTATGCTCTCACCTTTGATTCTTGTTTTGTCTTAAACCTAGACAAAGTGGGAATATAGTATAATTAATTAATGTACCATCATATCTGTGGGATATGCATGAGAACTAGAGGAAACTTGCAAACTTTGCAGACAGCACCTATGATCAGGATGGATCCTGATTCCTTGGAACAGTGAGGCAGTGTTAATGAGTGCTACACTGTCACCATTTTGCTGAATGCATGAAGGGTAGGACATCTGTTAATCACAGTGACATTGGTCCAGGTCTAGCACCCTGTCCTTTGGCTTCAGTAGTAGTCATTTCAATCTTTAGTTTGGGGAAGAGTAACGTGAGCATTTTTCAGATGGTTTGCTAATCTTGGCCACATAGCAACTATTTATAAAAGACCAGTGATTTTTTTTGAATGAAACCCAGAAATGATCTATGACTTATTAACTGTAATGTAAAATGCAATGGTTCACAAACAGTAAACATTTAAGTACCAAAATATTATTCTTCATATGTAACTCATTACTGAAGCACAGTTTAAGTTGGAAAAAATGCATTCCATCTGCTGAGCCTGTGGTTCAGGATATCACATTGTGATAATGAACATAACTGAAATCCCACGCACTTCAGACACATGTTCGCTTTATAAAAACAGTCCAAGCTGGGAAAAATGACACAGACATCACTAAATCTGACAATTAAAATCCTTGGTAGACACAAAATGCTGGAGTAACTAAGCGGGACAGGCAGCATCTCTGGAGAGAAGAAATGGGGACGTTTCTGGTCAAATCCCTTCTTCAGGCTGATTAAAATCCTTGGTTATTCAACCAGCAATTAAATGGAAATGGGTGGTAGAGATAGAGAGGAGGGGGTGGGGGCTGGTGATGGGGAAGGTCTGCTTTCTGTATGGAGATAAATGTTTCATTCCAGAGCTGAGTCATAGTATGCAGATGGAGCAGCAAGAGTCAAGAGTGTTCTATTGTCATGTGTACCAAAACGGGACAATTAAGTTCTTACTTGTGGCAGCAGTGACCTGCATCATGGCAACTAGTGGTTAGCAGAGCACGGACATCTACCAGGATGGGAGACAAGGTAGACAATAACTCGTGGGGGAGGGTAACTGGTCACTGTAACAGGGCTCTCTTCCCAGCTGGGGTGCATGTTCTCTGAAACAGCTACAGGTTGGGGGTATGTGAGTGAGAAGAGAGAGGTGCATGAGGCAAGGGTCTGCAGTGGAACTACAGTCCAATTTGCTGAGTAATGTGTCTGACTACAAAATGCTCAAGGCACCGTTGAAATCACTTGCAGATCTGCTCTATCTCTAGAAGGAACTGCTCCAGAGAAGTGATCTGGATAGTTATGTTGGGTTGTAGGCTTCTGGATAATGAGGGAAGTGTACAATGTAGCAAGGGGTACAGGTGATGCACTATGATTATGAATCCTTTAGCAGATAATTCAGTCACAACTGATGCGTAACTGGCACTGTGTCTTTTCTATAAAGCACAGTTGTAATATCTGGCATATCATGCTGCATCATACCGTCCTTTTTAAAGATATATCGTTGAGAGTATTCTGTGCAGTTGCAAACTGTTCCCACTGGGGTGGGCTATCATTCCAAAGACATAGCAATGTGTAATGAGGGAAGAATTGCTCTGATTAAAGTGTGGTAGCACTACAGTTATGTACAAGCCACATGTAGTCCATGGTACAAGTTATCAGGACGGGGAATTCTGGCGACCCTGTTCCAGTATTTCCAGAAATACTTTCATTTCAATTTTCCTCCGTTATTAAATAGATGGAATAATTGTTAATACCAGGGATTTCAATGAACAGAGCATGCCTCGGCCTGTGGCCTGCCGTTGTCCATGGACAGGCTTAGATACTCCTGGATGGGTGCTATAAACCCAGACATACGCTGGTTGTTTGTGTAACTACCTCCCCATGACCTTTTTTATGATGTCGCTACCCACAATAACAACAGCAATCCTTCCCTCTTGTTAGCAATGGCCCCTAAATTACACGCTATTTAAAGCAAATTAACGAATTGCAGCTGCTGTGCCCCTAGTTAAAGAGAGGCGAGGTGCCAGTGCTTCCCGCTTGGTTAGCTGCTAGCCACCTGCTCCATCCCCCAGCAATGCTGCAGTGGTTACTTGGAGCCACTCTCAGCCGTCTTCTGCTGCCATTGTTCCTTGTGCTGTTTCCGGCCAAAGCCCTCGTCGTAATTCCCCTTGCTTTTGAACAGTTGTTGAAAGTGAGGCTTGCAGTAAAACTCACCCTGCAGTGCTGCATAGCTTCCCAGACTGAGGGGACAAAATGGGAACACATCATACATTTCACGACCATGGCATTGTTACAATCAAAATCAAAATGGTAAACCAAGCTAGCAAGGGGATGTCCATTATCTATACCTCTTTCTTGTCTCGTTGTCAGCACTGGCACAGGTGGCAGTGAGCTCACCCCATTGCAGCAGCACAAGCAAAGAGTTATAAAGACTGGCTACTCTTTCCTACCCGAGGTTTTGCAGGGCATGAAGCAGAGGGAATTTTGATTGAACACATCCAGCATTTGTAACATGGAATCTCCAGCAGCCAGCTAACGATGTGGAAAATTGGACAAATCGAAGCAACTAATTACTGCCCAATCAGTCTATTCTCCACCAGCAAGTTGATGGAAAGTGTTGTTGCATTAAAGCACAGCACTTCCTCTCCAATAACCTGCTTACTGATGCCGAGTTGGGATGTCAAGTTTCACGTTTTTGTGTACCTTGTGTGCTGTGACTGTCGGCAGACTCAATTCCTCTCCAGGGATAAATAAAGTTTTATCGTATCGTATCATGGGTGACATCAAGGGAACATTTTACCAAGTGTAGCATCAATGAGTCCTAGTAAATCTCAGGTCAGTGGGCATCAAGGGGTAGATGCCAATGGTTGGAGTCATACTTTGCACAAAGAAGGATATTGGAAGTCGATAATTCCAGGCCCACAACATAATTTCAGCAGTATCTTAAATCAATGCCACAGGCTCAACCTTCTACACGGTTTCATCAAAGAGCTTAACTTCCATTATGGGGGTCATCTTGGTGAACGGCTGCTAGCCAGCAGCCGTCCGTCTTAAATTCGTTTTTTTTTTAGTTTTTAGTGAGTCCTGTTTTTTTGTTTGTAGGGGATATGGTCTTTTAATGTGGGGGGGTAGGTGTTACTTTATTTATAGGTCCCTACCTGGTCGGTGTGGCAGCCTTTTTTCCGGGCTGCCCGTCGACCCGTCCTCGTGGCCTACCAGCGGGCTTGGAGCGCCGTTTCTTGGCGGGAACCACCCAGCACCTCGGCCTGGGTGGCGGCACAGCATTGGAGCGCTGGAGCGGAGCGGAGCGGGCGATGCCTTGCCTGGGTCGCCGCGCTGGAGCTCTGGCGAGCTGGACCGCCGAGAGCAACATCTCCGGGCTGCGGGTTTGCGGAGCGGAGAGGCGGCGTGCGGAGAGACGGCGTGCGTAGAGGCGGCAAGGCGGCAGTGCGGAGAGCGGGCGCCGACTTTTTCATCTGGAGCCTGGGAGCGCCAAACCGGCGCGGCCTTGTCGGCTTCGGCAGCCGCGGTCTCCAACCAGGAAGCGGCCGTTCCAAGTGGCCCAGCCGCCGAAAGGACTCTCCCGACGCCGGGGCAAGACCACCCGGTGAGAACGGCCAGGGACATCGGGCCTCCGTAGAGGCAATTGCGGTGGCCTCAATAGGCCTGACTTTGGGGTGAACATGGGGTGGGGACTGGACATTGTGCCTTCCTCCACAGTGCTATCCACTGTGGGGGGATGATTTTTTTGTCTAATTGTAGTCCTGTAGGTCTGTGTCCAAGATGGCTGCCGTGAAGAGAGAGTGGACGCTGGCGCGCTTTGGCTGCCGCTGCTCTCTTTTCACACTGTGTTTTTGATTTTCTGTTTTTGGATTGAATTCTGTTTTTAATTTGTGTCACTGTGATGTCTTTAATTACTTGTTTTATTCCGATTATATGTTTTATTTCGATTACTATGTAAGGTGTCCTTGAGATGTATGAAAGGCGCCCATTAAATAAAATTTATTATTATTATTATAAGTGGGCTAATGATTATATATTTCCACTCAACCTCTGAAAACAAAGCAGTCAATATTGGCAACACTTTGACAACATGAATTGATCAGTCTCAATTTACAGTTGTGGCTTAAAGTGTCAAGCAATTGCATTTTTAACAAGGGAGTGTTTGATCACTTATACTTGACATTCAGTGGCATTACATTTCCAAGTCAACTGATTCACAATATTTACATAAAATAGTTTACAACCATTTATTTAACAGTTGAAGTTCATTCATTGCAGGTGAATCAAACATTACAACTTCAAATGGCAAAATCCAGATAGGCGTTTTGAAAAAGTTTGGCAGATTTTTGATACAGTTGTGCCTAATGAAACAAGGTTGAGTGTTCAAGATAAGGTGTGTAGTCAAAATCCTATTCCCAAGGTAAACGAGTTAAAACAAAAGTGCATAGGTTTAAGCTGAGAACGGCAAGATTTAAAGGGAACCCGGGTGGAGGTTTTTTGCACAGAAAGTGGTGGGTGTATGAAGGAGCTGCCAGAGGAATCTATAGAGGCAGGTACAATTACAATGTCTAAAAGTCATTTGGTCAGGTTCATGGATAAGATGAACTGCTATGAAATATTTCCCACTTCCCTGGTTGTACCTCCTAAAGCAAGCACCTGGGAACAACCACCACCTTCAGATCGCCATACTGATTTCAAAATCTATCATTAATCCTTTATTGATGCTGGGTCTAAATCCTAGAACTGCCACCCCCACTGCCATCAACTGTTTAAGAAGATGGCTTATCATCAGGAATAAATGTAGGCCTTGCTAACACAATCCATTTGTGAAAAAATGAACTTTAAATAAATCACTTGCAGTGGCTTCTAGTCTGATCATTCTTAATAAGTTTTCAATCTGTCTTGATCATAAATGTTACTTCAGGTTCTTCCCAATATCTTGACCACTCTCTTTACCCTTTTGTGGTTGGTAAATAGAGATCATTCCATGCCCCTCGCCCTTCCAAAGATGGGAGAGAATGTTGTCTTCACACTTGTTTGACGCATCAATGAAATGATTAAGAATCTTGAAACCATGCCGATGCAGAATCTACCCAACTGGGTTTCTAATTGGATGAAATGGAGTGCACATTCTGACCCCGAAGGTTCACCTATCATGGAGTCTCTGAGATGATCCCATTCGTGTTATTTTACTATTAATTAGCATTAATGTAATAATAATCACAAATGAGAGCTTCTGGTGAAATAAACTTTCCCAGGAGAAGCCTGGGAGGCCACAGGCAACTGCAGAATGCTGTTTCGAGCCACCATAATTCCACAATGAACAATGAGTTGAGGGAAAGCTACTGGATGAGCTACAAATACAGTCTAGTGTAGCGGCCTGGCCGAGGTCAGGAAAAGGCCAGACGCCAGGCGGGTTCAAACAGTAGTCTTTTAATCCCTACAGCGAGAGTACACCACACACACACACCTCGAGAGCACTAAACCCAGGGTCGTCTGGAAACCCCGTGGTAGACCAATGCCCCTGTCCCTCAATCGGCGAGGGGGATGATCCAAGGAGTGGCCTACCTACCCCCCAGGGACCGCCACATTACCATAATTAGTTACTGAGCGGCACTGACCTTGGGTCTGGTACCAACCTTTGCTTCCCTTGCAACCATGCTTTCTGGAGGGAATTGTGAAACATGCAGGTGGATTGGGAGTGAAAGAGTAAGCGAAAGAAAGTTACTCAAGCAGCGAAGGTGCTGAAGATGAACAACGCTAAACTACTGAAGCTGCTCTATTAACAATATCTAGTGATTCACATATCATTACCTATGCCCACTGCGGAAAATTCACAAATCACTATTCAAGCAGCAAGAATCCCGTAACCTGTTGGTGCAAGTCATTGACGAGAGCTGCAGTTAACCATTTAAAGCCTGGAGACCTGGAGGCTATGATTCATTTCAACAACAGATTTTGTTTGTTTTTGTTTTGGCTCCTGTCCAATCTTGGTGGTGTGAATGCAGGTTCCTCACTACAGCAGCAACATCCATGCACAAAATTAGTTATGGCGGATTGGTGAGCTAGGTGTTGGCGTTGGGCATCACATCCTCAGTACTGCTAATCCATGTGCACCTTGACCCATAGCCACTTACAGCTGGCTGTACCCACCTCTGTACCTCATGGAGCATGAGGCCAGTTCACATTAATATCTCAGCACAAACCAGGAGTTAACCTGGAAGGTTTCTGGTGTGAATTGCACTTCTACCTACTGCTAAACTGAGCTATTGGTGCAGTGGCTGGTGTCGTAGATTGTGGAGCTGAGTGCAGAATTTTACAAGAGTTTAATTTCATATCTCACCTCAGTTTAGCTTTGCAATGCTTACAGCAGAAACAGGTGGTGTGGAAAATAAGCTTATCAGCAACCAGCTTTTCCATGGGATACACCGTTTTATTGCAGGAAGTGCAGAGTTCCTGTGGCGTGGTCCTCATAAATGCCTGGAATGAAAAGTAAAATACATACACCTCATTAGCCTGAGCCTTGGAAAAATAAAGGGCAATAGCAGAGACCTGCATTGCTACAAGTTCCCATGGAAAAATAGCAGTGATCAATTGCAAAATCTTTTTTTACCTTCCATCACAGTGAGGAGGCGCCTGGAGAGTCACTGTGAAGGATGTTTGTGTTAAATTGTGTGTTTTGTTGCTTTTTTACTCTAATGACTGCATGTCAACAACATTTTGTTCAAACTTGTTTTTGTTTTTTTTGTTTTTTTAATTTTTATTTATTAGAAGCAAGTGTACAAAAATATAACCAACGGCATATGACATAATACAGTTATTGTACAGCTTCAATTTTGACTTTTAGCTATGGTTAGGAGAAAAGAAAGGAGAAAAAGAAAGAGAGAGAAAAAGTGGAATGTGCAAGGATAGAACCCCTAGACTACCAAAGTGATGTAGCCAAAGAGTGCGTAAATAAAAGAAATTAAAAAGGAATAGAGGAATAAAAGGACAAAAAAGAAAGGTAGAGAAAAGTGATGTTATACCTGCCTCGCATCCCTCCCCACCCATCACCCAATCCGTAATTAGATTTAACTGCAAAATTGTGTTGTACCATACTATCCTTGTAATAAATCAATGAATGGTGTCCATGTCTTCGGAAAATGATCTGGATTTTCTGCTAAGACAAGTCTAATATTTTCAAGATGTAGCGTCTCAGACATGTTTGTAATCCACATTTTAAGAGTAGGGACAGATGTATGTTTGCAAAATTTGAGTGTTCGTTTTTTTGCCGTTTGTCATGCCATAATTAAGGAAACGTCTTTGAAATAATGATAGCTCAGAGCTGGCTACTGACGTACCTAGAATAATCAATTCCGTGTCGGGGTCCAGTTTTGTTTTTAATGTTTTTGAGAACATTTCAAAAATTCCTCTCCAAAAATTATGTAACTTTATGCAAGAGGCGAAGGAATGTGTTATAGATGCTTCCTGAAGGAGACGTTTATCACAAATAGGAGATACATTTGGAAAGATCTTATTCAGTTTAGACTTTCAGTAGTAGAGTCTGTGCGGTATTTTAAATTGAATTAACGAATGTCTAACGTTAATCGAACAATTGTGTATATATGAAAGGTTTTCTTCCCATCTATCTTTTAGAATTTTTAGGCCAAGTTCCTCTTCCCACGCTCTTCTAATCACTTCTGACGATGGGATTTCTATATTTAAAAGGGTGTTATACAGATATGATGTTAACTTGTTTGACTCTGAATTTCTATTCATACATTCGTCTAGTATGTCTGGCAGCAAAGCTTGGTAGTCTTGGGTATCTGTTTTCAGATAGTCTCGAATTTGAAGGTATCTGAAATATTGATTACCTTTCAGGTGATATTTCGACTGTAATTCTTGAGAGAATGATCTCATAAAGATCGAATTTTTTGATTCCTAATCTTTCCCAATATGTAAACGTTTTGTCTAAAATAGATGGCTTGAACAAAGGATTATTGGCAATTGGTGAAAGAAGAGATAAATTTCTCAGTTTAAAGGTTGATTTCACTTGTCTCCAGATTCGTAAAGTAATGTGGATAATTGGATTTTTCTCATATAGTGTGTTCTTCAAATTTATTGGAGACAGACGAATCGCGCCTATGTTAAAAGGCGAACAATCCTCTCTCGCCATTATTAACCAATTTACCTGTTGGCCTGTATTGTCCAGCCAGTAATTACATTTTTAATATTCGTTGCCCAATAATAGTATAAGAAGTTGGGGAGAGCCAATCCACCAGTTTCTTTGGGTTTACATGGATGCCGTTTATGAATTCTATGTGTTTTATAATCCCAAATAAAGTTTGTAATCAGAGAATCAAGTTTTTGGAAAAAAAATTTAGGAAGATGTATCGGTATTAATTGGAATAAATACAGGATTTGTGGGAGGAAGATCATCTTTATAGCATTTATTCTACCTATTAGAGACATCGGAAGTGTTTTCCAAAATTGAATAAGAGCGTTTAATTTAGTAACTAAAGGAGGGAAGTTTGCATTGAATAGAGAAGTATATTTTCTGGTTACCTGAACACCCAGATATTTGAATTTTTCCGTAGCAATTCTGAAAGGAAATTTTAGAAGGTGTATCAGCTCTTGAGGTTTTATTGACATAATTTCACTTTTGTTCCAGTTTATTCTATATCCTGAAAAGGAACCGAATTCCTCTATAAGATTTCATATACTTGGAATGCTAACTTGGGAATTGGTGATATATAATAATACATCATCTGCATATAATGATATTTTATTATTGGAGTATTTAGTATCATAGCCATGAATGTTCGGATGTACTCTTATACTTTCCGCTAGAGGTTCAATCACAAGGGCAAATAACAGGGGTGATAATGCACATCCCTGTCTATTGCCCCTGGATAACTGAAATGTAGGTGAGAGTATATGGTTAGTCAGTATTCTGGCAGTCGGCTTATCATATAACAGTTTTATCCATGAGATAACATTTTCTCCCAACTGAAATATTTGCAATACTGTAAAAAGATATTTCCATTCTACTTGATCAAATGCTTTTTCTGCATCTAATGAAATAATTGATGTCTTCTTTTATCGTTCTGTGTGAGTACATTATGTTAAAAAGGTGTCTCAAATCATTAAACGAGCGTCTCTTGGGTATAAACCCCGTTTGATCCGAGTGTATTAATTTATTAATGTATTTACTTAATCTTCTTGCCAAAGTTTTCGCTAATATTTTCTGATCTGTATTTAACAGGGCGATTGCTCTGTATGATCCCGGGTCTTCCAGATCTTTATATTTTTTGGGTATAAGTGTGATTCAGCTAATGTTTGTGGTAATGTCTGTTCTTTAAATGCGTATGTATAAAAGTTGTATAAACGCGGGGAAATTACCTCGTAAAATCTTTTATAAAATTCGTTACTAAACCCATCTGGTCCTGGTGTTTTGCCATTCTTCAATGAATTGATTGTCTCTTCTATTTCTTTAATTGAAATCTATGCTCCAAATGTTTTGGATGTATATGAATTTTGATAAAATTGTGCAAATCTTTCATTAATGTCTTTTGGAAGTGTTAACAATTCACCTTTATCTGATTTGATTTTTTGGATAGTATGGTCCTTTTCAACTTTTCTCAACTGGCGTGCTAGAAGTTTGTGGTTTATCGCCGAATTCAAAATTTTCCTGTTTAGTAATTTGAAATAGTCTGATAACTCCTGCCGAGAGAATTTGATGTAGCTTAAATTTTAATACTGCTATCTTATTATGTTTTTCTATAGTCAGATCTATCGCGTTTTCTGAGTCAAGTCAAACTTTTTTTTGAATGACAAATACAGAAATTCAATTCAATTCAATCGCTAGCTCTGAACTGAGACGTTGGTCAGTGCTGGAATGAAGGGTGCCTCCGTGCTTCCACAGTGATAATATGGACTGGAAGAGACCACAGTCAATGGGCATCAGTGGTACAAACACTGTACAGATTGAAGACCAGCGTTATGCACTCACCACTTCTCCATTCATTACCATTCTGAGAATTACACTGACACCATGTGTCTGACCACGCCCAGCTAAACAGAATTCTCCTGTTTTAGAAACATGGAAAAATAGGTGCAGGAGTAGGCCATTCGGCCTGTCGAGCAAGCACCGCCATTCAATATGATTATGGCTGATCATCCTAAATCAATACCCCATTCCTGCTATCTCCCCATATCCCTTGATTCCGTTAGCCCGAAGAGCTATATCTCTCTCCTGAAAACATCCAGTGAATTGGCCTGCACTGCCTCATGTGAGATGTATTTCAATATACATCCTAACAGCAGGAAATTGAATCTGTTCAACAAATCAGTTGCCTTGACTGGTAGTATGTTACCTCGCATTCTCTCTCGTTCAGCAGGCAGGGATGGCATCAGGCTTTAACTCACCCTCAGCATGAGTCTACACTCATCACTTCTATTGCTTGGCAATAGGTTTGGATGTGGGAATGCTCCTGACTGTAGGAACATGTTGATGCCCTGGATTGGCACCACTGCGTGGATTCTGGAAGTGACATGCTTATTACTCTCATTGAACCTAGGAATTATCTCAAAGAAAAATATAGGAGAAAATGGAGATCTGATATAAAAGCAGATAATGCTGGAAATGTTCAGCAGACCAGACAGCATCTTTGGAGACTTAGGCTTTCAAGGCAATGATCTTCCAGAATTATCAAGGCATTTCTAGTAAATTCAGAAAGAAGCAATTTAAAGCACTGGTTTGGCGACTGCTCTGCAGAAGACCGCAAATAAATTGCAGTGTTATGAATGTAGCCCAGTCCATCACACAAGCCTTCCACCTACAACTACTCCACCTAAACTTCACTGCCTTGGGAAAGCAGACAACAACATCAAGGATCATTCGCATCCTGATTATTCCGCCGATCTTCCAATCTACCACGTTGTGATCCTGGCACATTTTTTATCTGCACTTTCTCTGCGGCTGCAATACCAAATTCTGTGCTCAGTTTACTTTCGCATTTGCACTCCCTGAAGCATTCACGTATGATATGATTTGCCTGAGTAATATCACTATCTCGGTACACGTGACAAAAATAATAACCAGTAAAACCAGTAAATAGCTTGTCCACCAGAAGAGGGCAGCCTTCCATCATATCCTCCTGTCTGCAATCACGTCCTTCACTTCATTTAATTGTACCACAGCAGCGTCAGTGTGAGGACTTAACTGAATGGACATGATGAGAAAAACTTGGAAAAGCTAGGAATTTCTGTTTAAAGGCAGCGAAGGTATGAGGAGACTGGATTAAGATGCTCTAAGTTATGAACAGTGTTAACAGAGTAAATATGGAGAGACGTCAGACGCTTCATTAACCAGAGAAAACAAACTTATGTTGGGCAGAAGAAGCAGGGACAACTTGAGGAAAATTATTTTAAAACAAGAAATGCAATGAATATAATCTGGAACATTAAAAGATTGCTGGAAGCAGAAGCAAAACTGGTTAAATATTTAAAGGAGAAAATATATACAGTTATAGGGAGAGGGTTTTAGTAGTTAACTACTAAACAATAGGTCAGAGGGGCTGAATGGCACCCTCCTGTGCTGTATCAATCTAGGATTTTTAATTGTTCAGCTTCATGCTCCCCAGTTTCATTGCCAATTGTCTAAATGTGGAATCAGGACCGGCATGACACCAATGCAAAGTAAACATTTGCAGATAAGTAAGACCGAGCACCCATTTGCTCGAGTCAGCTTGGATTTTGCCACTGGTTATTCATTTCATTAGAGTTAGCAATAAAAGTTGAAAGTGCATTGCATCAATGCCGATCCTCTTGTGTAAAAGACACCACAGTATAATTCAATGCTACGATTTTCAGGGGAACCTTTCTGTTCAGCTTTGAGAATTTTGCCAGTTTATCCAAAGTTCCTTCTGGTCTTTCATCAAGATTGCTGCAGCTAAGCAAGAGAACACTTCCTTGAACACATATCTCGTCATGCAGAAACTTGTAGATCAGCACGAGGCTGCTATTTTTCCCCCATGAGTACTTCATTTGATGCCACACATCTTAATTCCACGATATTGTGTAACTATTCTCGTAACAGAATATGTGCACTCAGTAACCATTTGTGGCTGAGAAATCTGCAGTAACTCCATCTCCTACATAAATATCTTATTTAAATATCCCTTTTTTTAAATAATAATTTAACACAATGTCTAGGCACCTATCTTAATGGTTACAATTACCCTCTGCACACAAAATCAAAATGTTGCCGAATTCATTCCGTTTATTTTTGAACATGCTCCTGCTTTGTGCTAGTGATCACAAGTAGAAGCTCATAACTGGCATTCAATACCATGTACAGGGCCCTTCAGTACATTGTGCAGTGAGGATGAGATCTGCATTGTCCATGTGGCATTCCCCATCCAGGCCATAGTGTCTTTTAAGGGGTTGAGTAAAGCCTGGAACTCCCCTGGGTTCCTTGTCTACAGTTTGCAACAGGCCACTTATAAACCAGTACAGTAACAGCTGTGGGCAAGTTATCAGCCTGTATATCTATCTAAGTTATCTATCTGCGAGTAGCAGAAGGAACCAAGGGACACAAGCAGGAAACAAGGTCCAATTACAGCAGCAGTGTCAGTGCAAAGCCAATTTGCCTGTTAAGGGTGGCAGACAGTAATACTGCAGCTTTCTTCTGGTTGAAGAGTTAGCTCACTGCCACTGATGTTTGTAACTGCACACAATGGCTGCATGTAGCGCAATAGTAACTTCATATTTAATAATAAAGAAATACAGCAATTGGCTCAGAGTGCGCTACATTTCCACAAACAACGTCGGCAAGATGAAGGTGCTAGTTATCAACTTCAGAAAGCAAGGGTCAATCAGCTTGAATGGTGTCAAAGTGGAAATGGTTGAGAGCTAAGTCCCTTGGTGTAAATATTACCATCAATCCGTTGTGGACTAACCACATGGCACTAACAGCCAAGAAGCAAACCAATGTCGCTACTACCCGAGGAGATGGATAAAATTCAACATGTTTCCAATGACTCTTACAAATGTCTACAGATACATTAAAGAAAACATGCTGCTGGCTTGCATCACAGCTTGGTTTGGGAACAACTCAGCGCAAATCTGCAAAACATTGCAGAGTGGATGTAGCCCAGTCTATCATACTGACAAGACGTCCTCCCATTGACTCCATCTTCACGATTTGAATGGCGGAGCAGGCACGAAGGGCCCATTCCTCCTCCTATTCATGATGTTTCTATATTGCTATAGCCAGGCAATTGATGCAGTCTGTAAACTTTGAGCTAGTTACCAGTTAATTTGCACTGTAATTGTATGTGTACATTATGGTTTTCATTCAGCAGGGGACAATTTTTATAATCGCCCTATAATTAGCCTGAACTCATAAAGGTCAGTCTGAACCCTTTAAAGAGGAAGTCATGGTTGAAGTTATTCTGAAATGGAAAATAAAGAGTAGACAATCAGAATCTTTTTCCAAGGGTGGAAATGTCAAAGACTAGAGGGCATAGGTTTAAGGTACAGGGAGGCAAGTTTAAAGGAGATGTGCAGGGCAAGTTTTTTTTAATTACCAAACGGCAGTGGAAGCAGATACGATATGCAGGAGACATTTAATGGCTTTCCGATAGGAACATGAATATGCAGGGAACAGAGGGATATGGATTACATGCAGGCAGAAGGAATTAGTTTAACGTGGCATGTTCGGCACAGTAATTGTGGACCAAAGGGCCTGTTCCTGTGCTGTCCTGTTCCATAACGAGACAACCTAGGAGAGAATGGGTTCCAACATTGTGGAATATTGCACTGATGGATTTTCAGAAGAAGGTAGGGAGTAGGAGAAATGTGATCTATCCACAAGGATCCATGAATCTCGTTTGACAAACCTTCCAAAGGTAAAATGATCTGATTACTCCCATGAAGTATAACTGTAACACGATAATGCTGTAACATTATATTGTGCATTCTGGTATTTTTCGCTTTGCACTAGCTGTTGTACTTGTATATGGCTTGCGTGTACTCATATAGTGTGATTTAACTGAACAGCACACAAACCTTTTGCTGTATCTTGGTACATGTAACAATAATTAACCAATACCAATGCTGCAAAGGTGCAAATTCTGTAGGAACTTTAATGACCTGTGTGTGCTCTAGATCAGTGAATGCGATATCTCACCATTAGGCATCACCAGCATGGACACTGCCCATGCACCAAATCAATCCCTTACCTAAAAAGCTCTTTATTAATCAAAATTCAAGGATAACATTTTTAGATATACCTCACCTCACACGCTGAGCACTACTGCAAGTCACATCAGCCTGCTAATCTACCATGTCATTGTGCAACATTCATTGGCACATAAAAAACACAGATTGGCAGATCAGGCTGCATCTCTGGAGAACATGGAGAGGTGACCTTTCGGGACAGTTGAAGAATATTTCTTCTGAAGAAGATTCCCAACCCTGAAAAGTCACCTATCCATATTCTCCGGAGATGCTACCTCACCTGCTGAATCACTGCAGCACTTTGTGGCCTTTTTTTGTGAACCAACATCTGCAGTTCCTTATTTCTACTGCACATTGTATGGCAGGGTGTGTACAACTGATGGTGCAGATATCCCTGGCTATGAAGCAGATATTGTTAGGATTGCTTATGATCAGATGCAGCCCATGGAGAATGAACCTGTTATCCACCTCAGGGGGTTGCGATGTGGTCCCTCATAGTGGTGTCAGCGACCATCCTGTTACCATTCCAGACTACTGATGCTGACAATGAGATGGTGCAATCTTAAACACGGTTTCTGAGCGCAGACTATTCAAGGCCATTCTTCAGCACCACAGCAGTCTCGTTCACTGAAGGTCAGAGCCTTAGCAACCATGTTGCAGAAGCAATCAGACAGGATAAAGACACAAGGAAGGCTTGCATTGAGGGAATAGACAGGTTTATCAATGGTTCTAAATAAAAGAACATACTTTTGCTTTATTGATATAGTTAGGAATGCACATTTGGTCTCGCGTTCCTGCGGTTACAACAGGGTTTTTGCCAGGATCACAGGGCTTCAGGTCTCGGCAAATTCTTGATCAAACATGAACCAAATAGTTGAATTTCAAAGCTGAGATGGGTGACTGCCCTTGGCATCAAGACCACATTTGACATGACATCCAGAATCTGTGGTAAGTCAAAGGGCTTTCAGCGGGGAAAAAAACGCTGATAGCTGGAGTCATATATTGGTAGCACTTTGGTAGCAAAAACAGGAAGGCAGATTACTATCTAAATGGCGTCAAGTTGGGAAAAAGGGAAGTCCAACGGGATCTGGGGGTCCTTGTACATCAGCCTATGAAAATAAGCATGCAGGTACAACAGGCAGTGAAGAAAGCGAATGGCATGTTGGCCTTTATAACAAGAGGAATCAAATTCGGTAGGGGGCGCTGCACTGGCGGCAGCCTGTCGGCAGCATGTCCGTCTTTTTTCAACTTTTTTTATTTTTTTAGTATGTTTAAAAGTGTGTTTTTAATGTTTCTTTGTGAGTTATGTGTGGGGGGTGGTGTGGGGGGGTGAGGGGGAAACCGTTTCGGCCGCCTCTTCCATGGAGAGGCGACTTTTTCAGGTCGCCTCCCCGTGGCCTAACAGCAAGGATCGGCGCGGACTTTCCCGGAGACGTGCCCGGAGCTTCAGCGGCGGGCGCAGCGTGGACTCTCGGCGCGGAGCGGGTGAGACCTCGCTGGAGGGGAGCGCTCCGTAACGCTGGCCCGCGGCAGCCGGCAGCCTGAAGCCGCAGTCTGCAGAACTCCAGCTGGTGCGGCATCTACAGCCCGGGATCTCACGTTGGGGACCCGGGTGGAAGAAGAAGCTTTCACTGCCGGCCCGCGGCCATCTTCTACCGTGGGCGTGGTATGGACTTATCATCTCCCCTGGAGGGGAGCTTCGACCGCCGGCCCTGCAGACTGCGGTGCTTCCGGCTGCGGCACGGCAGGTACTTTAAAACTTTGACCGCCGGCCTGCGACCTACACCAGCCTGAAGCCGCGGTCTCTGGTTGGGAAGAGCCGATCCTGGACTCACCTTGACTTTGACTTTGTCCCTTACCATCTGGACGCCTGCAGCAACGGCTGTGGAGGGTGGAGGTCCCGACCACGGGGGAAAATGGAGGAGGACTGGCCAAGCTCTGTGCCTTCCACCACAGTGATGAATGCTGTGGTGGATGTTTGTGTAAATTTTTTATTGTGGTTGTGTTCTTTATTATTGTACCGCTGCTGGCAACCCAAATACCACCGACCTTGGTTGTGTGGCAATTAAATTATATCAATTATCAATTATCAAATATAGAAGCAAAGAGGTCCTTCTGCAGTTGTACAGGGCCCTAGTGAGACCACACCTGGAGTATTGTGTGCAGTTTTGGTCCCCTAATTTGAGGAAGGACATTCTTGCTATTGAGGGAGTGCAGCGTAGGTTTACAAGGTTAATTCCCGGAATGGCGGGACTGTCATATGCTGAGAGAATGGAGCAGCTGGGCTTGTACACTTTGGAGTTTAGAAGGATGAGAGGAAGTCTCATTGAAACATATAAGATTGTTAAGGGTTTGGACGCGCTAGAGGCAGGAAACATGTTCCCGATGTTGGGGGAGTCCAGAACCAGGGGCCACAGTTTAAGAATAAGGGGTAAGCCATTTAGAACGGAGAAGAGGAAACACTTTTTCTCACAGAGAGTGGTGAGTCTGTGGAATTCTCTGCCTCAGTGGGCGGTGGAGGCGGATTCTCTGGATGCTTTCAAGAGAGAGCTAGATAGGGCTCTTAAAATTAGCGGAGTCAGGAGGATATGGGGAGAAGGCGGGAACGGGATACTGATTGGGGATGATCAGCCATGATCACATGGTTGATCATCCCATGATGATCAGCCTAGCTGGCTCGAAGGGCTGTATGGCCTAATCCTGCACCTATTATCTACTGTTTATTGTCTATAGTCTATTATCTTGGACTAAGGAAGATGATTGTCGGAGATCCCAATCCTACAACTTCACTGCAAGAGTTTCTCTGGGCAGTGTCCTCAGCCCAACCATCTTTAGCTACTTCACCTATCATCTTTCTGCCATAATGGCAAAAAAGAATATGTTTGCCATTATGAGTACTTTTGTTTCGTTCAATATCCCAAAGATAAGCAGGTTTGTATGCTAATTGACCGCTGTAAAATGCACAGTATGTAGATAAGTGGTGGAAATTGGGCGATATTAATGGGAATGTGGAGAGAATAAAATGAGTTAGGGTAGGATTAGTGTAAAAATGCGTGTCTTATAGTCGGCTTGGACTCGGTGGGACAATAGATTTGTTTTTGTGGCAACCTCCATTGCTCTGTTCTTGATGTTGAATGGCAATGCCACTGCCAAGTCTCCGACCAGTCACATTCATACTGTGGCGACATGAGCAGGTCAGAGATCAGGTATCTTGTGGCCTAATTTCTCAAGCCTTTCCACCATGTATAGGGCACAGGTCAGGAGCATGATTAAGTATGTTCCCTTTATCTGGATGACTGCAGCTTTAACAACATCCTATCGATCTGCCTAAACGTTCATCCCCTCTAAGACTGGCACACAGTGCCTGCAGTCTGTGCCATCTACAAATATATCACTCTTTATTCATCAAATAACTCCTTCCCCGTAGCATAGTGCAAACACCTTCACCAAAAGGACTATAGTAGTTCATGGAGGCCACTCACCACCTCACAAGGACAATTAGAGCTCTACAGTAGAATTGGCCTAACCAGTGATGCCTAGATGTCGAACATTGAACAAACAAAAAGCAACCTTATGATGCAATCACATGGCAGTCTTGGCCTCAGTAAACCCCAGAGACACTGTCTCTCTTCATAAACAGCCTGTTTATATCTCTCTATCCTGCCAGAAATGGCTTGGGGCTATAAACATCCAATCGCTCCTCTGAAATGAATATCTGATGCCTGGTGTGTATTGGGAGATGATTTGATTCTGCGGTTCAGCTCCAGTGGAAGCCAGGCTGCCTGTTGCTGAATTGCTGCTCATTTGACAGGATGCATGAAGCAGATAGGAAGCTTTGCACCCTTTCCCACAGTGTTGGGCTCTTGGTTACTATTCCCACTCCCCACTACAAACCGTCCTTTAAAAGCCCACTTCTGGTACAGTAAGTCAACATGCAGCCCAGTGGCCAGTGCTCTCAATCTTTAAATAAACACAGCTGCACCCCATAATAAACTGGAAAGTGCAATGATTGAGTCAGGAAGCATATGGAGAGGTTCCACAGAAAACATTCCTTGCGATTCAACCAGATTGGAATCAGGTATACACTTTCATGTTCTGCAGCCGATGGCACCATTTGCTTCAGAGCCAGAGTCCCTATGCTTCTGCCCATTTCAGGTGCCTCGTAGTTGTTGATGAATCTTAGTTATAATCAGGAGGATCAGTATCCTGCAAGGATCTGCAGTTCCTTGTTTCTGCTGCATCCAAACACCCCCATCTGTACTGGGGGAGGAAGGTGAATTTTTCTCATTGATTTTCGCCTTGCTGCTGGGCAATAAAACTGGTTACCAAGAAAATCTCCATCATGGAGAGCATGCATCAAAATAACAATCAGCCGTGCTGAAAATGTGTCACAAGACCCTAACTAAATTTCAAAAGGATATCTTGGGGGTATACCAGCGTGGGTTCAACAGAGTGAGTACTCGGCCCTGTTTGTGCTATGCAAATGATTAGACCTAAATTTAGGGGTTGGGTCAAAGAAGTTTGCATATGACACAAACATTGGGTTTGTGGTTGGACTGGTTTAGATTGCATGGAGATATCAATGATCAGGTCATTTGGGCAGACGAGTAGCAACAGGATTTTACACTGTATAGTCCTTTACTTTGTTGCTTCTCCCCAGTGCATTTCCTCGTACTTAATTAAAACGGTGTGGAAGAACAAATAAAATCTTAAAGATAGTGGGACATAGATGATGCGGTTAAAAAGATGTACAGATTAGCTAACGCCCTAAAACCTCAGGAACCCATCACCAGGCTCTGTGGTATTCAACTTTTCAGTCATTAACACTCCTGTTGATCATTACTCAACTTTCAGTAATTGAGGTAATTTTTAATCAAATATGCAAATTTACCCTAAACTCCTAGAATTTTACATTTCTGATCAATCTGCCACATTTTGTCAACAATACGCCAAAACCCGTTTCATGTACTTAGAATGCACTACTTTCATCTGTCGTCTCAGAAAATGTAATCTTCAGTCAGACACAACCGTTTCTTGAGACAGTCTTGCTGACTGTCCTTGACTAATCTTGCATTTCTAAGTGTTGACTTATACCATTCTCAGAATTTGTTCCCAATAATTTAGCACCAGAGCCATACAGTGGGTAGCATGGCTCACCATTCAATGTTGGCCCATCCTGTAGCCTTCAATGGCTTGGCAATATAAGTGCTTAGCCAGATATATTTTTTATTATTGTGAGCGTACCTGTTTTCACCACTCTCGGGTGCAGTATATTCTAGATTTCAACCACCAACTAAGTGATAACAAATTCTCCTCAGATCCCCTCCAAATCACCACCCCTCATCCCGAACCTATGCCCACTCGTATAGATAACTGCTATAGGGAAAGGTTTCCTCCAATCAATCATACATAGGTCCCTCGTAATATTGTACACCTTTATCAAGTTCCCCTCAGGTACTCCAAGGAAAACTTAGTCTATCCAGGAACTATTTGTAACTGTACATCTTCTTCTTCCTATAGTGTGGCGACCAACTGTACACAGTACTCCAGCTATGGCCTCACCAACATTTTATAAAGTTGTGCCATTAATTCTCCACTCTTGAATATCAATGCCATAGCTAATGAAAGCAAGAAACGAGTCGCTGCAAGTAAGAACTTAATTACTCTGTTTCTGGACATATGACAACAAATCACTCTTGATTCTTGACATAGTGTTGTTTAATGTTCCATAGCCATGCTTGCAGCCAAAGAGAACTGGAACACAGAAGAATAGGAGTAGGGGTTGGCCGCCGGCATGCACAGAAAAATGACTAACATAAGACCATCATTTCTAAAAATCTAATACATATGCATTCAATATAGTTATCTACCTTTGCTTTACATATTTCTCATGATCTAATGATAGAAAATACCATGGATCCACCACTCTCTGCGAGAAGGAATTTCCATGTACAGTAAACCCTCATTATAACGGACCATAGTGGGAGGCGGGGGGAGGATGACGTCTGTTATTGCCAATTGTCGACTATAACTGAGTGTGACACAAGGCAGTTCATGTGTAGGGACCCAACAATAACACTGAGGCTGAGCAAGAACTACACTGGCAGAGGCGCCTCTTTTCATCTGAAACACAAGACCAAAGCCTTGCCTGCTGTTAGCTACAAAGCCCCAAGGTCTCAATACAGTAATACAGACTGTGGTGACAGCAGGCATGGTGAGGAAGCGGGCGGGGAGGCGGTGGCAGCCGGAGGGGGGGTGGCATCGGCAGTCCAGCTGGTGGTGAGGTTTGGTAGGTCCATCCGTTATAACCAAAATCCCTTGGAAAGAGGTCTGTAAAAGCAACGGGTTGCTGTATCTCTATGTTAAATGACCAGCCCTTTACCATGCAAATTATTCTGCTCTTCAAGACTCTCCCACCAATGAAAACATCTCAATATTTACCCTGTCATAACTCCTGAAGATCTTATACGTCTCAGTGAGGTCACTCCTCTTTTTCATGAATGCTAAAGATGGCAAGCCCAACTTGTTTATTCTCTCTTAGGACAATCGTCTCTTCCAAGGAATTGGCCCAGTGAATCATTGGACTGACTCCTATCCTATTCTCTGGTAATTCCTGAGATGAGAGCAAAAACGGTGTGCTGTTTTCCAAGTCTAGCTTCACCAGTTTCCTGTAAAATTAAAACAAAACTCAACAATTTTTAAATCCATCCCCTCTTGCCAACATACCAGTTACCTCCCTAACTACTTGCTGCATCTGCCTGCCAACCTTTTATGATTTCTATGTGATTTGTCTGCATTGCCAATGGGACTTTAACGCTGTTTCTATCATCTTGGGTGTTGCCTGACCTGCTGAGTATTTTCAGCAGTTTCCGCTTTTAATCCACAAGCTTAGATTCTGAAATGGAATAGAAAAAAAAAATTGCTTGGAACATCAAAATAAATAATAAAAGATCGGAATTTCTAAAAATGTATTACAAGTTCTGAGATTGTTTTGATGCTCCCTTGCTGGCTTATCCATGACGTTAGCCACATGCTACCCAAACCAAACATGAGCATTAAATATTGCCTTGAGCACTAACATAAGACCATCATCTGAAAGAAATAAAACAAATGCTGCGATATTAGCCACACTGATCTCAGTGGCATTTAACCAATTACCATGGCAACTGCTCAATGTTCAGCATTAGTCTTCCATGTGCAACAATCAAACTGTGTATATTCTCTACGTGCCCTGGGATTCCTATGATCCACAGTACACCCATTTCTGGATAATGAAACTGAAAAGAAAGCCTATAAAGTTAATCTTTCAATACCTCAAAATGCCTGAAAGACTTCACAGCCAACTAAGTATTTTTTGAAGCCTATTCACTTTCTAGAGTAAGGAAGAAGAACACAGCAAGGTCGATCATGTAGCAGAGTTAATTTTCAACAGTGTTGGTCGAGGGATAGATATTGGTCAGAACATAGACACGAATTCTACCGCTCCTATTCAAAAAGGGTTATAGTTTAATACGTAAAAACAAATTATCAGCATAGATGCATTTACAGTAAAGCTAGGAGAGGAGATAGGAATGGAAGAATATACTGATAGGGCCAGATGAAAACAGAGTGTGAAGAAGCTTGTGTTGTATAAATAATGTTACATGTGTATGTAATATGTAAGATGGCTCAGTGGTGCTCTGGGCTGCCACTTTAGATCTTGTGCTTGTCCTGGAGTGTTTGGTCTGGCACACTATCATTGTCAGTTGATGAAAGACTAACATCTTGAACTGAGAAGCAATAACGTGAATGATCTTTGTCCATAATTCACCACATGTTGACCTTTCCAATGCAAGATAGACACAGGCAATCAGCAATTCCCCAGAAATGAGGGAATAAAGGGGAACTTCCACCTTTTAATACAGAACATCTTACAGAGTAACAATGATCATAACATGGTACCTATTCTTCAACCTCTGATGTTTATAAGATTAATGGTGAAGAAAATAGAAGAATGTATTTGACTTGTAACTACCTACGTATGTGACAATTAATGACAGCAACAAAAAGAGAAGCTTTAACACAATTTGCCCAGTTGAAGCAATCACTGAATATCCCGCAGTCTAGGCATAAGCTTAGGGGCGACCGAGCCTTTGCGGTTGCAGCTCCTAGACTGTGGAACAGCATCCCCCTTCCCATCAGAACTGCCCCCTCCATCGACTCCTTTAAGTCAAGACTAAAATCTTATCTATACTCCCAAGCCTTTCCTGACGTCCACTGAGCGAGGGCTATATGTATATATGTATGTAGTTTGTTTGTTTATACTATTCTTATAACAAATGTAAAGCACTTTGGCCAACGAGAGTTGTTTTTGTAAATGTGCTATATAAATAAATGTGACTTGACTTGACTTGTTACTTTGATGTTGAGATCCTATGCTGTTCCCAAATTCTAATCTTAATCTGATGCCCTAAATGGTCGGCCCGGTGGCGAAGAGGTAGAGTTGCTGCCTTACAGCGTCAGAGACCCAGGTTCGATCCTGACTACGGGCGCTGTCTGTTACGGAGTTTGTACATTCTCCCCGTGATCGCGTGGGTTTTCTCTGGGTGCTCCGGTTTCCTCCCACACTCCAAAGGTGTGCAGGTTCGTGGGTTAATTGGCTTCAGTAAAAATTGTAAATTGTCCCTAGTGTGTAGGCTAGTGCTGGTGTACAGGAATCACTGGGTCGGCGCAAACTTGGTGGGCAAAAGGACATGTTTCCGTGCTGTATCTCTAAACTAAAGGAGAGAGAAGGGCTACCAATTCCGGTTTAACACATTCCTCGAGATTTCATCACAGGATCAGCAACTCCACCCTCACCCAAGAAGGGTTTCGGCCCGAAACGTCGCCCAGAAGGGTTTCGGCCCGAAACGTCGCCTAGAAGGGTTTCGGCCCGAAACGTCGCCTATTTCCTTCGCTCCATAGATGCTGCTGCACCCGCTGAGTTTCCCCAACAATTTTGTGTATCCACCCTCACACTGTTGGTTTCCCAACATATCCATCTATGTCTTCCTGCTCAAATAGAGTAAGTGGAAACACGTTGTTACTTGATATTATGATTCATGACTACCAGCCCCTAAACCACTTCTCCAAACACCCATCCCCTCAGTGCCCCTGATATAATTAACCAACATTTGACAAGGCGATGGTGGGGTGCTGGGGAAACATATTTTCTTTAATATCTCAGTGCAGCACAGAAACATGCCCTTTGACCCAACCCGCCCACAATGAATGTTGTCTACCTGGATTAGACCCATTTGCCCAAGGTTGGCCTACTTCCCTCTTTTCTACCTTTCCCACCACCTGCCTAGATGCCTTTTAAACATTGTAATTATACCACCTCTACAGCTGCCTCTAAAAAAAGGGTACATCTAAAAGGCTGGCCAATGCTGTTGACCAATGTAGCAATCTGAAGTTAGCTGACATAAGTGAAGCCCAAAGTACATTAAGTATCTCCAGAGATCAGTTCAGACTTGCTCTTCCCAATCAATTGCGCAAAACTGCATAAGATTCCTAATTAAACCTACCTGTGGAAGCAAAATAAATGTAGTAGGTGAAATGCTTCATCACTATCTAAACTACAACAACTTTAAAAAGTATTATTTTACACTGATTATTGATAACATATGCAGACACTTCAGCAAGTTTGCAATCTCATTACTCATTTATCACAGCATGGTGATATTCACTATAATTAATACTGGCATAAAGTTGCAAACGGAACAAGAAATTTAAGAGAATCATACTGGCATCTATTCCTGAAAGAGCAGAAAAAAAATAGGTTAAAAACTGTTTAGAGGTGTCACTTGGAGGAGAGTTTAATTCAATGCCGAACTGACCTTTCAAGTTAGACCCAAGGCTCTTGGAAATTTTGACAAAGAGCAGAGTAGTTTCCTCCCTGTTTACTGCACTAACATTTATCCCATGGCCAGCATCACTGAAATAGTTTACCTGGTCATAGTTCCATTCTGGAACTTTGTGGTATACAGGAATTCAAATTGCTATTAAAATACACTGTGCATCATCAGTGGAAGTTCTTTCCTTCTGTTCCTTGGTAAGAACATGTCCATGTTAAATCTCTAGAGCCAGGAGCAGAGGAAGAGGAATGGAAGACATTGAGCTATTCCTGATCCTGCCTTTAGCTGACCGACACAGACTGGTTCTCTGACAAGTGTGTCAGACCAAAGGACAGACTGGAAATCCTGGCTACCTTTTCTCCCTCATGGACAAGGTGACACTGAAGATTGGGGGGAAAAGTCCTCCAAGATCTAACGACCCCCCCCCCACTTTGGAATCATGTGTGCATATTCGCTGAGCTGAGAGTGGACATTTGCGAAATATATCCGTGTGTGCCAACACAAACATTGAGGGACGTGGAATTTTGCTGGGACGTCTGAACTCCCACAGAATTCTGCATGTTTATTTATAGTCAAGTAGTTTTCTGACTTGTCAGTTTGTCATAATACGTACTTTTAAAGGAACAGAATATCATTGAGATTAAATACTAAATCAATTGAGAACAGCAACACAATTGAGAACTGCTAACATTTCCTAAATAGGTAATGAAAGACTCTTGCAACACATTTCCATCAAACCACTTACCTACTTCCTCTTCTGTTTGACAGCACTTTTCATTTTGTGTCATCTTGTAATTTATCAAAGTCAAACCATTTTCCTGTTTACCATCAGACAAAGTAGTGACATGTTTTCAAAGCACTGTGCCTTGTTGTGTGGTGGTATCTGAATCGCTCATGTTACCAACAATATACTAAAGGCAGTTATCAGGAGCCCCTGTCTTGTTCTTATAGTGTGCTTATGAAAACCATTTTTTTCATCCACCAGTCCTGAAGGTGCACAGTTTTGCCTGGGAGGGAAAGGAGGGAGGCCCCAATCTCATTAACATTCAACTGCTGGAACTGAACTCTTCCAACAAGAACTGGTTGGCTTCTTTCAACTTACATTAAGTCATGGAAAATATGCGCAAAAACTTCTGACTTTTGTTTTCCAAAAATCGAACGATTCCACCAAGTACATTTTCTCATTAGACTACATCTAATTTGCCTTGCTCTGGACAACACTTGATTTGTGCCATGAAGGGTGATTGTGTGATGAAGGGTCCTTGACCTGAAACCTTGACTCCATTTCTCTCTTCACTGATGCTGCCTGAACTGTGGAGTATTTGCAACATAATCTGTTTTGCCTTGACTTGTGCAACCTCTCGAGTGAGATGACACTGACATGTGCATCTTAGAACCTGTCAAACGATGCTCAAAGCTAATGTCAACGGATCAGCCTGCCAACAAGGACACCAAGACCACTCAGCCAACAAAAACTAATTTTAGTTTAGTTTAGAGATACAGCATGGAAACAGGCCCTCCAGCCACTAAGTTCATATCGACCACCCATTCATATTAGTTCTCTTTTTCCCCCACTTTTTCATACACTTCCTACACACTAGGGACATGTTACAGAGACCGATTAACCTGCAAACCCACACGTCGTTGGGATGTGGAAGGAAACTAGAGCACCCAAAGTAAACCCACACAGTCACAGGGAGAACAGGCAAACTCTACGCAGACAACATTCGAGGTCAGGATCGAACCCGGGTCTCCAGTACTATGAAGCAGCAACTCCACCAGCTGCGCCACTGTGCCACCTTCTCATGGCTTAGCTTATTGAGGGGAAGCGCACTTAAGAGGAAGCTCAGGTATTCTACAATGGACGAGACTCAGGAACGCATGCACAGTTGAGCAGGCCCTTTCTACAAAACCTCTTGCCATGGCAGACTTCAAATCTCAGCGCAAGAGTTGGGGACATTTCTGCCTAAGTAAAGATCGATGCGTGGTTAGGGGATGGCATTGGGCAGAAGCTCAGACGTATGAGTCAGGCAGATTGAGCAGGTGGTCAGGCAAGTCGGAGAGAGGCTGATGCTGGTAATAGAAGCAAGGTGCTAAGAGGTAGATGCACAAAGGTGATGACTGCACAGGTGATTAAGGGGTGAGCAGGAGCTTAATGCTCCTACCAACTACCAACCATCCACAAATCCTATATTTGTTCTGCCCCATTACCTTCCTCTAAATTCTACCCCTCAACTGCATACGGGCTAATTAACCCCCAGCTCCATGTAACTGAAGCCTCCTAATCTCTTTAAATTTATATTCAATCCTATCACAACAAACAGTAACATTCTGTTAGCTTCCCAAATTATTTTTTACAAATCATGTACCCAGATCTTTATGCACCTCAGAGATGATAAGCATCATTTTTTAATTTATTTCTCCTGCCAAAAAGGAAAACTTTGCAGTTCTCTACGCTATATTCCATTTTCCAAATGACTGCCCTGTTACATTACTACAAAGGGATGTGGATAGGTTAGGCTTGTGGGCAAAGGTTCTCTGTACATGTTGTGAAAGGTTGAGGCCCCCAGGGCACGCCACCTGTTACTCGAGGCTTCAACTCTCCAGCATCTTCATGAGTTTTGGAGACAGTAGAACATCTGCACAGATTGTATGCAATGAGCTTGATGCCCCTGTGCAAACGCAGTGGCCTTTGCAGGCTGGTGTGTCATACATTCACAGAAATGCCACAAGCAACTTCAGCCTTCTGCTCAAACTGGCAAACAGCTCTTCAATCAAAGAAATGCTCGAGCACTGATATCCTGTGAGATGACGGAACAGATAAAGGACTAGGGCAGCTTATCAAGTCAACTGAACTTAGAGTAACTGCTTGCGGTCAATGGACAGGAGTAGGGTATTACAAGTTGCTGGAGAACAGCCCATTGGTTTGGACTTCAGCCAAAGTGGCGGGAAGTTGCTACCTGTGCATTTGATGTTATACCAAGCTAGTGATAAAGGGGCTGGGATTGTAGGGTGCATTCAATAGAAAGGGATGGGATCGGAAACTGGCTGGACTGGTGCATTGTAGTCTTTTCACAAACAGCCAATGATGCTGGCTTTGTTACTTGGGACTGGGGAAGCAAGAGTTTGTTATTTTGAGCGGATATGGTTTGTGCTCATGACCCGAAGTGTGCGAACCTTCAATACTCTCTCTGTCGTATCAAGTGTGTGTTGGCTGCATAACTGGGTGTGCAAATCTTTCTGCTTTAGTTTAGTTTAGAGAAACAGCACGGAAACAGGCCCTTCGGCCCGCCAGACCCGCGCCAACCAGCGATCCCCGCACATTAACACTATCCTACACCCACTAGGGACATTTTTTTACATTTACCAAGCCGATTAACCTACAAACTTGTACGTCTTTGGAGTGTGGGAGGAAACCAAAGATCTCGGAGAAAACCCACGCAGGTCACGGGGAGAACTTACAAACTCCGTACAGACAGCACCTGTAGTCGGGATTGACTCCGGCGCTGCATCAGCTGTAAGGCAGCAATTCTACTGATGCGCCACTGTGACCACTGTGCAGCTGGGTGTTACATCTGTGGGCAGGCACGACTGCCGCTCATGCTCTGACTAGAATGTCATGAGCACAAACTATTTCCGCTCAAAATAACAAACTCTTGCCTACCCCGTCCCAAGTAACAAAGCCAGCATCATTGACTGCTTGTGTAAAGACAACAATGCACCAGTCCAAGGTACACAAAATTGCTGGGGAAACTCAGCGGGTGCAGCAGCATCTATGGAGCGAAGGAAATAGGCGACGTTTCGGGCCGAAACCCTTCTTCAGACTGATAGGGGGTGGGGAAAGAAAGAAGGAAGAAAAATGCACCAGTCCAGCCAGTTTACGATCCCATCCCTTTCTATTGAATGCACCCTGCAATTCCAGCTCCTTTATCACTCTACTTCGGTATAACATAAAATACACAGGGAGCAACTTCCCCTTAATAATATACATAAAATCCCTTTGGATTCTCTTTAATCATTTCTATTACAGATATCTCATGCCCCTCATTTGCCCGTGTGATTTTTTTCTTAAGTATGCTCCTCAACCCCTTTACTCCTCCAGAGAAACACTTGATCTCAGGTGCTTATACCAGACCCATTTCTCCTTTTATTTCCTGAATAGAACCACAATTTCTCTCGTCATCCAGTGTGCTTATTCCTACCTGCCTTGCCCTTCACTCTACAAAATACACACATACCTTGAACTCTCCTTATCTTACATTTAAAGGCATCCCATTTTCTGTACGCCCCTTTTCCCATTAACAACCAACTCGAATCAACTTTTGGAATCCCATGCAAGTTAGCCGTGCTCCATTTTAGAACTTACCCCTATATTATAGCTAATTGATCTGAGGTCACTGGTATCAAAAAGCTGTGGATTTATTTTTCAATACCATGTTGATGTTTACTTTGATGTTGTGGGTGTGTATGTGTATAAATGCGTGTATATGTGTTTGTGTGTGTCTATGTATACATGTGTTTTCAGTGCATGTGTCCCTACATGCATGTGGGTCTGCATATACGTGTGTGTTATTCATCAGCGATAAACATTTGTCAAGTAAATTTGAATGAGATGGTTGGAACATTGAACATACTTCATCAGTAGGTTCCCTTGCAATGCTGGAGCTTTTGAACAAAGCCTTACATCTTCTTAGTTCCTGAGGTTTTGCTAATCATTTATCTACTTTCATTGTACGATAGATATACCATAAATCTAGTGAACATGAGAGGGGGGAAATTGTGAACCTGTTAGTGGATGGCTGCACAGTGGAGGACTTGTTTTTCATTCCTGTCAGTGCCAATTCACTGATCTTGGTTGTGGATAGCAGCTGTAGTGCCTTCTATACCTTTGAGATGGAGAGGGAAAGCGTGTGTATGTTCCCTGTGTTTATTCAGCAGTCTATACAGTGGCTTAACACAGGACATGAACCCAGTGCTTCACAGCATCGTTGGTGTCCCAAATATCTCATCAAGCCACATAAGACGATATTAGGTTTGGTGAGAAGAGAGGTTCAGGTGGGAATTCCAGAGCTTGGCACCTTATCAAGGCTGGATTGCCTGATGTTTATGACCCGAGTCTCATTCTTGATGACACAAGATCCTTCATACTTGTCTCCATTGATTTGATGAAAGAGCTCACAGTATATCTTTGCTTTAGGAAATGCTACTTTGCAACAACCGCTCCAGGAGGACCAGCTTAAGTGTTTGCCCCATTTCTTCTTCCAAAGCGAAAGACTCACCTGCTCTGGACTTCGCTCTCTTGAGTTTGGCCAGATGAGTTAAAATTGGTGGCAAGACCCCAATGGTTAAACCAAGCTGGAGTACAATAAGGGGTTAAAGTAACTAGAGTCTAAATCCAACATCTGCCTCTATAAACAGACTCATAATGACATATCTTTCGTGCACAGACTTCCACAGTCCACTGACATTAATGGTCAGTGTTATCTGAATGCCAACTCATGGTGCGTGAAAATTTGTGGAAATGTGCCAAAACATCTTTCTCAAGCTGAGAATTAGAAGACGACTGCATCCTGCAGAATTAACCCTTTGCATTCCCTTGCGGGACCTCTTCCTATTTTTAAATGTTGCTTTGGCTTCACAACAAACAAACAGTGGCAACTGGTTGACACTTGATTCCTCTTCTCATCTTCAGCTATCCTGCAGCATATCTTTCCATTACTTTCTCTGTAATTTTTCTCTCATGGAACTTGAACTCACAGCATGTGGCAGAAGAGGAGATAAGAGCATTACCGAGGGAGCAGTTGATATTTAAATAGCCTCTATTTAAATGTGCCAGCACTAGTCAGTACTGCTGAGTAGAGAATTTGGTCCTGGGTTCCATTGAGCTTAGTTTGATCTCTCCAACAAGTAACTCACATTCCCATAAGGTAATAAGTGATAGGAGCAGAATTAGGCCATTTGGCCCATCAAGGCAATCACGGTTGATCTATCTCCCTCCTAACCCCATTCTCCTGCCTTCTCCCCATAACCCAGACACTCATTATCAACATTCCACCTCTCCACATCCCTCGAGCTGTTGATCTCATTGCCTTAAGCCGTTGGGTCATGGAGCTATAGAGCAGAGAAACAGGCCCTTCAACCCACTTTGTCCATGCCAACCAAGTTGGCATACTTGTCTAGTCCTATTTAGCTGCATTTGGCTCATAGCTCACTAGACACTTTCTTTTCATGTAGATATAGATATATGTCCAAATGACGATCTGTTTCTCAAGTATTCTTCTCAGTAGACTTTACTCTTCACAACCTACAGTTAATCCAGGATTCTGTGTAAGACTTCCAACCACACAATCACCTCTTCAGTCCAAGCTCCACCTGATGGAAACATCAAATCTCAATGGTCCCACTTCATCCACAGCGGCTCACACTGAATGTAGGCGTGGAGCCTCTTGAACTCTGCGCTTCTGCTTCTGCCTTGTCCTCTTTACCCTCATGTGCATTTAATCCAACCCGCACTGGAAGAAATGTGGTTCTAATTAAACCCAATATTTGTTCTCGTTGGTATTTTGGGAGCCTGCGAACCAATTTTCGATGTCGTGGCCTTATTGGAGTTTGGAGTTTTGATTGCAGGCTGAATGTTAAGTCAGAATCAGATGCCAAAGTTTGGACTTTAAACCAACCTTCTCACGAGGAACAGATTAACAAACTCTCCCTGACCCTACCAGGTGTCAGACCAGTAGCAACTGCACATAAGGGGGAAATACAAGATTAAACTTTATACCCGACCCCACACGTTCCAGGATAACACCAAAACAATTGAGATGAAACACTGCTGCTGTAATCCCTTCTGGTTTTGTTTAAATTGAGCTGACTCACTGCCTTTGTTTATGCTATAATTCCCAGAACACTTTGGTTTACAGAGAGGATAGGATAGTGCGGTGACGGAGCATTTATGTCAGTCAGGCTGCTCCCAGCTTCACATGGAAGGCCGACCACAACCTGACACAGCACGCAGCAACACGAGCTGTTCAGCAAATAAGCAAATTTAGCACAAAATGCTCCTACTCACACGGTGCAAAGAAGGGATCATTTTACCAAGTCAGCATTACTAGCGTGTCTTTTTTAAATCAACCTTGGCACAGCCTCGCACACGCCTGCCTCCTATGTAAAAGCTTCATGCCCTAGGCCAGTGACCCGAGCACTAATACCCAGGTTGATACTTCATGAAGCATTGAGGGGCTGCTGAACAGTTGGACTCACTGCCTCTTAGGTGAACCTAAAATATTCTTTTGTGTTCCTTCTGAGGAACATGGTGTAACGCAGTCACGGGAGAAGTACATTATCTGACCATCCTCACTTCTCTTAATACAATGACCACACAACAAAGAATCCTCCATTTGTTGTGAAGAGATTTGGCAAGATTCAATGTGACCATATGAATGCAAGTCTCTCGCTTTTCTCTTTAGCAGCCATTAACTTGTCACAGCTATCTCCTAATCCAGAAGTGATGGCCAGCAGTTTGTGTCTCAGGCATAGACACCAAATTCCACTTCAATCCCTAATCCTTGCTGGGAGTGTGTGTTCCAGTCACGGAGCTTTCTTCCGCAAGGTCCAGCTCACATACATTCAGCCACATGGAGAAGGGTGACAGTGGGTGATACATCCCCATCGACTAGAGCAGACTCAGCCACCACCCAGCAGAAGACCCCACACTAAAACTTCTGGCAATGCTGTGCAGACAGCCATAATGATTCCAAGGAGGCTGAGAAGATCCTTCACAGCGCATGGGCTCTGGACCCCAAAGTCCAAGGACGATGGGTTAAGCCGAGGAGGGATCTCGGCAAAACCACAGGCCTCAGAATGTGCAGTTCTGGTCAGGGAATGGGATGGGGGAGCGGGAGATGCTCTTGTCCGTCAGGTAGTATTCAGTGGCAAAATTAAACCTTTCCTGAGTTTTCAATCAGCTTAAGCGGCCACTGGGCAGAGTTCACAATTGGTTTGCATCTGCCTCCTTACACTGAGGTATGTCACCAATGAAAGACTTGCATAGAACACAAAGTACTTGAGTAACTCAGCGGGTCACTCAGGCAACATCTCTAGAGGATGTGGCAGGCGACGGGTCGGGAAACTTCTTCATACTCATTTGCATGACAGATCAGCCATGATTGAATGGCGTAGGCTTGATAGGCCGAATAGCCTAATTCTGCTCCTATCACATGAAATAACTCAAGTAGGCTGAATGGCCTTTAAAAAAAATCTGTAATTGTCTTTCTTCCACAACAATTCCCTACAACAGCACCAAGGATGCTCAGCCCAGAGATAGAAGTATCTTGTTGTGGGAACGCCGATCCCATCTAGTTATAATATATCGTGAGAGGCTGCAAGAGACCTTGCAGAGGGTAGGGATCTGGTTTAACCAACTCTTATTAAAGATTTTTATTTCCTTTAACTTGATGATTTTGAACCCTCACCAATGCTTTATATGTTAACATGACAAGGTACAATTTAGCTGAAACTACAGTTTTTGGTGGATGTTTATCATTTGTGTTTCTTAGTTCGTGTTGGAATCAAGTTTCCTTCTGTACTGGAAAACGCTTTCCTTACCTCATAGCTCTCACCAGAATGCCGTGAATTAAAGAAAAGCACACACCAGTACAGAATGAAACTTGATATGCCATAATTAATTATTACTGTTATGGGGTTTGAGCAAAACTAACATTAGCAACCAAATGCATTTCTTCAAGGTTTAAGAGGCAACTAATATTGGAATGGGACAACAGCAATGTTCAACTTTAGTTGGCTGAAAAAATGGATTGTTTATATTTACTGCAATAATAACAGGATGCTCTGCTGAGACCTGACATAAACTTAATAGGCCGAATGTCCTCCTTCTGTGGCATAATAAGTGAGTAAGTGAAGAAATTGTGTGCCTCTGCACTTGGTTTCATGCAAGGGAAAACACGCACAACAGAATTAGGCATCAGCAATTATTTACCAGCTCAACAGAAATGTACTCTCTCAACAGCAAATAAAGGAATGACTGGGCTGCCTCGCCTGCAGACAAAATCCTCCCGCTTCTCCCTTTGGACCAGACTTCGGAAAGTCGTTGCCACCTTTGCCTGTGTGTGAATGTGTGTGAATGTGTGTGAGTGACTGGTGGTGGTCGGAGGGGCCGTAGGCGCAGATTGGCAGCCACGCTTCCGTCAGTCTGCCCCAGGGCAGCTATGGCTACAGAAGTAGCTTACCACCACCGAGTGTGACTGAGGAGTGAATGAATAATGCGATGTTAAGCGCCTTGAGTATTAGAAAGGCGCTATATAAATCCCATCCATTATTATTATTATTATTATAGATAAAGCAGAGCACAATCTAAACTCAATATTCATCAGAAAGCATATGATACCAGTAGACTCTGCATTGTATGTACTACATTTTGTCCATTAGAGGCAACCTTCCTTGGTATTGGTTATATTAGAGACTATAAAACAGAGCCAACCCTTCCCCCCCCCCCCCCCCCCCCCCCCCCCCCCCCCCCCCCCCCCCCCCGCCCTATCCCCCCACATACAGAATGGTCCACACCCGAAATATCACCTATCCATTTTCTCCCGTTGACTGGCCCACTGAGTTACTCCAGCACTTTGTGTCCTTTTTTTACAGTCATGTTCAGTTGGGTTTGGCTGCAGAGCCAGGCTCTGCCCCCAGCTGTACAAAACTAGGGGGAATGGACTTTCACAGGAAATGTCTGTGTCTGCCAGCGAGGACACACTCAGCGAGACAACTCGAGGTATTTCAGTGACATGTCTGGATCATCTCTGGATTTGTGATACTTATACCAGAAATACAGAGCAACAGGAAGATTCTTCTCTGCCAATGTAACGCACACCATCATTGCACCATTTCCCTAAAGGCACTGCTTTTTTAATCCCAAGCTTGCGGCACATTGCTCTGAGATGCAGGCATATAGGTGGTTGGTTACACATCCTTTACAAGAGCCACCATCTGCCGTGAGTGTTGAGTATGTTGTGCATGTTATTTCCACTGACACTGTGAGTTGGACAGCATGAGAGAGCGGGCTGTTTGACAACAACTGTCTCAGGAGAGAACTTCACATGATCTTGAACCCTGCACCCCTGGTGAGTCTCTGCTCTGGGACACAATGACTGGCAGCTGCTCAAGGATCTAGAATCCTACATTGCCCTAAAATGGTCACAATAAAGAAGATGCAGTGGGGTTGGGGGTTACTTCAATGGTTGTTCAACTGTATTATGTACAAGATATTCAAAACCCCAAACTGAAACCAGGGCCAGAGAGAACATCTCTCTCCTACATTGCCTTCAGTTACTGGATTAGTCAGAACAGTATTGATTCTCATTCTCACAGTTTCACACAATACAGAAAGAGACCATTCAACCCATCAAGTCTATGCTGGTTCTTAGAGCACACCACGACTTACATTCCTGCATTTACATTCCCAAGCACCTTATTCTCTCTTGCATACCCATCAACGTCTCCCCCCCCCCCACCCTCGCCCCCATCCCAGTTCATCCCCCCACCCACCTACACTAGCAAATAAAAAAACAAATAGTAATATATTAGCCTTGCTAATATATAATCAGTGAATTGAGAGCACATAGACTGTGATGATTGTGACACATAAAAATGATTCTGCTCACCCGACAATGTGCTTCTACACATCGCCCACCATACAAACCACACTCCCCTCTGTAGTAAAGAAATGATATCATGTTCTTCATGGCAGCAGAATCTCCAAAATATCACACTCATCTCTGCAGGATAATCCACCACTTGCAACTCGTTTCTGTTTTATACTTTCTAATATAACAATACTAAGGAAGATTGCCTCACCAATGGACAAAATGTAGTACATACAGTGCAAAAATATACTTGTTTCATATGCTTTCTGCATTGTGCAATGGCATTTAAGATGAGTTCTGCACACTTAAAAAGGCAGACCATTTTGAAAGAGATTAATTTGTGTTGAGACACAGTTTTAATGAAAGACCTTGTTCTTATGAAAGGTCATCAATCTGAAACATGTATTCAGTTTCCCTTTGCACAGAGGCTGCCCGACCTGTCAAGTATTTGCCTCCATCATTTAGCTCCTTCTGCCCATCATCCCTCACCCCCCCACCCCCCTAGTCTATCTATCGCCCACAGGCCCGTCTCACACCTCCATCTATCTCTTTAGAACGGCCATCTTTACCTTCACACTCTCTATCATGATGCAGTCAACAATTCTTCCTACCCATCCTCCTCAGATGCTGCTCAACTCACTGAGTTCCTCCAGAGGTTTGTTTTTGGCTCCTGATTCCAGCATCTGCAGTCCCTTGTGTCTCCATTTTATTTACACATGCTGTGCTGGTCATAGCTCAGATTGCAGCATCTAAGCCTGGAGTCAAAAGTTGCTGCTTACTCCAGATTATTGAACACAAAAATCTACACGCAACCCAAAGCCTTGTCTGTTATTCTAAACAGATATGAAACATCTCAGGCACCATTTTGAACAAGAGCATGGTCAGCATCAGCTTTATCATTGACGTTCATTCCATCACAAAGTCAGAAAAAGTTTGAAGGCCGTCAACCTCATTCACAACTCCTCAGCGAATGAAGCAGTTCACACCAGCATGTCTTAAGGCTTAGACATATTCAGCAATGGGCCGATAGGTGGCAAGGAATCTTTGTGCCACAAACAGTTCCAGACATTGACCATCTCCAGCAAGAGTGAATCTAACCCCAACAATGAATGCCGTTATCATTGCAGAATATCCCACTCTCAACATCCTGGAGGTCTTCACTGACCAAAGACTCAACTACTCCAGTCACATATTCCATCATCTACAAAGCGCAAGGAGTATGATGGAATACTTTCCACTTGTCTGGATGACTCTCAACAAAATAAGACATTCGAAGACAAGGCATCCAGCTTGACAAAATAAGACATCCGAAGACAAGGCATCATTCTATTCACCCCTGTATACTTTCATCCCCTCGCCCCCGGTATACCGGAGCTTAAATGAGTACTATCTACAACATACACTGCATTTACTCATCAACATTTATTTAACAGCAACCTCTAAAACTGCACACGGTGCTGCCATAAGGACAAGGGATCAGATAGAGAGGAACACCATCATCCGCAGTTCCCCTTCAGGATCACTATCCTGACTTGCAAATGGACCACAGTGTTTCATCATCAGTGCATCTAATTCCTGGGACTCACTATCCAAACACATAATTATGTAACTTCATCATAAGGACCACCTCAGGTCAAGGCAGCTCACCAGCACCTTCTCAGGGTAATCATTAATGGCTAATATTGCTCTCGTCAGTAATGCCCACTTCCCTCAAATGAAGTAAAAGACTGGTCGTGTTCACATGCTGTTATGGACGTGATATGCAAATTGATGGCCCCGTTTCTGCAACAATTTGGCTATAAATCACTTTGCGATACATGAGAAATGTGATTATTATGCATACATTGCCAACACACGCCAAGTACAAGTACAGGCATGGGATGGGGCATGTATCAGCACAATGTTTAAACAGTGATCGCGTACTTGCATGCGTATGCTATCGACAAACTTTGCATATTCACCTGTGCACTCTGTTTTTAAGAAGGAACTGCAGATGCTGGAAAATCGAAGGTACACAAAAATGCTGGAGAAACTCAGCGGGTGCAGCAACATCTATGGAGCGAAGGAAATAGGCAACGTTTCGGCCCGAAACGTTGCCTATTTCCTTCGCTCCATAGATGCTGCTGCACCCGCTGAGTTTCTCCAGCATTTTTGTGTGTACCACCTGTACACTCTACCCACTTGTGCACTGTGCACACCAACATGGATGCATGCACATGCACACGCACGCCACCCTGGTACAAACATACACCCACATGCAAACACATTCCTGTCCAAGCTCGGCGTGGAGGGAGATCACAACGCCATACATCGGATTTGCAGCGGGGGTTAAGGGATGGGAACCATATGTGTCCAGTTGTGGGGACAGTGGATGAGGGAGTAAGTCACATCACAGAGCAACAGTAGGCAGCCAGGCAGCACACAGTGAGTGGCAATGGTGCGATGGCGGAGGACACCACCGCATGCGAGTCCCCTTTACGACTGACTGCTGCCCACACAGCAATGGTTGAGAAACAGCCGCAGCAGCCCGAGAGGAGAAGCGCCCGATCTCAGGGCGCCGAGTGAAGTACTGTGTCCACACACAAAGATCCACTGAGTGATCAGGGGGAGAGCTATGCTCACACCAGCAATACACATGATACAGCCAGCCCCCGGCGATTCTGGTCGCCCCCATCTCTCGGTGTGAGTGAAGCTGGAGGGGGACGGACATCTGACCACCTTGGCACCGGGCGTTGCCACCCAGTTACTGGGGGCGGTCACTGATTCCCACACCGGGGGGGAACCGCAACATCAGCCACGGCCGGGTCAGCGGATTCGGTGCAAGTGTAGCGGAGCGGGGCCGCCCGAGGGAAGCGTGGGCTGCCGCCGCCGCCCGACCGATGGGAGGTCGCTCCGCTTCCCCGCCGTGGAGGCAGGCGGTGCAGCCGGGTCACTGCGCCTGTAGGGAGGTAGGGAGGGAGGGAGAGAGCGAGTGTGCAGCTGCCCGCTGGCAGAGTGCCGGCTCCCAGCATCAGTGGCAAGGCTGAGGGACCGTCTCCTCCAGCCGGCCGGCGGCAGAGCGAGGGCCGGGCAATGCGAGGAGACGAGCTGCTTGAGGGAGCCGGGCTGAACAATGGACCCGAGCCTCATTGTGCGCTGTATGCATGCACCCAGGCGCCGGGCGGTCCCTCTCCCTCTCCAGCCTGCTCCGATTCATTGCACTTGGGGAATGCAAATGCAAATGCAAATGCAATGTGTGCCCGGACCCTTCTTTCTCCCCCTTCCCTCTGCATCGGGCGCTCCCGCGGGCTGGAGGGGGCATGCACTCACCATGAGTGTCCTCCGGTTGCAGGCAGCCGTTAGCTTGAGCTTATAGCCGAGTAGCTCCTCAGTCGCCGAGTTGTAGCCTCTCTGCCCGTGTGTCAGCCCCCGGCACAAACAAGCGCCTGTCAGCAGGATGTGGCTGTTGATTGGCTCAAACCATCCAATTCCTTTCAGACGCTGCCTGCTGTCAACTCTATCTTCATCGCCCCTGAGACAGAACCAGTTCCCTTTCTTAGACGCGGGCTGCGGATGTGCTCCTTAGCTAGGTACACTACCTTTTAAAACACTGCTCATTCCCCACTGATTTTGATGGCCCCTTCTGCAAGTGATTTGGGCCAGGATTACCAATTTCCCCAGGATAGTCCTGGGATCTCCAGGGACCCTACAACTGCCGGTTAAAATGTAACCTTATATTTTCTTGGCACAGAATGTGACAAATTGGCCCTGGAGATAAAGACTCAGTGACCCCATTAGTCTCATTCACCCACTTGTTTCACTGCAACCCATTCTCTCTCACACACCATCAAATCCCTCCAGGTTTTCCACCCACCTGTAACTGGTGCTAACAAACATACTAGCATGACTTTGGGATGTGAAAGTGGTGCATCTGCTGGAAACTCACGCATTCACAGGGAGAATGTGCAAACACCTGAGGTCAGGATCGAACCTGCGTCACCGGAGCAGTGAGGCAGCCGTCTTTGCTGTGCCAGCCTGCCAACTTGTTGCAAATAACAATCTGCTCGGGGAACTCAACAGGCCCGTAGAGGGAAATGGATGCTCAACGTTTGGTGTTGAGACCCTTCCTCTGACATTTCGTAAACTCACAAAGAGTCCCTTCTCCATTTCCTTGAGTCTGATCTGGTTAAAACCCGGGGTCAATCTGGTCCACCAGAGACCCGGGTTCAAACCTGACTACGGGAGCTGTCTGTATGGAGTTTGTACATTTTCTCTGCGACCATGTGGGTTTTCTCTGGGAGCTCTGGTCTCATTCCACATTCTAAAGACATGCAGGTTTGTAGGTTAATTGAATTCTGTAAATTGCCCCTAGAGTTTGTGTAGGGTAACAGAACTAGTGTATGGGTGATTGTTGGTCCGAAGGGACAGTTTCCATGCTGTATCTTTAAACTAAACTAAATAATCCTGATGGTGTCAACAATAGTAGTGCTGTTGGATGTTAAAGGAAGGTGGTTAAACTCTCTGTACATAGAGTTGTACAGCATGGAAACAAGCCCATTGCCTGCTGAGTGCACAAAGTGCATGCTGGGCATCAAACACCCACTTACAGTAATTTTCCCCACATTCCCATCAACAACTGCCACCACCCCCCACCATAGATTCTACCAATCATCTACATATAACCAACAACAACTAAGTTACCTACCAAACCTCATGTCTTTGGGATGTGGGAGGTAACCACAGCTGAGGGAACCCCACATGGTCACAGAGAGAACATGCAAATGCTACACCAACAGCAACCTGAGGTTAGGTTCAAAATCGCATCACAGAAACTGGGAGGTTGCTGTTGTACCTGTTGTGCTAATATGCCGCCGATTTGCTGGAGGTGACCATTGACTGTCACTTGACACAAACATTACTTTGCATTTATCAATCCAACCCTGAATGTTATCAGGTTGCAAACATGATCTGCTTTGGTTTTTTGAGGAGTTGGGAATGGAACTGAACAGTTTTCTGTCTTCGGTGAACATCTTATAAAGAGTCAGTGATAAAGTAGTTCACAGACTTTAGTTCTGGAGGTAAACAAATAAAACCACAGATATTGGAATCTGAACCAAACAGAGAAATGCTGGAAGACCTCAGCCAGTCAAGTAGGCTCTGTGGATAGAGAAATCAGTTAAGGACTCAGATTGAAAATCCTTCAGCAGTTTCTGGAGGATTGCCCACAGGAATTCCTGTACTGCTGCCCAAGGCTGAGAAGATAAGATGCCAGCAACCTCAACAATATTACTTTGTGTTAGGTATGTCTCCGGCCATTTTACAGGCTCTCATTGATCACCATGTCAAGGCTAATTTAGGCTTAGATGCGAAGAATGCCCGGATGGAAAAGGCCAGGATGTTTTGAATTTGATCTTGGTGTACATTCAACATCAATAGGACAGGAGAGAAATCTGAAAGAAAAGAAAGCAAAAGAATTGCAGAAGGTATGAAGTAAATCAGAAGTGAACAACGAGGTAACTTGGCTCAAGTCATAAGGACAATAAATTTCTAGTGTATCGAGGACAATTTTCTTAAATGGAACTGTCAAGGGAGCAGATCATACTAGATTTAGTAATGAGTAATGAGCCAGAATTTATTAATAATCTGACTGTAAAGGAACATCTTGCAATAAGCATAAAATAATCAAGATTCGTATACATTTTCCAAAGGAAAAAGATTACCAGAAACTAAGGTCCTGAATTGGAGAAGCTGATTCTAATGGTATAAAACCGGCCTGACAGCAGGTATTTGCAATTAAATCTACAACAGACCAGTAGGATTTATTTTAAAATGAAATTGTGAGATTGAGAAATGAGCCAATGTGTTTCCATGAGAGTGAAAGGTAAATTGGACATCTGGAACCTTGCAGATAATGAGGATTGGCTAAAAGGAAACATGTAGCTTATGGCTGGTGTGGAGAAGTGAAAACAGTATGGAAAGTGCACAGGGTTCTTACAAATATAATTAGGAGGGCAAAGAGGATGTATAATATAGCACTGGTGGGCAAGATTAAAGAAAATTACCAAGCATTTAAGACCTGGGAAAGAGTAGGGCCCTTAGGGGACCAAAAGGGCAATCCATGCATGGAACCTGAGGGAATAAATGAGACCTTGGATGGGTACCTCTCATCCATATTTACCAAGGAGAAGTATTTTCTAGTTAAAGCGTTCTGGGAGGAGGATAGGAGAATTCCTGAAGTAGATATCTTTGCGGTCTTAAGAAGGACAAATCCCCAGGATTTGATATGATGGCTCCCAACTTGGTCTGGGGGTGGGTGTGAGAGGGGGGGGGGGGGGGGGGGGGGTGGGTAGTGGGGAGGGAGGAGATCATTGAAGTCATGAAGGGATATTTAAGTCCTCTTTGGCCACAGATGAAATGCCAGATGACTGGATGACAGGAAATGTGGCAACTGTATTCAAGAAGAACAGCAGGGATAAGGCTGGTAATTATAGACTGTTGAATCTAACATATGTTGTATGGAAATTATTGTAAAACATTTTCAAGGATAGGATTAATTTGCACTTGGAGAGGCAGATTAATCAAGAATAATCAGCATGGCTTTGTTAATGGGAGATCGTGTATGACTAATTTAATTGAGTGTAAGTCGATGATGTTATCCATGTGGACCTTTGATATGGTTCGAGTCCATGGGAATTAAGAATTTTGGCAAGCTGATAACCTGAATTGCTTTGGCAACGGAATGCAGAGGAGTGATGGTCAAGTGTTCAAGAAGGAACTGCAGATGCTGGAAAATCGAAGGTACACAAAAATGCTGGAGAAACTCAGCGGGTGCAGCAGCATCTATGGAGCGAAGGAAATAGGCGACGTTTCGGGCTGAAACCCTTCTTCAGACTGAAGAAGGGTTTCGGCCCGAAACGTTACCTATATCCTTCGCTCCATAGATGCTGCTGCACCCGGGTGATGGTCAAGGTTTGTTTTTGTGACTGGAAGCCTGTGAACAGTGATGTACCACAGGGACCAGTGCTGCACTCGTTCCTGTTTATGATACTCATTAACAATCTGGATGTGGACATAACATATGATTGGAATGCTGCTGATGTTATGAAGCGGGACTTACTTACCATCACCCACCAGGGTCGCAACATCGGAGGCTTGGATTGCCTCACCGCAGAGGTGGAGCAAGGAGGGAAGAGACAATGACTTTGGGACTTAAAACTGTGTTGAGTGTTTGTTATTTATTCTATGTTATGACTGCAGGCTAAACCATTTCGTTGCACTGAAAAGTGCAATGACAATAAATTGAATCCAAAAAAAAAAAAAAAAAAGATTGGTGGCGTTCTTGATAGTGGGGCAGGTAACCTTCATCGCCAAATAATACTGATCAATTGGTAAGATTGGCGGATAACCAAGATGACATTACTGAGAGATTGTTCAGCAAGGCTACGTGGGTGGAGCTGAGAAATAGATGATCATCTTGTTGGGATTGTTCTATAGATTTCCACATAGACCTGGGTGGGCCAAACACCTGTTTCTGTGCTGTATGACACCATAACAGTTATAACTCACTTTGAAATGGTGGCTTTGAATTCAAGTGAAACCGATTTTTTATAAAGAAACGCTGAACACGTAAAACTGTGAAAAATTAAATCTGCACAGATGCGTTTGAAAATCTGTTCAATTAAAGGCTAATTTGTAGCTCTGAGGTTCAGAAGTCCCACGTATAATATCAAATAACGAGGTAATATGAATAGAAAGCTAAAGAAAGTGTAGTTGACATATGCCAAGCCACTGATGATCCCATGAGTGTGATATATTTTAGGAAACAACAAACTGACACAAAGAAAATATTGTTCAATCAAGTAATACATGTTTTTGTTGTACAGGGTTGAAGCACAATGGAAAATAGCTTGTGAAACATGAATAGTTGCATTTGGCAAGCCTCATGCTTCATCACTCAAGTAAGCGTGGTGTTGATCAATGCACAAATGATTCCTCACCTGCGACGTGGATTCACGTGCAAGTGCTTATCATAGTGAGGCTTATGTAAGTTATGAATAACAAGAGTCAGCCCAGTCACTGCGTGATTTTAAGAGATCAACAATTAGAGTTACAGTCTTACAACACCAAACAGGCCTTTCTGCCCATTGAATTCATGCTGACAATCAAGCATTCATTTACAATCATCCCATTTTATTCTCCCCATGTTCCCATTAACTCTCCCCCGATTTTACCACCCCCACACACAAGGCAGAATTTACAGTGGCTAATTAACTTCCCAACCTGCATATCTTTGTGATGTGGCAAGAAGCTAGAGCACCCAACTATCACATGGAGGTATGCAAGCTCCATACATACAGTCCCAGAGGTCAGTATTGAACCTTGGCAGATGGAGCGGTGAGGCAGGGACACTACCAACTGCACCACTGAGCTGGCAGGTATGCTGGGGAGTCAATGGCACAGAGTCTGTTGGAGTCGGCTGCAGTGAACTTTGGGGCTGCAGCTGACCATGTGAATCTACAGGTCCCACATATGCACCATTCCTTCTTGTTTTATTGTGGGTATTGTAGTTCTAATCCCATTGTACTTGCATCCGAGAGAAGCCAAGGGCAGGGCCACCCTTACAGACAATGATAAAGGACAAAAATATGGGCTTTCAACAGGTTTCTAGCTCAATTGTCGAAAGGGCATTTCACCTGGAGGTCAAGGTTTTCAAAGTATGACCAATAATGATTCCCTTTGCAGCCAGAGCTTCAACCTCTGCAAAGGGGGTGCAGGGAGGATGTTTCCCATGGCTGAAGAGTGGAAGGCCAAGCAGCAACTTGGGCAGGGGAGAATTTTCTCCTGGCTGAAGAGGCTAGGCACCAAGAAGCAATGCTTCAAAATATCAGTTTGGCCACTTAGGAGCAAGATGTGTAGAATTTCTCATGCAGTCGAAGATGAATCTTTGGAATTCTCTAACCCCGGTGGCTGGGGAAGTTCAATCAAAACACAGGCAGGTCTGCTATAATGGGTGGTTGTATAATGTAAATTGGATACAACGTGATAGATGAAGTGAGGAAAACTATATGTATTACGCAAGCCAAATTAATTATTACACAACCTCTATCAGGAGTATTGACGCAGAGACAACAACCTGGCTGCTCAACACCCGGCTTGAGATATAACTATTCCTTTGGTTTACGTTTCATTCGCAAGAATAAGGAGGAATGAGAGAACCACAAAAGTAACTTTGGAAATTGACAAGCAGACAAAAAGCTGTTTTGGAAAAAAAAACAATTGAAGGAAAATAAACTGTTTACATGCAACCTCCCAACAGTAATCAGAACACTGGCAGTGAATTGTCTTTTAAGAACACAATTCATTGCCAGTGGCCATTGAAATTTATAATAATTGCTTCCATTGACACTTGTGCAATGATACTCTGTCAAACAATGTCGCATACAGCCTTTAGTATTTTTAGCTTGCAGTAACAAAAATAATTTGTTGCTAAATAAAAATATAATTATTTTTTAAAAATCCTTGAAGAGAAAAAAATTGGTATTGGGAGTCTGAAACTCTCCTGTCCCGAAACTCCCTTTTCCCATTGATACAATTGTATTTACAACTAGATTTTCTATCACACAAAGTTTTTTAGAAACACAATTATTGTGTTATGTCAGAACTATCTGTAGGGATCACTAGATTCCTGGACATTGAGGGAATCAAGAGATATGGGAATAATAGAGGAAAGGTGTACTGAGCTAGATCAGCCATGGTCTAAATGAACAACCAAGCTGCTAGAAAGGCTTACTTCCATTCCTGTTCTATATGTTCTTATGCAACCAATCTGCACTGCACTGCCTATGAAGTTGCAAGTCACTACTCCCCTGAATCTCTTGGACTCCAAATCATTCCTGGCAGTGGTGGATAAAATTCACCAAGTGCCACAATTTGCTGTGAGCTCTGGCATCGAGGAGTGGGAAAACAGGGCAGCTTGCAGAGGTTACTCAAGCTGTGGGCTTTCTATGGGGAGTGATCATCTGCATCTTTAAAAACTCAAGGTTTCACATGTTAACCCAGTGCACTCTGACCTTGCAGATAATGTGGGGCCATTAAGAACCCATTTGGTCTGTCTGTGCCACATTGGTGGGACGCTCACATGATGTGTTTATTCCAAGTCCGATGTCCCTGTTGTACGGCAGCCATCACTACCAGATCGCAGAGAACGTTACCTCATCTCTCTGAGGTAACTCACTCCAGCACAGGCTATTTGATTGCTGGAGTCAGATCTACAGCAGGACCACTAAGCATTTGCCGGTGACTCTGCACTGCTCAAGTTGAGATCCTATTGCCCGGACTGCTCACATTCCAGAGAAAAATGTGAAATTGTACCCGCATCAGACAGCTTTAAAAAATTCTCTGTGAATACCTTCAATAATACTTGAAGGACAAAACACAATTGGTGACACATCATGTTAATACGATGTTAATAGAGACATTTAACAAGCGCTTAATAGTAACACCCCCACTGTCTCGCAGAAAGTGGAGATTTTAATAGTTTTTTTTTCACAGAAGTTCTGGATTACAAAACACGGGGGGTGGGGGGAGGGGGGATTGTCCCACACCTCTCAAAGCATGGGAGGGATGAGTCCCACCCATACCACCCGAGATTTCCGCCCATGCCTCCTCAGGCACTGGAATAGACTGTTGGAGGCTATGTAACTGCAAAGACGAAGAAGGGATGTAAGACCAGGAAAGCTGCAATAGGTGGTGACTCAAAAAACACCTTGATGGCCATTTGATTGCAATATCACACATCAGGAAACCTTTACCTTTTCAGATTCAGATTACTTTATTATCATATACACCAGTGCTGTGAAATTCTTTGGTACTCCAAAAGTCAACAGTAAATTTACAGTAGCGATAAATACAACAATAAATATAATGACAAGTGCAAAACAGCAGAATTGGACAAAGATTGTAGTGCAAGAAAATATTGAAGTACATTAACAGAATAACCAAATGAGGTAGAGTTAAGAGTAAGAGTGTGTGGCACCACTTCCATGAAGTGGGTATGAAAGAAGTGATTGGTTCAGGAGTCTGATAGCCATGGGGAAGAAGTCGTCCTTAAGTCCGGCTGTCTGGGCTTTCGAGCTCCTGCATCTTCTCTCAGAGGATCGAAGAGAGAAAGGGGAATAGCCAGGATGGCAGGCATCCTTGACGATACCTCCAGCCTTCCTGATGCAATGCACTGTCAAGATAGACAGTGGCTCTGAGCATTGTTCACCACTCTCTGCAATTTCAAGTGATTAAGAACAGAGCAGTTGCCATACCAGGCTAAGATGCACCCTGTCAGAATACTTTCCAAAGCACATTTGCAGAAGTTCAACAGAGGACATGCTGAATTATCTTAGATGAAATTTGCTGATGTGCTTCCTCGATCACAACATCAGTGTGGAGGGACCAGATTAGGGTGTGGCTGATCTGCATGTCAAAGAACGATGCACAAAGCAGCCTCACGGCATTGCCACCCCATGAGCAGACCCACTGTAATCGAACATTGCCATAATGCCCTCATTATGCACAAAGTACCATCGGAATAGTAATAATTCACCAATGCTTCCTGTTCATCACAAGCAGAAGCTTTGACATGCACCACCAAAAAGATAAGGCCAGACGTTGCTTAGTTACTGTATCTAATGCAAATTAAACTCAAACCACAAAGCATCCTTATTAGGAAACATATTTCCTGCAAGCTTACTTCTCCTCTTGTTGAAGCTGAGCCCATAACAACATTGTCCAAGTTCCTTCAGCACAAGCCCTGCAATGAGTCGGGAAATGGCTTCTCAATCTGCCCAGCAGCAGTTAGGAATGAGCAATAAAAATCACCATGCTGCGACCTCTCACAATCAAAGCGAATAGAGTGAAACCCAAATTACCATCGTGATCCATCTCCCTAGATTCATAAGTTATAGATTCATTGAGCTATTCGTGGAGCTCAATCATCAGTGAACATCCTCCTTCTGACCTTATGGTGGAAGGAATGTTGTTGATGATGCAGCTGAAGCTGGTTGGGCCCTAATTATTAATTTATTGTATTATTGATTATTGTATATGTGTGTGATATTGCATTAATGAGGCCTGTAAAGCTGAAACTAATAAGAATTTCATTGTTTCATTGTCAGTGACAAAGTAAACTATCTTGACTCCTGATAATGCCCTGAGGAACCCCTACTTTGATATGCTGAGACTGAGATGACTGTCCTCCAACAACCATAACTATCCTCCTGGTGGGGTCTGAAGAACAGTCCTGACCCGAAGCATCATCTATACATGCCCTCCAGAGATGCTGCCTTACCTAGCACTCCAGGAGTTACTCCAGCACTTTGTGTTTTTTTTTGTAAACTAGTAAATGCAGTTCCTTGTTTCTACCATCTTCCTTTGTGTGATCTATGACTCCAACCACTGGAGTGTTTCCCCTCATTGCCCCGTGCGTTCAGTTTTACCAGGACCTTCTGCTGACTTATTCAGTCAAAGGGTACTAGATGCCCAAAGTATTCACCCTCAACTCACACCAATTCCTGCTCCTCTGTTTGTTCATGACATTGGAGTCCCAACTTAGCACATGATGCACATTCCACAGGCTGAGACACGTTACATTGCTTCCACTTGTTGCATTCATGCAACTAACAAAGTATAAACTTTAAAAAAAACTTCCTATTAAATTACCTCCTACTTACCTACCTATAATTAAACACTTTGGAAACTCAATGCTTGTTCAAACTCATGTACTCCTTTTAAACAATTTCCAAGTGAGATTGGGAAGCACCTCTTCAATCAGAGGATAATAGATATTTGGGAGTCTCTCCCCCAAAAGGCTGTATAATGCTGGGCATGAACTGAAGATTTCAGGACGAGATTAGTATGTAAGGGTAGCATGCAATGTGTAGTAAGGGCAAGAGAGTGGAGCCACAGAGCCAATTTCTGTGAATGCCAAAGGAGGCCGAGGCCTCCTCCCTCTGCAGCTATACTTCTTAAACGTTTAAACTACATTATGTTCCTTAACAAGTCTGGATAGACTTTAACAAAGACATTTAGCAATGCGATGGCATTAATTGTTTATGGCAACATCCTGACGATGTTTATAAGACTGAAGATTTGTGGCCTATTTCAGTTCCAGATTGTAAACCACTGTTTCCTTGGCAACTATTCCCACACAAATAAATTCTCCAAACCATCTGCTGGAGATGATAAATGTCTTGTAACACATGCCACAGCAACGACAGGCAATGATCAACTCCAACTGTGGCTGTTCACCTAATCTATGTTCCTGATGATATTATAAGGTCACTATAAGGTGACTATCTCTATAAGGTCACCCTTAAGCCTCCCATGCTCCAGGCAAAGAAGAACCAATCTGTCCATATAACACAATCCTTCAGACTCAGTAACATCTCTTTTTGCACTCTTTCCAGTTTAATGACATTATTCCTACAGCAGGCTGAGCTGTATTCAAAGTACACAGTATTCAAAATGTGGCCTTACCAATGTCTCATACAGCTATAACATGATGTCCCGACTCCTGTACTCAATACACTGACCAATGAAGGAAAGCCTGCCAAATGCCTTCTTCACCACATTTGTGGAACAATGTACTTACACCCCTAGGTCCCTCTGTTTTACAACACTCTTCACGGTCCTACCCTGATTTTATTTTTCTAAAATGCAACTCATCGCATTTATCTGAATTACCTCCATTCCTTGGGCCAGCAGCCCAACTGTTCAGGATACACTGGTTCCAGTTGCTCTCACTTGCTGGTGCCCACTTACAAAGCCCTACCTAGAGTAGATGGCATTGAGAGGGGTATTCCGTGGGCAAGATTGGAAACCATCACCACTGTGTGGAAAACTCTAGTGCCAACTGCCCCCTCACACTTTACTCAGGGGAAGTTTGCTCCTTGAGGAGATGGTACGGTTGTGCAGTTACTTGAACTGCTGTCTCACAGATCCTTCCTAATCTCTGATGCTGTATGTGTGGAGTTTGTGTGTAGTGTGCAAGCTGGTAGGTTAATTTGCCATGCAATCTGCCTCTGGTGTGTAGGTGAGGGGTAGAATCTTGGGGAGAGTGAGAGTGTGGGGAGAATATAAAGGGAATAATGTAGGATTGGTGTAAATGGGCGGTTGATAATCAACATGGACTCAGTGGGCTGAAGGGGCCGTTTCTGTCCTGCATGGCTTGTGATTCTATAATTCTTCCCAGTATCCTGTTCAACATGAATACACCAATCCCTTGAGGAAAAAAATTCTAACACTGAGAATCAAATACAACTATCAGTATGCATCCAATAGCGTAACCTGTCAGGAAGCAAAGGATATGAAGCGATCTTGGAAAGGTGGAGTTGGGCACAGGATCTAAGTGTATGTTGGAGATGCGCTATGGTTTGTGCTCTCCTGTATCTAAATTTTACTCTCTCTGCCTGTCCCTTAGTTTATATTCCTTTGTAAATCTGTCTCACATCTAAACTACTAACCAAGTCTGGTAACTGAATGTTACCTGTTAACTGGTATGAAGACTTCCCCACTTCCACATCCAAATTATTAATAGGTACGACGAAGAGATAAGGGCCCAACTGAAACTGTTGCCAAATAGTACTTGGTATGTTTCTCCAGTCAGTGAGAACTTCATTCATCTGAGCTTCTCTTCACAACCAACCAATTGCAGATCTGTTCCCAGTCTACCTCCAGTCATGTGGGTTTTCTCTTTTGCTTTTAATTGCTAAGTTAATAGATTCATATCCAGTGATCTGGAGAGGTGGCTTAAATTTACCAAGGCAGCATAGGAAATTCAAATTTCATGTAGACAAAAATGGAATAAAGAGCTGGTATTAGCAAAGAATGTCAAGCCTTGAATGTACAGCATTGAAATGGAGCCTTTGGCCCACCATGAACCTTTTACCCCATCACCATTAATTTCATTTGGCTGCATTAGGACTACAAAAAGTCAGGATTTAAAAAAAATCCCACGGTTTACTCAGGCCCTCTGGCAAATAAAGGAATTCTGTGATCCTTATTTAATCTGACCTGTTAGTGACTTTAGATCAAAGCAATTTCTGGTGCCCCTGAAATGGTCCATGAGGTAGTTCGAGAAGGACAAATAAATGCTACCTTGCTAGAAATATCCATGCATTTGAAATGAATCAATTGAAAAATGTGTTCATATAGACAACGCACGCAACCACTTCCCTCTGGTGACCTTTTCTGGGCCGTGGGTGAGGAAGTCTCATTTTCTGCATTTCTATAGTGTTAGTGCAATAGGGTGCTGAAGGTTATCTAACAAGCCAATCCAAAAGAATCCACAGATACTGGAAATCTGAAATAAAAACAGAAAATGCTGGAAAAAGTCAGCAGGTCGGGCAGTAATTGTAGAAAGAGAAAGTTAATGTTTTAGGATGGAGACTCTTTGTCAATAAATTGAAGGTTGAGCTGAAGTGCTAAAGGAAACCTCAACCACAGATGAATTTTGACCCAGTTTCAGTTCACCTTTCCTCTCCTAATTACCCTGCCTTTTGACTTCAAGCTCTAACCTGTTGCACACGCAGCAGCTTTTACGTAACTTATTTGATCAGTTTGCTTCCCTTTTTTATTAACTGCTTTGTGCAATGGATCTTCACCGGTGATGGTTCAGGCTGGATTATTATCCATAGGGTAAAGCCAAGTGTTGCTGGAGAATTCAGTACGGCAGCATGAACAAGGTGAACCTCACTCTCCTTCTCTTCATCCCTCGTCCATTGGAGAGGTATGGCTGGAACTGGAATTCATCAATCAGGTGGTTCCTCTCCTCCTAGAATGCCCCCTACCTTGATCTGTATGATTACTTGTAGTTAAAGATTATCTGTTCTCTTTCATATTGCAGCTCAAGGCAAACTGGCTGATGCATTCTGACACTGCAACAGGCAACAGCAACCACACATTGAAAGTACTAGAGAACCTCTGAGTGGGTGAAGATTTTGGGGAATTAGGTTATTAAGTGATTATTAGCTGACGCAGTAGAGATATATTTAGTAACCCTGACCAGAAACAGCAGGAGACAAAAATAATCGGAATACAGTACGATCTCCCCTCAGCAACAGTGCCGGCTTCACCACAAGGAACCCATCCTCTAGGAGAAATCAGTGCCAGTACCCAAGCCTGAAAATAGTGGTACATAATTGGCAGGATGTTGTGAAGAGGGAGAGTGTACAGTGATGTTGGTGGAAACATTTGAGAACATACTCTCTGATGAAAGTAGTTCATTCAATCCCTGTTGCTGACATTGATATTCGAGAAGATCATGGCTCATATTTCACCCCAACTCTACTTTCCTATCCAAATATCCCTTGATTCCTTTAATTATTTTAAAAAAGCCCTCTATATCACTGTTTTGAATGCACTGAGTGTCTGAGCCTCGAGAACCGTCTTTGGTGGAGAATTCCAAAGATTCACTAACCTCCTGCCTCATTTCCCAGCAGTTAAACTTTTAGAAGGATTTCTTATCTCAGTCCAGAATGACTGATCCCAGTGGCTGTCAACATTCTAACCAGTAGAAACACTATCTTATGATTCATGCCCTATAAGAAATTTGCAAGTTAAACTACCTCTCTTTCTCTTAAATTCAAATCGGTATAGGCTGGGTGTGTTTAATATCTCCTCTGACAACAAGCCTGCGGCCCCACGAATCAATCTGATGAAACATTGTTGCACTCCTTCAATCACAAACAGTAATTCAGATTTAATATTGCCAGGTTTCTGTACAGTTGGAGCTGGATAACTTTCATTTGAGATGTTGCCAAGTCCTCTTACAATCAAGCCCATTTGCAACATACCATTTGCTGCATCTACATGTTAACACAGCACTCTCTGAACACTTACATTTTTCATAATGCCATCATTTAAAAAATAACATGTCTTTCCATTTTTGCTATCAAGGTAGGTGACCCCACACTCTTCCAGATTATATTTGACCAGCCATGTCCTCGCTCATTCTTTTAACCTAGCTTCTCGCTAAAACCCCCTTGTATCCTCACAGCCAACACAACCATCCAGCTTTTCATCATCAGCAAATTTGGACATATTGCACATGATCCCCTCATAGGTCATTAATATAGATTGTGAACAGCTTAAATTGCAACATTGTTCCCCGCATCCCCAAAGATCCAAGAGTCAAGCATCAAGAGTGTTTTATTGTTATATGTTCCAGATAGATCAATGAAATTCTTATGTGCAGCAGCACAACAGAATATGTAAATATAGTACACTGTAAACAATATAATAAATGAGAAAAAAAAGTTCAGTGTGTGTCTATGTACATATGCACATACACACGCACACACACACACACACATATTATATATATATACATACATAAAAAATGAAAAATAATAGTGTAATATATTTAAGGTTGTGGTGTAAGGAGGACCCAATGGCTGTAAGGAAGACTCTGCTCCTGAACCTGGACGTTACAGTTTTCAGGCTCCTGTACCTTCTTCCCGATGGCAGGGGTGAAATGAGTTTATGGCCAGGGTGGTGTGCATCTCTGATGATGTTGGCTGCCTTTTTGAGGCAGTGACTCCGGTAAATCCCTTCGATGGTGAGGAGGTCAGAACCCGTGATGGACTGGGATGTATTCACAACCATTACAGTCTTCTTCACTCCTGGGCATTCAAGGCCGTGATGCAACCAGTCAGTATGCTCTCTATTGAACACTCCAGACCCCCAAATGACCCATTTATTCTTACTGTTCAAAAAGGAACTGCAGATGCTGGAATATCGAAGGTACACAAAATTGCTGGGGAAACTCAGCGGGTGCAGCAGCATCTATGGAGCACAATAGACATACGCACTGAGTCTGAAGAAGGGTTTCGGCCCGAAACGTCGCCTATTTCCTTCGCTCCATAGATGCTGCTGCACCCGCTGAGTTTCCCCAGCAATTTTGTGTACCATTTATTCTTACTCTTTGTTTCAATCTGTTAACTAATCCTCAATCCAGAGCAGGATGTCACCACCAATGCTGCATACTTCATTTTTAAATATTTATAATGTCTTGTATGAAACCTAATTGAAGACTTGAAATTCTAAATATACTACTTCATCAGGTTTACCCTTATTCATTCTGCTAGTTACAACATCAAAAAAGGTTTGTCAAAAATGTTTCCCTTTCATAAATCTGGATTGACTTGCTTATTATTATTATTTTCTAAGCACGTTTCTTAATTATAGAAAGCAATAAAGGGAGGATGTTATGTGATGGTGAATTGGTAGGTGCAAGGGGAGGGGCAGATGCAGGCTGATAGTTGCCACATGTAAGGTATGGTGCACAAGGAACTCCATATGTTGGAATCTTGAGCAAAACACAAAATGCTGGAGGAATTCAGCTTGTCAGGCAGCATCCGTGGGGGGAATGGACAGACAATTTTCGAAGGGCCCCAATGTAAAATGTTGTCTGTCCATTCCCTCCATGAATGTTGTCTGACTAGCTGAGTTCCTACAAAATGTTGTGTTTTGCTTATAAAAGGTATCGCCCTTCAAACCGTCAACCACTAAGAACTTCTTGTCCACTCAGCCATTTAGGTTCTCACCCAATGCAGCTGAATTGGCATGGAGTTTTACTAAGCAACACATTTGTTGACTGCAGTGCGATTACAATTCTGTTTGATGGCTCAGTATTAGGAAATAGCTTGCAGTTTTTGGAACCCGAGGGGAGAAAGAGGAAGAGGTAATTTGAAATGCTTTGCAAATGTTTTTAAAACATGCAATGCCTGTTACCCAATTTGCAGTTAAGAAACAAGCTGAAGATTTCAGAACCTTATTTCGGAACTGCTATTAAATTATTTGTTAACAATGTTTGCTCCTCTGAAAAAAAAATCCTTCATTTCAATTGCCATTCAAATTAATTTTCTCCATAACCATTGCAAGACCTTAGCATAATTTTGAAAGTTTACTACATTTGTTGAATTGGACCCATTGGAATGGTCCAACTGATCACTTCCATAATTATAATGGTGCTTTTGTGGTTGTGTTAAATTGTCCTGAAATAATGTACATCCAGTGACTATTCTACATCTTCACTCATGCCAGATCAATAGACAAATCTTCTGGTTAGTACCTCTTATTTACTGTAGCCAAATGTGAAGTTCATTTATAATATATGCTTCTGCTACTCTCTTCTTGCTTCCATGTTCTTGTTAATGGATAATTCGCATTGTCCATAATGAAACAGCTTCACCTCTTGAGACAAATTTGTGCCTGAATTCACCTGGCCATGAAGTATTTCACCTGGCCATTAAATTGGGTTTCTTTATGTAACTGCCATATCCACTACTGTGACAGGAAATTCATTGTCTATTGCCTTCGGAGCATGTAATTACCACTTTATGGATTGATCAATTTTGACAATGTGCTGACACAATCTGTCAAACACTTCCGTGAAGTTTTCCTCTTCCATGACTGTTATCCTGATTACACAGACAATGTTGGATCCCATGCAGCAT